>NC_141535.1:178800000-179115000 GCF_021556685.1 Rattus norvegicus
ATTGTTGTTGTTGTTGTTGTTGCTGTTGTTCTTATTTTTATTATAGAAAAATTTTAAATCCATGATGTTAGTTGATGTCATTGTAATTTCTACCTCCTGAAAGAATCAATATCTGTTATATTTCTATTATCTTAACTGATTTTCTTCTTTTCTTTCATTTAGTATTTTCTTTATTTACATTTCAAATGATATCCCCTTTCCTGGTTTACCCTCCTAAAAACCTCTATATCATCCTTTCTCTCCATGCTTCTATGAGGATGCTACTCAACTCACAGACCTACACCCTCCTCCTATATCCCGCCCTGGCATTCCTCTACAATGGGGCATCTAGCCTTCACAGAAACCCGGGCATCTCCTCCCACTGATGCCCAACTACGACATCCTCTGCTCCATATACAGCTGAAGGCATGGGTCATTCCATGTGTACTCTTATATTTTTTATTGGACAGTTTATGTATTTCTATTTCAAATGCCCCTTCCCTTATCTTACATGCTCCCTCCTTCCACACCCTGCTTCTGTGAGGATGTTCTCCCTTTCACCCACTCAATCTCACCTCATTCCCCTACACTGGGGAATCAAGACTTCTTTGGACAAAGGGCTTCACCTCCTATTGATGCCATACAATACCATCATCAGCTACATATGTGGCTAGAGCCATGAGTTCCCTCATGTGTACTCTTTGGTTAGTGGTTAAGTCCATGGGAGTTCTGGGGTGTCTGATTTGTTGATATTGTTGCTCTTCCTATGGAGTTGTAAACAACTTCAGCTCAGGGTACAGAGAGTTGTGTCTCAGGGTCAGCTCTGGATGCAGGCAGAAACCAGAAGGGTCCTTTCCCAGACTGCTCTTTGCTTTCTGTGTCCAGAGGGCTCCAAGCAGTTTCCTCGTGGGCAAGGAATGTGAACAGAAGTGGTTGTACCCTCTGCTCTCAGTATTGTCCACACTTCTGAGATTCCTGTTCTCTTCCTAAGGTATCTGGGTACAGAGAGTTGTGTCACATGGTTCGCTCTGGGCAGAGGTGGAAACCGGAAGAATCCTGTTCCAGACTGCTCCTTGGTTCCTATGTCCTGAGTGCTTCAGTTGGGTCCCTCAGAGCAGAAGTTTTGGTCTTACTTGTGCTCTCAAGTGGATTTATACTCTTTGATACTAGCCTTCTGTTCTGCGTGCATTGAGACACTGTAAGTATCCTGTCCTTGTCTGCTCCTAGGTTCCTGCGTCCAGCGGGCTCCAGGTGGGTTGATAATTTGTTAAGAATATGAGCAGAAGTGGTGGTCTCCTCTGTGCTCTCAGGATTGTCTACACTTCTGAGAGTCCTGCTCTTTCCTCCACAGGATTTGGGAACAGAGAACTGTGGCACCAGGTCAGCTCTGGATGCAGGAGGAAACTGGAACGCGCGTCAAACTTTCTGATTGAACTTATTTTCTGTTCTCCAAGTTCTTGTATCTTTATAGGTATCTTCTTTTTCAGGTTGGAAAATTTACTTCTATTAGTTTGTAAAAACTATTTTCTGAGCTAGAATTCTTGACCTTTTACTACTGATGCCCTGGGGTTTGTCTTAGCATAGGATATGAGAATTGCTACATGATTTTTGCAAGGAAAATTTTTATACTTACAGTTTCTTTTCTAACATATCAATATATTATTTAGTATGTCCAGTGTCTGAGACTCTTTATTCCATCTCTTGAATTCTGTAGGTAATTCTTGCTTCTTTAACTTTTGCTTGTTTACCTAGATTTTCATTTCCAGAAATCTCTTACTTTGTATTTTTATTATTGCATGTATTTCTATTTTTAAACCTTAAATTGTTTTATTTGTTTCTATCATTTTTCATTTGTTTTTATTTAATTGACTTAATTTAAATGATTTAGTTATTTCAACCAATACATATTTGTCTCTCCTGGGTTTATTTACGATATTTGTTAACTTCCCCTTTAAGCACCTATTTCATCATCTTAAAGTTGGTTTTAAGGATTTTGCATGCTTCAGCTCTAGTGTAATAATCAGTATTTGCTGTTGGCATATAGCCCTGGCTGTTTTTGATTATGGTCTTTTGACATACATATACATGTATATTTATTAAAGAGTTTTTGATTATTAATCAATTATTTTATTTATTTGAATCTGTAATGATGCCTTCCTCTGTCTCCACTTGCAGAGGTCTTTCCTACATGTACCATCCCCTTGCCTCTGAGAATGTCCAGGGGAGCATCCTGTTCTGCAGTATCCAGTCACAACAACATTTCCCATTCCCTCAGATTAAGGTGAGACAAGGCAGTCCTCTGCTACATATGTGCCAGGAACCTTGAACAAGCCCATGTATGTTCTTTTGTTGGTGACTTAGTCTCTGGGATCTTCCTGGGGTCTGGATTCATTGACACTATTGGTATTCCTATAGGTTTGCCATTCTCTTCAGTGTGTTTACCCCTACCCCTAACCCTTCCATGGCGGTCTCTGACCTCAGTCCAATGCTTGGCTCTGAGTATCTGTATCTGTCTTAGTCACATGCTGGTAGAGCCTCTCAGTGTACAGCCATGTTAGGCTCCTGTCTGCAAATAGAACATAGATAGCATCAGTAACTGTGTCATGGTTTGTTGCTTGCCCATGAGATCTCAAGTTGGACTGAACACTGATTGACATTCATTCTGACTCCATGTTAGTCCCTGTATTTTTTCAGACAGGTAGAATTTTGGGTCAATAGTGTTGACAATGGAGTACTGTCCCCATCCCTGCCCTGGGGACCCTGCCAATCGACTGGATGTGGTTTCTTTTCCCCATGGTTGGACATTTTGGTTAAGGTCACCCACACTACGTCCTGAGAACCTTTTCCATTCCATGTCTCTGAGACTTTCTATAGGTTTTTGACACTCCCACCATTTCTATATAGACATTGCCATTAATTCATTTTGTCCTCTGTGATTCTCTCCTGTTTCCTTTCATTCCCACCTCCGACTGAGGTGCCTCCATCCCCATTTTTCCCATGATTTTTTTTGTACTTTTGGCTAATATTCACATATCAGCCAGAATATCTCAATCATGTTGCTTTTCATCTGTGTTATCTCACCCAGGATGATTTTCCTAGTTCCATCCATTTGCCTGAAAAATTTATGTTGCTTTTCTTTTTAACAGCTGTATAGTATTCCATTATATAAAGGAACCACAATTTTTGTGCCAAACTAAGGTGTGAAATCAACCCACTAGAACAAATGAAAACAATAAAAAGTATCAACAAAAGGAAAAGCCGGTTCTTTGAGAATATCTAAAAGATAGATAAACACTTACCCAAACTAACTAAAAGGTACAAAGGCAGTATATAAATTAACACAATCAAGAGTGAAATGGAAGAGAAAACAAGAGAAACAGTAAATTTTAAAAATCATCAGATCTTACTACAAAGTCTATAAATAATTAAACTTGAGAATCTAGACGATACAGACAATTATCTAGACAGATACCATGTACCAATGTTAAATCAAGATCAGGTTAAGAATCTAAACAGTCCCAGTACTTCTAAGGAAATAGATGCAGTTGTTAAATCCCTCCTGCTAAAAAAATATCAGTCTATATGGTTTGAGTGCAAAATTTGCAAATTTCTTCTAGTCTTTCAAAGAAGTCCTAATAACCCTTCTCCTCAAACTATTCCAGAAGAACAGAAGCAGAAGGAACACTACCTAATTCATTCTGAAACCACAGTTACTGTGATACCTAAATCACACAAAGACCCAGTAAAGAAAGTGTACTTCAGAAGAGTTTCACTCATTAACATTGATGCAAAATAAACAATACAATTCTCAAAAATTGAATAAAAGAACACATATAAAAATCATTCACCATTATAAAGTAAGTTATCTCCCAGAGATTCATGAGTGGTTCCACATACAAAAATCTATTAATATAATCTAAATATAAACCAACTAAAAATTTCATAGGTTCATCTAATTAGATGCTGAAAAAGGCTGTAACAAAATACAACACCTCTTTATGTTAAAAGTGTTGAAGAGATCAGGAATTCAAGGCACATATCCAAACATAATAAAAGCAATATAGAATGAGCCAATAGCCAGCATCAAATTAAATGGAGAGAAATTTGAAGCAAGTCCATTAAAATTAGGGATAAGATAAGCCTTCCTACTCTCTCCCTATCTATTCAATATAGTAGTTAAAATTCTAGCTAGGTCAAGAAGACAAAACAAGACCAAGGTGCAATGAATTGAAAGGAAGAAGTAAAGCATCCACTATTTAAGGATGATATTATAGTATATATAAACTAACTCCAAAATTCTACCAGATATCTATCTCAGGTGGTAAACAACTAAAGCAGGGTGGCTGGATACAAAATTAACTCAAAGGAATCAATACCATTCTTTAGTACAAATGATAAGTGGGATAAGAAAGAAAGTAGGGAAACAATACCATTCATAATAGCCACAAATAATATAAAATACCTTGATGTCAATCAAACTTAACTAGTGAAATATCTCTATGACAAGAACTTTTATTCTCTGAAGAAAGAAATTGAGGAATTTAGATGTTGATTGTGTTTTTATGTTGGATGGAGGGTTTCTTTTATTTTTTCATTTTTTCTCACTCTCTTATCATCTGGCACATGTGCCTGTGGTTTTGAAGGTGGCCTACATCCAGTTTGGGATTGGAGTTCTTGTGTCCCTTACGGCCTCTAATCCAGCAGGAAGTCTTCACTCAAGTTGGGGACTGTTTTAAGGAAGACAAGTCCAATGCTTACACAAGGTTTTTTATTGTGTATTATAAGGTATTGAATTGTGGATTAGTCTTCTGTCTTATATGGGGCATTTATAACAGGGTATCTCTGCCAAAGACCATGTTATTCAGCTCATCATGGCCTGTGATTGGGCAGGGTGTGTCTGCTGGAGTTGGGCACTGGTCTTCTGGCACATATGGCCTGTGGTTGGGCAGGGGCAGTTTGAAAAGTATACTGAGTGAGTGGGCAGATGGTCTACTCATTTTCTATTAGTCTTGGCTTCTGACAGGGAGTATCTTGCTTTATTTTCAATTTCCAGGAGCATGTACTACAAAATACCTGACTTTTCAATATTCTCTAAGTCAGTTGTTCTCAACTTGTGGGCTTTAGGCTACCTTTAGGGTAACAGAGACATTTCACAAAGTTTTCATATCAAATACCCTGCATGTAAAATATTGACTTTATAGTCCATAAAATTAATGTTATACAGTAGCAACAAAATACTTTGTGGATCAATCATAACCTACAGAACTGTATCAAAGGCTTGCCAAATTAGTAAATGTAAAATCTACTACTGTAGAAGATCAAAATTTATTTTTGGCATGTGCGTGAGAAATTTGATCCCTAACAGAGTGAACCCTGACCTTTTCCTTTGTTGCCCTCTTCCCCTTCTTTACCCTTCCCCTTCTGATACTTGCTGTGGATCAATCATAACCTACAGAACTGTATCAAAGGCTTGCCAAATTAGTAAATGTAAAATCTACTACTGTAGAAGATCAAAATTTATTTTTGGCATGTGCGTGAGAAATTTGATCCCTAACAGAGTGAACCCTGACCTTTTCCTTTGTTGCCCTCTTCCCCTTCTTTACCATTTAGTTTCTAGAAGGTTGGTCAAGGAACATTGGAAGTTGATTCTTCTTTCAACTTTTAAATTTACATTTTTTCAACAGCATAAGATGGCTCATGCTATGTTCCTAATGGGGGGCAGCCCACCAAAACTAGTAGATATCTTCAAACAGTACCCAGTGGAAATACCACAGGATCCAGAGTCAATGGCATCTGAGCCTCAGAGTTGCAAAGCAGAAACTACAGACCACAGGTCTGAGGGCAGATCCTAACTCACTGCCTCACTTACTTCTCCAGTCTTCAGTACTCCACTCATAAAATGAAGGTGCCATTAATTGCCAGGTGTCTTAATGTGGGGCCTTACTGGTGTACCTTCCACAGTACAGAAGGATAAGTTGGAAAGTACTTGCTGACAGGGTTGCCTGCAGAGGAGATGAGGAGGCTATAAGATGTAGTGATTTAACCATGATGGTTCAGGAAACTTAAAGATGGCTGTCTACCAATCAGGTGCTTATTTCTTTATACAGGTTATACAGAACATTGAGAGACTAGTAATTATTCAAGTGGCACAGAATATATATTTGACTTTACATTACATATCCCCGGTACAAGTTCAGTAACTATTAGAAAATACAAACAGATCTGATTCTTCTTATTAGCCTTATGACTCCAATTCAGAATCTAAAGAATGGCACCTCCAAAGCAAACATTTTATATATGATAGCCTGCGTTTACACTCTATATTTGCTAGTTGAAAGCTTTCCAGAAAAACAGAAAATACCAGAGATACTCTTTTTTATGAATAGAACACTTTAAAACTCATCGTCTTTAACTATATATCTCATCATCTATGCTAAAAAGTAAGAATTGTTTACTTAAGCCAATATATCTCACTGAGTTTTATTTCTTCAGAAGTGTTGTCCGTGAATGACACTTAACTTAACCATACTTTTACGGACTCCTAAAGCTATAATAAAAAAGATACCATCACTCTAAAATCTCTTCTGGCCAATGAGAGTTTTTCAATTATTGAGGTTTATTCTGCATCATCATAATGTATGAGTCTGCTCAAGAGCAGATACCCCAAGAATATTCCTAGAATCATCTTGCTGTGGGCTAATCTGTATGTATTGATCACAAGTGCCTAAAGAAAACTTCCTTTTTTTGTCTTTATTAAGTTGAATATTTCTTATTTACATTTCAGTTGTTATTTCCCTTCTTGGTTGCCAGCCAACATCCCCCTAACATTCTATATGGGCTTCCCTTCCCCATCCTCCCCCCATTACCACCATCCCCACAACAATCACATTCACTAGGTGTTCATCCTTGGCAGGACCAAGGACTTCCCCTTCCACTGCTGCTCTTACTAGGCTATTCATAGCTACCTATGAGGTTGGAGCCCAGGGTCAGTCCATGTATAGTCTTTGGGTAGTGGCTTAGTCCCTGGAAGCTCTGGTTGTTTGTCATTGTTGTTCATATGGGGTCTCATGCCCCTTCAAGCTCTTCCAGTCCTTTCTCTGATTCCTTCAACAAGGATCCCATTCTCAATTCAGTGGTTTGCTGCTGGCATTGGCTTATGTATTTGCTGTATTCTGGTTGTGTCTCTCAGGAGATATATACAGCCACCAAACTAGATAAGACGGATGAAGCTAAGAAGTGCAGGCCGACATGAACTGGATGTAGAAAACTTCCTAATAGTAGCAAAATAAAATTTATTTTAGGATTTTCCTAAAAGGACTTAGACATAAATTTATCAGGAATGAACAGAAAATGAAAACACAGAAATCTGGTGAAACTTTTGTGATCAATTAATTATATCATCGTATCATCTGAAAGTAGTGATATTTTGATTCTTCCTTTCCCATTTGTGTCAATTTCACCTTCTTATGCTCTGGCTAGAACTTCGAGTACTATACTGAATAAGTAGGGAGAGAGTGGGCATCCTTGTCTTCTTCCTGATTTTAGTGGGATTGCTTTAAGTTACTCTCCATTTAGTTTAATATTGACTACTGGTTTGCTGTATATTGCTTTTACTTTGTTTAGGTATGGGCTTTATATTTCTCAACTTTCCAAGCCTTTTAGCATGGAATCGTATTGCATTTTGTCAAATGATTTCTCAGTACCTAATAAAATGATTGTGTGGTTTTTTTTCCATTGAGTTTATTTACATAGTGGATTAAATTGCTGGGTTTCTATATATTGAGACATACCTGCACTCCTGAAATGAAACATACTTGATCATGATGGATGACCATTTTGATGTGTTCTTGGGTTCCACTTGTGATAATTTTTTAAGTATTTTTGTGCAGATACTCATAAAGGAAGTTGGTCTAAAAGTCTCTTTTCTTGTTGGGTCTTTGTATGGTTTAGGTATATGCATAATTGTGACTTAATAAAAGGAATTGGGTAGCGCTCTCTCTGTTTCTATTTTGTAGAATAGATCGGACAGTAGTGGTATGAGATCTTCTATGAATGTCTGATAGAATCCTGCACTATACCCATCTGTTCCTAGGATCTTTTTGGTTAGGAGACTTTTAATAAGTGCTTCTATTTCTTTAGGAGTTTTGTGATTGTTTAGATGGTTTATCTAATCCTGATTTAACTTTGGTACCTGGTATCTGTCTAGAAAATTATCCATTTCATCCAGTTTTTCCAGTTTTGTTGAATATAGCCATTTATAGCAGGGTCCAATGTTTTTTTTTGAATTTCCTCAGATTCTGTTTTTACATCTTCCTTCTATTTGATGCTCCAACATACAAGAAAGACACATAGTCCTCTATGTTCATAGCAGACTTATTTATAATAGCCAGAATCTGGAGAGAACCCATAGGCCCTTCCACAGAGGAATGGATACAAAACATGTGGTACATGTACACAATGGAGTACTGCTAATTATCAAATGCAATTACATAATGAAATTCACAGGGATATAGGTGGAACTAGAATATATCATCCTGAGTGAGGTACCCAATCACAAAAATCAGACATGCTATGCATTCAGTGATAAGTTGATAGTAGCGCAAAAGCTGAAATTACCAAGATACAAGCCACAGACCACATGAAGCTTAAGAATAATGATGATCAAAAAGCAGAGGCTTCAGTCCTCCTTAAAAGGCAGAAAAAAATATTCATAGGAGGGAATATGGAGACAAAGTTTTCTGCAGAAACTGAGGGAATGATCATTCATAGCCTTCCCCACTTTGGGATCTAGGATATATATATATATAATCTCCAGCAAAACTAGACAATATAAATGAAGCCAAGAAGTGCATGCTGACAGGAGCCTGATATAACTGCCTATGGAGAGGATCAGCCAGAAAAAGACAAATTCAGTAGCAAAAGCTATCACCAAACCATTGAACTGAGAAGGAGGTACGCATTGGAGGAATTAGAGCAAGGATTGAAGGAGCCGATGAAGCTGCAAGCCCATAAGAACATCAATACCAACCAACCTGAGCTCCCAGGGACTAAACCACTAGCCAAAGCATACATATGCACAGACACATGGCTCCAGCTGTTTATGTAACAGAGGATGGGCTTGTTGGGCACCAATGGGAGGAGAAGCCCTCTTTCCTGCCCAGACTGGATCCCACTCCAGGGTAAGGGAATGTCAGGGTGTGGAGGGGGTAAGAGAGTGTGGCTGGGAGGGGGATCACCCTTACAGAAGAAGGAGATGGTATGGGATAGGGGGTTTATGGACAGGAAACTGGGAAAGGAAATATCATTTGGAATGTTAATAAAAAATATCCAATAAATAAAGGAAAATTTTACAACCTAAGTTTAATATTTGAGCTATGAAACCTTCTGGGTCAGCATAAGACACTTCTCATCTAATAAAATGCTAAATTTCATTCATTCAGAAAAACTGTTCCACTCATAGCCAACAAACCTAAAGCTCTTTGCAATGGGATAAACCTAGTGAAAGTTTTTTATGAAGAAATGTTCAATTTCTTCAAACACATGAGAGTCAAGGACCAACATGCATAAGACAGAAGTCCTGACTATTAACCTGTATAAGTAATTGGTCAATAAATCAATCTGTTTCCTCAAAACAATTAGAGTCCATTTAAAGACCGTTTCAACAAGACATTTGAGTCTTGGTTACCTAATGATGACACTTCCACAAATGTGCGTATTTATGATGCAACAATATCCCAATGTTGTTAGTGACATGAATAATGATAGATGAAATCAGGCCAGATCTTGAATATTGCTGAACTGATGGCATCACCCTCTCTCCCCATTTTCAAATGCTGATCTGAAAGAAATGGATAAAACTTGGACCACACTGCTATGTGATATATCTTATACAAACAAGTAAATGTCTATCCAGTAGAAAAGTGAGAGTAAACACTTACAAGGCATAAGATAATTGGTAGAAATTTTGTAGCGGGCAATGAGAATCAAACAGTCTAGGCAAATAGGCAATGATATCACATAGCTAAGTACCCTATTTAGACAAATGGAAAGAGCATTTCTTCCTTTGTAAAAATATAGATTAAACAGAAATTATCAGAAAAAAATTGTTCTCAGTGTTGCATGTAATTTGAAGGATACAATTTTCTTGAAAATGAAAACAAACATAATGTTGTTCACAAATACTCGAAGAATCTGTGCTGTTCCAGCCTAGTAAGTCAGAAGACAGTCACTTTCTTTCCTTGCGTGATGATGATTCCCTCCCTCAGTCTTGAACATTCTTCAAGGAGAGTCAACACTTTAGACTTTGCTTCCCTTGACCCAGTAAGGATATCGCTCCCTGAAAACGTAGTACAGTAGTCAGGCTGTGCCATCGGTCAGAGAAGAGGGAAACAGTGAATCTCTAACAAAAGACACAGGAGAGAGAGGCATGGGGCTCAAACTAGGATGACCTCAAGAAATTCAATGAAACCAGACTGGACACAGGGAAGGGATGACCTCAAAATTCTTCTTTCCTGGGGAAGTTCCCATTGTTAGAATTCCTTACGTATAGCAGTCTTCAATCAGTCCTGCCATCATGTATCCTGAGATGTCAGTGAATTGTACCTTGATAGCAGAGAACCCTGTGGCAATGAATACAAGTGTGCTTGAGAAACATGAGTGCTGTGGGTTCAGGTAACTTTCATCCAACTTCCATCATCACAGTCCCTAATAGGAGCAACTATCAGGAAATGGAGCAAATAACAGTTCCTAAGACCCATGTCACAATGTGTTATCTGCAGAACTTATGACCCATATCCATGTGTTCATTTCATCCAAAGTTGGCATATCATACTGCTTTTTGGAAAGTGCTAATCCTAGCTCTTACTACATGTTCTCTGATCCAAGGAGGGCATGAGGGTTTTGCATCAATATAAAGCAGGTACGTACACATTTGGTCAATAGGAAATTACAACAGCTTCATTGATATGTTCTTCATTTGAAACTAATGTTTAAGTGAACATTTCTTGTCTACCTTTCCACAGGTATGTTATAACCTCAAAGCAATAATGTTTTTGTCATTGATTAACTAAGTTTAAGCAGGCCAGGCTATAATAGCAAAAAAAATGTACTAAACTTAGCGGACAATAATTAACATTTATAACAAACAAATCCTCTATACTGTGACCTATTTTTAAAGTTGTTCCGAGATAAACTGGTTTATCATCTATTCTCTACTCTTACACACAAAATAGAATTATTTATTCTTCATTTATAACATCCATTTTCACACTGAATAAGGAAAAGTATGGTAATCTCCCTAGATCACAAGATCCAGGAACTCAGACCCAGTCTGGAAAGAGATATATTCCTTGATCATTAACTTGTCTCAATCCTGTCTTTTTCTTCTAAGTCAATTATGTGCTTGAGATGCAGGAATGCTCACTGAATTTTTCCTATCCTTCATAGTCCTCATTAATCTAGAAGGAAGGGGCAAATTCTGCTTTACTTCTAACCTTATTATTTCCTACTTTCTAAACAACTTAAACAATTTTCTGAAACTTTCTATCAACTACTCTACCTTCCAAAATCAATTTAAATAATATCATGAATTTCATAAAATCATTAATTCATTTGAACAATATTATTTTATGAATGTTTGTATTCATTTGGATATTCAGCAAAAATGCCTAAAACAGTAAGCTATCATTCAAAAAATAAGCACATCAGGCAAAGGCAGTGAGAGTCTCCCCACACTCAGTCGCAACATGCTAGACATTGGAACATGGCAATGAAAACTATGAGATGACCCATCAGTAGCAAGTAGGCGTCCTGTGATGAAGTCCCTGGGGCAGTGGTTCTTGAATATATACTCATTTCAGCTGTGAAAAATGGTGAGTCTTCTCCAGGAAGCTTACTTGTACTGTGGGGTCTTCTAGAAAACACTCACTTTGCATAAATTATGTAAATACAATTACAGCCAGTAAATTAGCCCTTCATGAACATACATATAAATGCATATGTATATATATAAGTATATTGTATATTTACATGCATACATATATATCATAATGATTAGAACCTCTAAAATCAATGAGATGACCTTTAATTGCCTTTCTTTACAAGACATGTTCTCTCTTGACCCAGAAATCCTCCTAGGAAGGAAATGATGGGTAAGTTATATTTTTGTTTTTCTTGCACAGCAACAGGTAAAGCTAAGTGGAGTGAGGATTTATGGATCATGATCAAGGAATGCAGTTTGTCATGGTGGCAAATGCAATATGGTGGGAATAAGTCTAGTTTGGGGCAACCAGAGAATGAGATGCTTGGTCATATTTCAGTTGTTCAGAATATACACTATGGCATGGGAAGAACGGCTGATATATAATATGTAAAGACTCCTCTATCCTCTGAATGCTAATTCATGCAACAAAGCCAACAGCCTCCCCAATGTGTCCAAAACTAAGAACCACATGCTTACACATGGGGATCTTATACATTAAAACATTAATACTGTCTCTAAAAAAACAGTAGTGAGAAGGAATAAATAGAGGCCTCTGGGTGCTGAGGGTGATACCAGGCCAACAGCTCCTACCAAGTAACCAATGGAGTGTGAGAGGAGATTCTCCCTGACCCAAAGATGCATGAAGAATACAACTTGCCAACATAGGCTGAAGACAGTTAGAAGGTGAATAAATGCATCTTTATGCCAGACCATACATCCTTAGCTATAAAAACTATACAATAATAACCACATGCATGTAATGGCCTTTGTGCTCTGGAAAGTTGGTATGCAGGAATAGAAAACACTGGCATAGCAAATTACTAGCAGGTCATGACTAGTAACTTAGTATGAAACCTTCCTACTTACATCTTAATAATCATACAAAGTTTAAAAGGAGTAAAGTTATATTTTAACATCACGAATGTCTAGTGATGCTGACACACACAAGCAATTCCAGTTCCCAGGAGTCTGAGGCAGGAGCATCAGGGTTAGTCAAGAGTAAATAGCATAATGTTGCATCAATAAGGGAATCTCAGGGCTAGGGATGTAGCTCTGCTAACACACTAATTCCT
This sequence comes from Rattus norvegicus, assembly GCF_021556685.1. NCBI lineage: Eukaryota > Metazoa > Chordata > Mammalia > Rodentia > Muridae > Rattus > Rattus norvegicus. Next base: position 178,813,033 of record NC_141535.1, read on the forward strand.
TGGCACATAGTAATCTATCTACATATTCTGATAACTGCATAAAAATGACTCAGTGTTTAATGTACAATATCATAGCACCTGAGAATTAGAGAGAGAGTAGCCTGGGGATCGAAGTTATCTCTAGTGAGTTTAAGGATAACCTTTGATACATGAGCCTTTATCTAAAAAGCGCATGTGGAAATCTTCAGTAAAATTAGAAAATATTGTTAAAATGTGTAGTTCCTATCAAATTGGAAAAACAAAATCACACTATCATATAACTATCATAGTAAATAATCTATGACTATATAAGTAATAACATACATATTTAACTTAAACAGAAGGTATCAAAAGAAGATAGGCAGAGGAATATTCACAAAATAAAAGATCCAAAAATATTCTTAATTATTTATCTACTACCTTTTGAAGAGAGTTCCTAGTCTGGTCTTATTATTTTGGCATACTGTATTATAGTACTGGGATGGGCATCTCCTTCATTTGGTTATAAAATATTCTGGTATAATTTTATCCAAAATATTCTCTATGCCCTTGACGTCAGTTTTTCCTTTGTCTATGACCAGAATTCAAAGATTTTTGAGCTTTTGTTTGTTTGAGTTGTGCCTAAACTCCGTGCGTTCTGATTGTGTTTCTTTTGAATTTAGGGTCAATTCCTCTATTCATCTCGTGCCTTAACACACTGTTTTCCATATTGAGGAGGCTCTCTTCTGGCATTTTTTATTTGAAGTATTAGATTTTTTATATCTAGCATTATTTTAGTTTGAGATTTTCATTCTCAACCCACCTAAGTCAGTGAGGCTCTGTCCCTGCAGATTTTAAAGAAATGCCAAAATCTGCATGGGATATTCAGGAGAGTGCTAGAAACTGAGCAAAATAGTAGTGCAAACAAGTTTTTATTTTTCTTTTCTTTCTAAGCATGATTTATGTTTACAGTATGTTTAAATAAGCACAAGTATAGTGAGGGATACACCCTCCATTATGTCATATCAGCTTGGGATATGTAAACAGACCCAAAAATATTCCTTCCATGCCTTTGCCTTTCCCATAAAAATAATGTGGACATGTGAGCATTCACTTCATGTCCTTCCCTTTCTCATATATTCACTTATCAGAGCTTATTAAATTTTTCCTAGAAGTCCACTCTTGGGCAAGAACATTCTGCACACTGCTGCATTCATAATTCAGTTTTCAATCACATGATCCCACAACTATCCGTTCTCATTTTGCAGAAACTTAGAAAACAAAACTTGTGCATATACAGGTGGAATTCTTTACCACAAAATTTTGTATATATTGCAATTGTTGATAGATACATAATTATTAATGCTAAAAACAGTACAGAGCAAAAATGTCACAATCAATGTAAGCCATTATGTTACAGAATTTTTATTGAGTTCTTTGTATTCAAAATCTACATGATCTTGTGTGTTATATGAGAAGTCTCAAACAGTAAAGCAGCCTCTTCCAAAAAATTCTTTAAAAACAATGTGGGTCTTTTTAATCATTATAAAAATAGATTGGTGTTAAATCTTTAACAATTGTTCCTCTCACTTCACTCAGTTCCTGATTTATGTCTAACAGTATGTGGGCATTAATTATGGTAGTTTGCTAAAATCTTCTTTTTTTTCTATTTCCTGCATTGCACTATTTGGAAAAGGGAGAAGTGATGCTGGAAAAGTAGTAATGGTAGTTGGATCAAACACATGACAGTTACCACTATACTCTGCAGAGAGTCCTCCTTCAGAATAGTCACAATACAAACCAAAGCTATAGACTCCTGAACTTCCATTGACAAAACTGCAAAAGTATGACAGAGAAATGCCCACATGTAGGGAGCTTCTAATTGCCTTCCCAGAAATATTTCCAGGTAAGGTACAATGATCAGGCATGTCATTTCAGATAACATACAGTCAGTGATAACAGCTTTCAAATTAAAAAGCTACTCTCAGCACCCAAGGCTCATTAAGTTGTCTTAGTGCAGTTCATTAAATATAAATGCCTTTCAAATGCAAAATGTTTTCAGTGGAGCCCTGGTTGTTCCCATTGTAGCCAAATATTGGGAGTCTCCTTGGGAGAGGTTAGAGGAGACCCTCAGGTAGGAGTTAGCATGGATCTCAGGTCTTCTGAGTTATTAGAAAAACAAATCCGTATTAGAGAAAGTAAATTCTTAAGGAACAATTCAAACAGTGTGCATAGTACTCTATATACTCATAGTTTTGTTGTCCTAAAGCTCTCTAATCCCCCTCTTGCTCTTGTTAATAGCATGTAAGAATTGAATGTTTGTGTTCTAAAAAACTTTGTAATGTAGAATTACATCATGTGCTACCTTTAATAGCAATAACCTCCACAGCTTCATAGATTCAAATACCTGATCATTCGGGGGTGGTAATGCTTTACAATGGTTGGAACTGGAAAATATCATCCTGAGTGAGGTAACTCAATCACAGAAAAACACACATGGTATGCGCTCATTGATAAGTGACTATTAGCCCAAATGCTTGAATTACCCTAGATGCATAGAACACATGAAACTCAAGACGGATGATCAAAATGTGAATGCTTCACTCCTCCTTTAAAAGGGGAACAAGAATACCCTTGACAGGGAATAGAGAGGCAAAGATAAAAACAGAGACAGAAGGAACACCCATTCAGAGCCTGCCACACATGTGGCCCATACATATACAGCCAGCCAATTAGACAAGATGGATGAAGCAAAGAAGTGCAGGCCGACAGGAGCCGATGTAGATCTCTCCTGAGAGACACAGCCAGAATACAGCAAATACAAAGGTGAATGCCAGCAGCAAACCACTGAACTGAGAACAGGACCCCCATTGAAGGAATCAGAGAAAGAACTGGAAAGCTTGAAGGGGCTTGCGACCCCAAATGAACAACAATGCCAAGCAACCAGAGCTTCCAGGGACTAAGCCACTACCTAACATGTATACATGGACTGACCCTGGACTCTGACCTCATAGGTAGCATTGAATATCTAGTAAGATCATCAGAGGAAGGGGAAGCCCTTGGTCCTGCTAAGACTGAAGCCCCAGTGAAAGTGATTGCTGGGGGGAGGTTGGCAATGGGGGGAGGATGGGGAGGGGAACACCCATAAATAAGTGGAGGGGGAGGGGTTAGGGGGATGTTGGCCCGGAAACCAGGAAAGGGAATAACACTTGAAATGTAAATAAGAAATACTCAAGTTAATAATAATAATAAAAAAGAGTGATTTTTAGTTGTAGGCTTTTTGGAGAAACTGTAATCATTTTTCCAAGCACAAGCCAGTCACAGTTTCTCTCACTTCTTGCTAATGTGGATCCATACGTAGTAGTGTTATTTACTTCACTAGGATCATGTCTACCTGTGTGCTGCCTGGTTTGGTATATAGAATGAAAGCACTTTATGTTGGAGCTAATGAGACTAATATGCAGCACCATTTTCACTTTTGATTACTGTAGAACCCTAGGTCATATTGACAAATAGTCATTATTGATTACCTTAGGAATTTCTATAGAGGTGAAGCATGCCTGAATGTGTAATATGATGTGAATAGCATGTTTTTCATATTTAGCTGTGTTACATGTATCATGACAAAACCTATCTAAAATCTTATGGGCATAGTTTTGCTTGACAAATTCCAAAGTATTGTTTAATCTTTTTATCAGAGTTAATTTGTTTCTGAAGCACAGTGGTTTAGAATGAAATTTAGAAAACTGTGATCTTATGGAGCTATTATTTTTTTGCTTGTCTCTTATGTAAGCATAATTTTGCTGTTAGAAATCCAGTAAGATTGTGATTTAGAGTGTGGTAGCCACTGGAATTTAGGACAGGTGTCAGTAAGGTAGAGAATAGACTAGAATATCTTCCTGTGCAGTGATTGTGCCAAGGTCTCAGGCAATCCCAGTGATTACACATGTAAATGATGCAGAAATGCAAAACATGGAATGAACTACTCACAGAACCAGGGTGAAAAGATTTTGGATAAGTTTACCAGTTTGGAATATGGAGCTATTTCCAGTAGAAGGTTGCTGATGGTATAAAGGGTGAGACATTGAAAATGTGGATTGAAGACCATGAAGTTCTAGGAAGTTTGTGGCTATGTAAATTTTCTATTGGGCTGAGCAGTTGTTAGCAAGAAAAATAGCTTGATCAGGTTCTATGTATAAACGTTGTTATCCTGTGTTTGATCTGTGAATAAAATACAAGCATCAATACCACTGGAAGTAGCATAGTTAGAAGGGGGAACCCATGAGGACGTTTTGAAGACAGAAACAATTTTCAGAGGTCTGACAATCAGGCTTCCCAATATAAATTGAAATTTGTCACTGAATATACTTTTTCTTAAAGCAATTTTTCTTTTCATTAGCATATATTACTTTTACAAAGTAACAGGTTTCATTATTGTATTTTCATCCTTGTATACAGTGTATTTCCAAAAACATTTCAACAGGTTACCTTCCTGATGTAGGAAAACATTAGTAATGAAATACATTAATAGTTAAGAATATTTAACTGTGTGTACAGGTGTTTTCTTACTTCGTTTAAAAGAATTAATGTTGCCTCAAAAGCAAGAAGAAAATATATTCAAATCAATTGGTATCCTTCAAAATAGCTTATTGAACAATGATATATTCCAACAATTCCTCTTCAGGAAGCCATGATTGCTTAAACACATTAAAGGTTCTCTGTGATTTAATTGGGGCAAATAATCACAGTTATCCTGATACTATCTATAACCGGATTAAGTGAAACTTATTCTAATACCATACAATATAAAATATATGTCTGAGAAAGAATAGGAGCATTGTCATGCACACAATAGTTTGGAGGCAAAGTGGAGGAGTACATGTAAGTAATTGAAAGTTCATATAGAAAGAATTGAAATATCAAGTAATTTTGAATTCTTCTCTTCTCTGTCCATCAAATTTCTGCTTTTCTTCAAGAGATTTCAAATGCTCTAAAGTGTAAAGTTAAAAACTGGGTTAGGTCATTGGTTCAAAGCCTCTCATTTAAAAGTCACTTAAGTTTTATATTCTAAATACTGTATCATATATAATTTGATTATGATGACCATTATTAAATTTCAGAAACATCTGTGAAGAGATTCTGGACCCATACCTTAGCATTGCCTTTGTTTTCACTATTTGATTCGAATGAAGAAACATATCAAGTATCTAATTTTTTTAATATATTTCGTCCATAACTGATTGATTTTAAATGGAAGGGTAATCATGCTATTGATTTGAGTTCAAAAAATAACTCAATTTGGCAAGAAAGAATATTCACCTAGAGTGACATATGTGTGCTTTGTCATGAAGGTTGAAGGGCGAGATGACTGGGAATATTAAGGTCATAATCAAATTGCTGACTGGGATTTAATCAGGAGGAGATACAAAGGTTAGTGTTGTGACTATAAAGTCAGGAGGAAAAAAAAAAACCCGAGCGACTCTAAATCTGTTCAGGAATTCATCTGCAGTGTTGATGAAGTTTGAGGCATATGAGAGCAAGTCATCATGGATTAGTAGCCCCTTCAAAAAGTAACTTCTCAGTTATTTTGAGCATCGTCCCCATTGTTGCATCAGATCTCATCCCCAGAAGTTTTTGACACAGTAAAAATAAAGGACTTAAAACTGCTAATTCTTCTCTCCAGTCCAAGGCATCTAGGAGTCTCCATCCTCTGACTGAGAAGAGTCCCTATATCAGATGACTGAATGAATCTCTTTATTTCCTTGGCCCAATTATTATCCCCGTGTTTGAAGGAAATGACAAACATGTACTAAATGAACTCCAGAACTGATGTCTCCTTATCCACACAATACAGTCTCCCTGTAGCAATTAAAATATCATCTAATCTGAATTTTAGTACTGGCAAAGACAGCAGCCCAGGAGTATACCATAGTGAGAGATATTACATAATGCAATGGAAGTAGCTGTGAATTATTTTCTCCAGTCTGCCGACAGAGCTTCTTCTCTACTGATGTCATAACAGAGAGTTGGCCTGTACAATTTGAATCATTAACTCTTGGATGGACATATAAAACCTTTATGAGTTCGACTGCTAATTCCCAATAGATACCCCATGGGTCCATCTGAGAAAGAGGAAAACATCCCAGTAGCTAATATTTGGCTATTTTGATTGGGAGTTAAAAACCTGACTGTAATATAAGCAGTTATCATCTCTCACAATATTTTAAGTGTGACCTATATTTCACCAATAAAAATTATCCTTCTAAGGGTATTTGATAGAGTCAGGCAAGCATGGGATAAGAATTATTTTATTAGAAGGACTGATAGAATGGATTGGATGTTGGGGAACAAGCCATCTATACACACACACACACACACACATATATGGGATAGAAAAGTGTCAGACAAGCTGTCTTGTTCAAGGAAGTTAAAGGACAGGATGAAAATGAAATGAGCTCACAGCCTCCTCTCATCAAGCTCAAAATCAGATTGGGAATTCCAGAGAGGGCAAGATAGTATAAGAGCAAGCCAGGGTCATAGCGACCGTGGAATTGAAGAGAAAAGCACAGAGAGAGAGAGAGAGAGAGAGAGAGAGAGAGAGAGAGAGAGAGAGAGAGAGAGAGAGAGAGACCACAATATTAACTTGTAATACAGTGTGCTCATAGGACAGTCATGTGTCCATCCAGTGACTCTGACTCTTCAGCTTCGGTAAGTGAACTCCAGCTTCCCCAGGCAGGAGACTGCCTTATTTGCTGTTGTTGTTATTGTTATTTTGTTTTCTTTCTGCTTTACCCAATGTTTTCCTAAACAGCATTCCTGGAATCCATTCCTGTTGGCCTTTACTGGTTTGTGGTTTGTTGCTTTTTTTTTTTTACATTGTCTAAGAGTCTTGGGCTAGAAAGTGTTCAACTACTACAAATTTTCTAGAGGGTCAATATCTCAGTTTTTCAGTTTTTACATGTGACTAACAAGCTTTCTTCTCACCTTAATTAACACTGGCTTTTTAAAAAATTTAATGTTCTCCTCAACTTCTACTCTCGTAGTTGCCAGAAGTGAGGTCCAGGAATTTTACAATCTCTACAGTTACATTTTTCAAACAGTGTAAGATGGACCAAGATTTGTCACCCATGGACGGCAGCATAATATTCATCATCATTACATTCAAGTGATACACTGTGAGAAAAGGTGCTGAAAGACTGACAAGGAATTCAAACAGTTGGTCATAATGGAAGCATTAAAGTTCCTCAGTGTAAATCTTCTTCCTGTGGGTGGATGGTATTGTCTGCAATAATCAGAAAAATTTCAGCTCATTCCATTTACGGTCAAATTCCCCTCAGTCACCAGTGTGCTCATATTTAGGTACTGATCCTTAGGAATTTTCAGCTGAAATCCATTAGGAGACACTGTGTTTTAGACAAAGGTATTTAGTTGTCCACCAATGTCAGAAAGTTATAAAATTAAATGCACAGTTAAATCCAGTGCCCTAAGTGCATGGAGGATAGATTGGATGTTTTAATTTGGTGAAGCAAAGGTGAGTTGTAGTAAAAGAGATGGACCTTCTTGTATATAGTGAGAATATTTGAGATGAAATATTGTCCCTTTAAAGTACACATTCCAAGATCTCCCTTGACTGGGAAGTGGAAAAACACTAAGACTCAGGTGGAGACTTGAGGCAAACTTGGGTTGCTGCTCTTATCTTGGAGTACTTGGGTAAAAAAAAAGGCAGGAATGAAGAGCATAAGGAAAGTACACTCCACTATAGTATTCTTTTTTTAAACTTGGAGAAATAGAGGCATGGGTGGATAATTGTGACATAGAGGTCCCAGTCTTCATTTGACCACTAAGATCTGCCTACTCTGCGAAAGATCCAAGCATTCCTCAGGGATGGAAAATGTCTCTGTTGTATGGTATTAGTAATGCAGACAGGTCTGCCTTTCTTTCTTTTCAATGTTTACTTACTTATTTTATTTTATGTATATGATCATTTTGCCTCGAATGTTAAGTATGTGAAATGAGTGTGTTTATTATGTTCATTTACATCACTGTGTGTGCATATATGCAGTTAATGTCTGTTGAGGCTTTATTAGGGAATTTAATGCCTTTACTGGAACACAGATATTTGTGAGTGTTAAACCCATGCCCTCCACCAAAGCAGCAAGTGTACTTAACATTTCAACCAGATTTCCAACTTCAATGCAAAGGTTACTATAAGCGAGGAATTGAGAATATCAGAATGCTGGAAAATAGCCAAAGGAAGAGTGTGTGCAGGAATGTTTTGAGCATAATTGTCCTTTGGTAGTTGTATTCCTGAATTCTACCACTTAATCTGACTCCTGAAACATTGGGCACACTGGTTCTAGGACAGGCTTAGCCATTGTGTCCCAGCCTAAGAATAGAAGATCTGAAGCTGGTGGAATACTCAGAATTCTAAGATCCACCACTACATTGATCCCTTTCATATGCATCTCCAACATACATCTTATCACACACCCTTTGGAACTGAAAAGTTTTACCTCTTCAGGAACCCATACAGGTTTTTTTCAAAATGTTTTCCAATATGAAGCCTTACTGAGATACACTATACATGTTAACTTCAGGGAAAATAAAGAGGGGGAAGTGACTGAGATGAGTTGAGGGAGAACAGTCTTTTTTAAGGGAGGGTTGGGTTTATATGCTCTGTCCATTACTGTTCTCTGTTGTTAGCCTGACATTCCCCTACACTGGGGGCTTTGGGGAGACCTTGGAAGGACCAAGGACTTCTCCTTCCACTGGTGCCCAACAAGGCTATCCTCTGCTACATGTGCAGTTGGAGCCATGGCTCACTCTATATATAGTCTATGGGTAATGATTTAGTCCCTGGAAGCTGTGGTTGGTTGGCATTTTTGTTCATATGGGGTTTCAAGCCCATCACCTCTTTCACTCCTTTCTCTGACTCCTTCAACAGGGGTCCCCTTCTCAGTTCAGTGGTTTGTGGCTCACATTCACCTGTGTATTTACCATATTCTGGCTGTGTCTCTCAGGAGATATATACATCCGGTTCCTGTCAGCCTGCACTTCTTTGCTTCATCCATCTTATCTAGTATGGTGGATGTATATATAGGGGCCACATGTTGGTCAGGCTCTTAAAGGGCATTCCTTCAGCCTCTATTCAAACATTGCCTCCCTATTCCCTCCCAAGTTCCCCTTTTAAAGAAGGAATGAGGCATCCACATTTTCTCCATCCTTCTGGAGTTTCAAGTGGTCTGTGCATCTTGAGTAATTCGAGCATTTGGGCTAATATCCACTTATCAATGAGTGCATACCATGTGTGTTTTTCTGTGATTGGGTTATGTCAGTCAGAATGATATTTTCCAGTTCCACACATTTGCCAATGAATTTCATAAAGTCATTGTTTTTGATAGATGAGTAGTACTCCATTGTGCAGAAGTACCACATTTTCTGTACCCATTCCTGTTTTGAAGGGCATCTGGGATATTTTAAGCTTCTAGTTATTATAAAAAAGGCTGCTATGACGATAGTGGAGCATGTTTCTTGTTATATGTTGGAGAATCTTTTGGGTATATGCCCAAGAGATGTATAGCTGGGTCTTCAGGTAGTGCAATGTCTAATTTTCTGAGGAATCTCCAAACTGATTTCCAGAATGATTGTACCAGTCTGCAGTCCCACCAACAATGGAGAAGTGTTTCTCTTTCTCCAAATTCTAAGCAGCATCTCCTGTAGACCGAGTTTTTGATCTTAGCCATTCTGACTGGTGTCGGGGGGAATCTCAGCATTGTTTTGATTTGCATTTCGCTAAAGACTAAAGATGTTTAACGTTTCTTTAGGTGCTTCTCAGCCATTTGATATTCCTCAGCTGTGAATTCTTTGTTTAGTTCTGAACCACAATTTTCATAGGGTTATTTTTCTCCCTGCAGTCTAAGTTCATGAGTTCTTTATATATTTTTTTGACCTTGCTATGTTCACTTTATATTTTTTCCATTTTTTTATTAACTTGAGTATTTCTTATTTACATTTCGAATCTTATTCCCTTTCCCGGTTTCTGGGCCAACTTCCCCCAGCCCCTCCCCCTCCCCTTCTTTATGGGTGTTCCCCTCCCCATCCTCCCCCCATTACTGCCCTCCTCCGAACAATCAGTTGTAGTATTGGTAAAGACCTTTTCCCAATACTGGTTTGCCATTTTGTCCTAATGACAGAGTCCTTTGCCTTACAGAAGCTTTGTATCTTTATGAGATCCTTTTTGTCAATTCTTGATCTTAGAGCATAAGCCTTTGGTGTTTTGTTTAGGAAATTTTCTCCAGTGTCCATGTGTTTGAGATTCTTTGACAAATTTTTCTTCTATTAGTTTGAGTCTATCTAGTTTGATGTGGAGGTCTTTGATTCACTTAGACTTAAACTCTGTACAAGGGCTATGAGAATAGATGGACAATATAAACAGACTAAAAGAAAAAAAACAGCATGATCATTTCATTAGACACTGAAAAACACTGAACAAAATTCAATACCCCATCATGATAAAAGTCCTGAAAGAAACAGGAATTCAAGGCCCATACCTATACATAGTAAAAGCCATGTACAGCAAACCAGTAGCTAACATTAAGCTAAAAAGAGAGAAAATCAAAGCAATCCCACTAAAGTCAGGGACTAGACAAGGCTTCCCACTTTATTCCTACTTATTCAATATAGTTCTTGAAGTCCTAGCCAGACCAATCAGACAACAAATGAAGGTCAAAGTTATACAGTTTGGAAAGGAAGAAGTCAAAATATCACTATTTGCAGATGATATGGTTGTATATTTAAGTGTTCCCAAAAGTTAAACCAGAGAACTACTAAACCTGATAAATACCTTCAGCACAGTGGCTGGGTATAAAATTAATTCAAATAAATCAGTAGCCTTCCTATGCATAAAACAGAAACAAGCCGAGAAAGAAATTAGGGAAACGATGCCCTTCATAAAAGTCCCAAATAATATAAAGTACCGCAGTGTGAGTTTAACCAAGCAAGTGAAAGGTCTGTATGATAAGAATTAGAAGTCTCTGAAGAAAGAAATTGAAGAAGATCTCAGAAGATAGAACGATTGGCAGGATTAATATAGTAAAAATGGCCATTTTAACAAAAGCGATCTACAGATTCAATTCAATCCCCATCAAAATTCTAATACAGTTCTTTACAGAGTTAAAAAGAACAATTTGAAAATTCATCTGGAGTAACAAAAAACCCAGAGTAGCTAAAACTATTCTCAACAATAAAAGACTTCCATCCCTGAACTCAAGCAGTATTACAGAGCAATAGTGATAAAAACTGTATAGTATTGGTAGAGAGACAGACAGATAGACCAGTGGAATAGAATTAAAGTCCCAGAAATGAACCCCCACACCTATGGTCACTTGATTTTTGACAAAGGATCCAAAGCAATCAAATGGAAAAAATATAGCGTTTTCAGCAAATGATGCTGGTTCAAGTGGAAGTCAGCATGTAGAAGAATGCAGATCGATCAATGCTAATCACCCTGTACAAAGCTTAAGTCCAACTGGATCAAAGACCTCCACATCAAACAAGATACACACAAAGGAAAAGAAGAAAAAGTGGTGAAGGATCTCAAACACATTGGCACTTTAGAAAATTTCCTGAACAAAACATCAATGGCTTATGCTGTAGATCAAGAATCGACAAATGGGATATCATGAAGCTACAAAGCTTCTGTAAGGAAAAGGTCACGTTTTTAGGACAAAACAGTAACAAACAGATTGGGAAAAGATCTTTACCAATGCTACAAGTGATAGAGGGTTATATCGAAATACACAAAGAACTCCTGATGTTAGACTGCAGGAAGATAAATAATCCTATTAAAATAGGGTTCAGAGCTAAAGATAGAATTCACATCTGAGGAATATCAAATGGCTGAGAATCACCCAAAGAAATATTCAACATGTTTAGTCATAAGGGAAATGCAAATGAAAACAACCCTGAGATTCCACCTAACACCAGTCAGAATGGCTAAGATCAAAAACTCTGGTTACAGCAGATGCTCAAGAGGATTTGGAGAAAGAGGAAGACTCCTCCATTGTTGGTGGGATTGCAGACAGGTACAACCATTCTGGAAATCAGTCTGGAGATTCCTCAGGAAATTGGACATTGCACTACCTGAGGACCCAGCCATACCACTCTTGGACATATACCAAAAAGATGCTCCAGCATACAAAAAAGACACATGCTCTACTATGTTCACAGCAGTCTCATTTAACCAGAAGCTAGATAGCACCCAGATGCCCTTCAACAGAGGAATGGATACCGAAAATGTGGTACCTGTACACAATGGAATACTACTCAGCTATCAAAAACAATGACTTCATGAAATTCATAGGAAAATGGATGGAACTGGAAAATATCATTCTAAGTGATGAATCCAAATCACAGAAAAACACACATGGTATGCAATCATTGATGAGTGGATATTAGCACAAAAACACGATTTACCAAAGATGCACAGAACACATGAAACTCAAGAAGAATGACGAAAATGCAGATGGTTTACTCCTTCTTTAAAAGGGCAACAATAATACCCTTAGGAGGGATAGGGAGGCAAAGTTTAGAACAGAGATGAAGGAAAAGCAATTCAGAGACTTCCCCACATGTGGCCCATGCCTGTACAGCAACCAAACTAGATAAGATGGATGAAGCAAAGTGGTTCAGTCTGAGAGGAACCAGATGCATATCTCTCCTGAGAGACACAGCAGGAATATGGCAAATACATAAGCGAATGCCAGCAACTAAACACTGAACTGGGAACGGGACCCCCGTTGAAGGAATCAGAGAAATGTCTGAAAGAGCTGAAGGGCCTTGAGACCCCATATGAAAAAGAATACCAACCAAACAGAGCTTCCAGGGACTAAGCCACTACCCAAATACTCTCAGTTCCAAATTCATAGGTAGGGTGAATAAACCGGTAGGGTCATCTGTGGAAGGGGAAGCCCTTGTCCCTGCCAAGGCTGAACCCCAAGTTAACAGGATTGTTGGGGGAAGGGAGATAATGGGGGCAGTATGGGGAGGTGAAGAGCCACATAGATGGAGGGGGGGGTTATGGAGATGTTGGCCTGGAAACAAGGAAAGTGAATAACATTTTAAATGTAAATAAGAAATACCAAATTTCTAAAGCTGATCTTCAACAGCAATAAGGGAAGGATGCCCACATATACATGGAGGTTGAACAATGCTCTACCCAATAATAACCTGGACAAGGAAGATATAAAGAAAGAAATTAAATACTTCTTAGAAATTAATGAAAAATGAAGGTACAACATACCTAAACTTATGGGAAACAATGAAAGGTGTGCTAAGAGGAAAATTCATAGCTCTGAGTGCCTGCATAAAGAAACAGGAGAGAACATATATCAACAGCTTGACAGCACACCAAAAAGCTCGAGAACAAAAAGAAGCAAATACACCCAGGATGAGTAGTAGGCAGAAAAATCAAACTAAGAGCTGAAATCGACCAAGTAGAAACAAAAAGGACCATACAAAGAATTAAGAGAACCAAAAGTTGGTTCTTTGAGAAAATCAACAAGACAAATAAACCCTTATCCAGACTAAGGGTTTAGTCTGGAGAGGACACAGATTTTGTGTACAAATTAACAAAATCAGAAACAAAAAGTGAGACAAAGCTACAGAATCAGAGGAAATTCAATAAATCATCAGATCCTACTACAAAAGCCTATATTCAAAAAGACTTGAATATCTGCAGGAGATGGACAATTTCCTAGACAGATACCAGGTACCGAAACTAAATGATTAATAGATAAATGATTTAAACAACGCCATAACTCCTAAAGAAATTGAAACAGTCATACCAACAAAAAGGAGCCCAGGTCCAGATTGGTTCAGTGCAGAATTCTATGTGAACTTCATAGAAGACCTCATACCAAAACTATCCAAACTATTCCACAAAATCGAAACAGATGGAGCACTACCGTATTCCTTCTATGAATCCACAATTACTCTTATACCTAAACCACACAAAGACCCAAAAAGAAAGAGAACTTCAGACCAATTTCCCTTATGAATATCGATGCAAAAATCCTCAATAAAATTCTGGCAAACCGAATCCCAGAGCACATCAAAAGAATCATCCACCATGATCAAGTAGGCTTCATCCCAGGCATGGAGGGATGGTTTAATATATGGAAAACCAACAACGTAATCCATTACATAAACAAGCTGAAAGAAAAAAAACCACATGGTCATTTCATTAGATGCTGAGAAAGCATTTGGCAAAATTCAACACCCCTTCATGATAAAAGTCCTGGAAAGAATAGGAATTCAAAGCCCATACCTAAACATAGTAAAAGCCTCATACAGCAAACCAGTCTCTAACATTAAACTAAATGTATAGAAACTTGAAGCAATCGCACAAAAATCATGGCCTAGAGAAGGCTGCCCACTCTCTCCATACTTATTCAATATAGTTGTTGAAGTTCTAGCCAGAGCAATCACAAGACAAAAGGAGATTGGAAAAGAATAAGTCAAAATATTTGGAGATGATATGATAATATATTTAAGTGATCCCAAAAGTTCCACCAGAGAACTACTAAACCTGATAAACACCTTCAGCAAAGTGGCTGGGTATAAAATTAACTGAAATAAATAAGTAGCCATCTTCTACCAAAAGAGAAACAAGCCTTTAGGGAAACGACACCCTTCATAGCAGTCCCAAATAATATAAAATACCTCGGTCTGACTTTAACCAAGCAAGTGAAAGATCTGTATGATAAGAATTAGAAGACTCTGAAGAAAGAAATTGAAGAAGATCTCAGAAGATGGAAAGATCTCCCATGCTCATGGATTGGCAGGATTAATATAGTAAAAATGGCCATTTTACAAAAAGCAATCTACAGATTCAATGCAATCCCCATCAAAATAACAATCCAATTCTTCAGACAGTTAGACAGAACAATTTCCAAATTCATCTTGAATAATAAAAAAGCCAGGATAGCTAAAACTATACTCACCAATAAAAGGACTTCCCGGGGAATCAGTATCACTGGACTTAAGCAGTATTATGGAGCAATAGTGATAAAATTGCATGGTATTGGTACAGAGACAGACAGATAGACCAGTGGAATATAATTGTAGACCAAGAAATGAACCAACACACCTATGGTCACTTGATTTTTGACAAAGGAACCAAAACCATCCAATGGAAAAAAGATAGCATTTTCAGCAAACGGTGCTGGTTCAACTGGAGGTCAGTATGTAGACGAATGCAGATTGATCCATGTTAATCACCCTGTACAAAGCTTAAGTACAAGTGGCCCAAGGACCTCCACATCAAACCAGATACACTCAAACTAGTAGAAGAAAAAGTGGGGAAGTCTCTTGAACACATGGGCACTGGAGAAAGTTTCCTGAACAAAACACCAATGGCTTATGCTCTAAGATCAAGAATCGACAAATGGGATCTCACAAAACTGAAAAGCTTCTGTAAGGCATAGGACACTGTGGTTAGGACAAAACAGCACCCAACAGATTGGGAAAAGAACTGATAGAGGGCTTATATCCAAAATGTACAAAGAATTGAAGAAGTTAGACTGCAGGGAGAAAAATAACCCTATTAAAAATGGGGTTCAGAGCTAATCAAAGAATTCACAGCTGAGAAATGCTGAATGGCTGAGAAACACCTAAAGAAATGTTCAACATTTTTAGTCATAAGGGAAATGCAAATCAAAATCACCCTGAGATTTCACCTCACACCAGTGAGAATGACTAAGATGAAAAACTCAGGTGAAAGCAAGTGCTGGGGAGGATGTAGAGAAAGAGGAACACTCCTCCATTGTTGGTGGGATTGCAGACTGGTACAACCATTCTGGAAATCAGTCTGGAGGTTCCTCAAAAAATTGGACCTGAAGTACCTGAGGACCCAGCTACACCTCTCTTAGGCATATACCCAAAAGATGCCCCAACATATAACAAAGACACCTGCTCCACTATGTTTATAGCAGCCTTATTTATCATAGCCAGAAGTTGGAAAGAACCCAGATGCCCTTCAACAGAGGAATGGATACCGAACGTGTGGTATATCTACACAATGGAATATTACTCAGCTATCAAAAACAAGGACTTTATGAAATTCATAAGCAACTGGATGGAACTGGAAATTATCATCCTGAGTGAGGTTACCCAATCACAGAAAAACACAATGGTATGCAGTCATTGATAAGTGGCTATTAGCCCAAACCTTGAATTATCCTAGATGCAGAGAACACATGAAACTCAAGAAGGTTGACCAAAATGCGGATGCTTCACTCCTTCTTTAAAACAGGAACAAGAATACCATTGGGAGGCAATAGGGAGGCAAAGTTTAGTAGAGAGGCAGAAGAAACACCCATTCCAAGCCTGCCCCACATGTGGCCCATACATATACAGCCACCAAACAGATAAGTTGGATGAAACAAAGAAGTGCAAGCCGACAGTAACCGGATATAGAAATCTCCTGAGAGACACAGCCAGAATACAGCAAATACATAGGCGAATGCCATCATTAAACCACTGAATTGATAATGGGACCCCGTTGAAGGAATGTTAGACAGGAATGAAAGAGCTTGAAGGGACTTGAGACCTCATATGAATAACAATGCCAAGGAACCAGAGCTTCCAGGGACTAAGCTACTCCCCTAAGTCTATACATGGATTGACCCTGGACTCCAACTGCATATGTAGCAATGAATAGCCTAGTAAGAGCACCAGTGGAAGGGGAAGCCCTTGGTCCTGCCAAGACTGAACCCGGAGTGAACCTGATTTTTGTGGGGAGGGCAGTAATGGGGGGAGGATCGGGAGGGGAACACCGATAAAGTAGGGGAGGGGAAGGGGTTAGGGGGATGTTAGCCTGGAAACTGGGAAAGGGAATAACAATCGAAATGTAAATAAGAAATACTCAAGTTAATAAAGATGAAAAAAAGAAATACCCAATTTAATAAAGATGAAAAAAATAGAGTGGATGGATATGCATTCTTCTAAGTGCTGACCTCCTTGAAACAGCATCATTTGCTAAAAATGCTATCTTTTTTCCATTGGATGTTTTTGGCTCCTTTGTCAAAAATCAAGTGACCATAGGTTTGTTGGTTCATTTCTGCATCTTTAATTCTATTCCACTGGTCTATCTGCCTGTCTCTGTACCAATATTAAACAATTTGTATCACTATTGCTCTATAATACTGCTTGAGTTCAGGGAAGGTGATTCCACCAGAAGTCCTTTTATTGTTGAGGATAGTTTTAGCTATCGTGTGTTTGCTTTCCATTCCAGATGATTTTGCAAATTGTTCTAACTCTATGAAGAATTGGATTGAAATTTTGATGGGGACTGCTTTGAATCTGCAGATGGCTTTTGGGAAAATGGCCATTTTTGCTATATTAATCATTCCCATCCATAAGCACGGGAGATCTTTCTATCTTCTGAGATCTTCTTCAATTTCTTTCTTCAGAGACATTAAGTTCTTATCATATAGATCTTTCACTTGCTTGATTAAAGTCACACCGAGGTAATTTATATTATTTGGGACTATTATGTTGGGTGCTATTTCCCTCATTTCTTTCTCAGCTTGTTTATGTTCTGTGTAGAAGAAGGATATTGATATGTTTGAGATAATTTTGTACCCAGCCACATTGCTGAAGGCGTTTATCAGGTTTAGTAGTTCTCTGTTAGAACTTTTGGGGTCACTTAAATATACTATCATATTATCTGCAAATAGTGATATTTCTACTTCTTCCTTTCCAATCTGTGTCCTTTTGACCTCCTTTTGTCGTCTGATTGCTATGGCTTAAACTTCAAGAACTATATTGTGGAAGTAAATAGGAAGAGAGTGGATAACCTTGTTTAGACACTGAATTCAGTGTGATTGCTTCAAGTTTCTCTCCATTTAGTTTAATGTTAGCTACTGGTTTGCTCTATATGGCTTTTACTATCATCAGCTATGGTCCTTGAGTTCCTGATCTTTCTAGGCCTTTTATCAGGATGGGTTTTTGAGTTTTGCCAAATACTTTCTCAGCATCTAATGAAATAATCATGTGGTTTTTATCTTTGAGTTTGTTTATATAATGGATATTGTTGATGGTTTTCCGTATATTAAACCATCCCTACATCCCTGGGATAAAGCCTACTTGGTCATGATGGATCATTGTATTGATGTGCTTTTGGATTCAGTTTGCAAGAATTTTGTTAAGTATTTTTGCATCAATATTCATAAAGGAAATTGGTCTGGAGTTCTCATTCTTGGTTGGGTCTTTGTGTTGTTTAGGTATAAGACTAATTGTGGCTTCATAGAAGGAATTCGGTAATGCTCTGTCTCTTTTTGTGTAAGGTCTTTGTATGAGGTCTTCTATGAAGGTCTGATAGATTTTTACACTAAACCCATGTGTTCCTGGAGTCTTTGGTTTGAAGAATTTTAATGACTGCTTCTATTTCTTTAGTAGTTATGGGGTTGTTTAAATGGCTTATCTCTTCCTGATTTAACTTTGGTACCTGGTATTTGTCTAGAAAATTGATAATTTCCTCCAGATTTTCAAGTTTTGTTGTATATAGGTTTTTGTGGTAGGATCTGATCATTTTTTGAATTTCCTCTGATTTTGTTGTTATGTTTCCCTATTCATTTCTGACTTTGTTAATTTGTATGCACTTTCTGTGCCCTCTGGTTAGTCTGGCTAAGGTTTTATCTATCTTTTTGATTTTCTAAATGAACCAGCTTTTCCTTCTGTTGATTCTTTGTGTAATCCTTTCTTCCTCTACTTGGTTGATTTCAACCCCGAGTTTGATTATTCATGCCTTCTACTCCTCCTTGGTGTACTTGCTTCTTTTTGTTCTAGAGCTATTAAGTGTGCTGTCTAGCTGTTGATGTATGCTCTCTGCTGTTTCTTTGGGCAGGCATTCAGAGCTATTAGTTTTCCTCTTAGCACAGCTTTCATTGTGTCATATAAGTTTGGGTATGTTGTACCATCATTTTCATTAATTTCTAAGAAGTCTTTAATTTCTTTCTTTATTTCTTCCTTGACCAGGTTATCATTGAATTGAGCATTGTTTAATTTCCATGTATATGTGGGCGTTCTTCCCTTATTGTTATTGAAGACCAGCTTTAGCCCATGGTGGTCTGATATGATGCATGGTATTATTTCTATCTTTCTGTATCTTTCTGTTTTATGATCGATTATGTGGTCAATTTTGGAGAAAGTACCAGGAGTTGGTAAGAAGAATGTATATACTTTTGCTTTAGGATAGAATGTTCTATAAATATCTGTTAAGTCCATTTGGTTCATGACTTCCCTTAGTCTCTCTATGTCTCTTTTTAATTTCTGTTTCCATGATCTGTCCATTGATGAGAGTGGGGTGTTGAAATCTCCTACTAATTTTGTGTGAGGTGCAATGTGTGCTTTGGGCTTTAGTAAGGTTTCTTTTATGTATGTAGGTGCCCTTGTATTTGAAGCATAGGTAGTTAGCATTGAGAGTTTATCTTGGTGGATTTTTCCTTTGATGAATATGAAGTGTCCTTCTTATCTTTTTTGATGACTTTATTTGAAGATTGATTGTATTCGATATTAGAATGGCTACTCCAGCTTGCTTCTTCCTACCATTTGTTTTGAAAGTTGTTTTCCAGCCTTTATTTCTGAGGTTTTTATCTGTCTTTTGTCTTCGATATTAGAATGGCTACTCCACCTTGCTTCTTGTGATCATTTGCTTGGAAAGTTATTTTCCAGCCTTTCATTCTGAGGTAGTGTCTGTCTTTGTCTCTGAGGTGTGTTTCCTGTAGGCAGCAGAATGCAGGGTCCTCATTGCATATCCAGTTTGTTAATCTGTGTCTTTTTATTGGGAACTTGAGAACATTGATGTTTAGAGATATTAAGGAATAGTGATTATTGCTTCCTGTTATATTCATATTTGAATGTGAAATTATGTTTGTGTGCTTTTCTTCTCTTTGTTTTGTTGCCAAGATGATTAGTTTCTTGCTTTTTCAAGGGTGTAGCTTGCCTCCTTATGTTGGGCTTTACCATTTATTATCCTTTGTAGCGCTGTATTTGTAGAAAGACATTGTGCAAATTTGGTTTTCAGATGGAATATCTTGGTTTCTCCATCTATGTTAATTGAGAGTTTTGCAGGATACAGTAACCTGGGATGGGATTTATGTTCTCTTAGGGACTCTATGACATCTGTCCAGGATCTTCTGGCTTTCATAGTCTCTTGTGAGAAGTCAGGTGTGATTCTGATAGGTCTGTCTTTATATGTTACTTGACCATTTTCCCTTACTGCTTTTAGTATTCTTTCTTTATTTTGTGCATTTGGTGTTTTGAATATTATGTGATGGGAAGATTTACTTTTCTGATCCAATCTATTTGGAGTTCTGTAGGGTTCTTTTATGTTTATGGGCATCTTTTTCTTTAGGTTAGGGAAGTTTTCTTCTATGATTTTGTTGATGATATTTACAAGACCTTTGATGGGGGAGTCTTCACTCTCTTCTATACCTATTATCCTTAAGTTTGATCTTCTCATTGAGTCCTGGATTTCCTGTATGTTTTGCACCATTAGCTTTTTCTGTTTTACATTATCTTTGACAGTTTTGTTGATTATTTCTATGGAATCTTCTGCTCCTGAGATTCTCTCTTCAATCTCTTGTATTCTATTGGTGATGCTTGTATCTACAATTCCTTGTCTCTTCCTTTGGTTTTCTATATCCAGGGTTGTTTCCCTGTGTTCTTTCTTTATTGCTTCTATTTCCATTTTTAATTCCTTCAACTGTTTGATTGTGTTTTCCAGGAATTCTTTTAGGGATTTTTGTGATTCCTCTGTATAGGCTTCTACTTGTTTATTTATGTTTTCCTGTGTTTCTCTAAGCAAGTTCTTCATGTCTTTCTTGAAGTCCTCCAGTCTCATTATCAAATATGATTTTAAATCTAGATCTTGCTTTTCTGCTTTAATGTGAATATTGGAGTTCTATGATGCCATGTGTTCTTGGTTTCTGTTGTTTGGGTTCCTGCCCTTGCCTCTCGACATCAGATTGTCTCTGCTGTTACTTTGTTCTGCTATTTCTGACAGTGGCTAGACTGTCCTATAGGCCTGTGTGTCAGGAGTGCTGTAGACCTGTTTTCTTGTTTTATTTCAGCCAGTTATGGGAACAGAGTTTTCTGCTTTCGGGCTTGTAGTCTTTCCTGTCTACTGGTCTTCAGCTGTTCCTGTGGTCCTGTGTCCTGAGTCCATCAGTCAGATCACTTGGAGCAGAAAAGTTGGTCTTACCTGTGGTTCCGTGGCTCAAGTTGCTAGTGATGGGCTGCTTTTGAGCTTTCCATGAGGGCTGCAAACAGGAGGGCTTGAGTCGCCTTTTCCTGGAGCCCCCTTGCTCTGGGGTACCAGATGGAGTTAGATGTTTTCCTCTGGAGTCAGAAATGTGGGCAGAGTGTAGTCTCTTCTGGCTTCCCAGGAATGTCTGTCCCTCTGAAGGGTTAACTCTCCCTGCCATGGGATTTGTGTGCAGAGAACTGACTGTGTCCCTTCAGGTCCGGGTGGTGTCTGGAGCCCAGGGGATCTGCTGCTCCAGTGCCCCTATCATCAGGTTCCCAGAGGCCGTACACAGTTTCCTCTTGGACGAGGGATGTGGGGAAGGGTGGGCAGTATTGGTGGTTTCTCCCGCTCTGCAGTCTCAGGAGTGCCCACCTGTACCGTCAGTGAGCTCTCTCTCCAAAGGGGTTTGGGAGCAGTGAGCTTCAGGCTGGGATCAATGAGGTTGGGGCTCCAGCTAAAAACCCAAATTGGTACTCTTAAATATAAAGATAATGATCAGAAATTTTTCCAGGATTTTATGAACATGATCCACAAAAGAAAAATACTGGAAATGAAATATCTAAAGAGTTCACCCAGAACTGATGCAGAAAGATTTTTAGAAATTATTGCTTTTGTCAACTGTGGAAATCCTTAATGCCCAGAACACCTACAAGAGTTTGGCATTTCCTTATTGTTGTAGAAGATGGTTGTAGAAAAGTCTTGCTAGACATAGCATCACTTTCTTCATATTCATAGTGCACATGAAATGTTTACGTGATCCTTAGTTTTCTGAGTCAGATGTCTCACTTGGGATGGAGACAGGGTGCCATGCAGTGTTGAGTGGTGCTTTTACAAAGCGAGCAGAATCTGATTATCTCTGTGCTCCAGGGTTAATGAATTATTTCTTCTTGTAGGTATCCAGGGAACACATGAAGATGCTCCCAGGTTCATTGTTGTAACATTTCAACTCTTCTCGGACAGGCCTGTTTCCTTTACTCTTATCAGACATGCTTTTGTTAAATGACATCTATTCTTGAGTTGATGATATGCATGTTCCCTCTGTCCTGTTTGCTAGAGACTGTAGTAGCTTTACTATTTTGTGGCATTGCTCCTGAGTAAATATACACTATTCAGATTGGTATCACTCTTCATAAATCAGTATTGTCTTAGTCAGTGTCTATTTGCTATGAAAGGACACAAAAGCAATAGAAATTTAAAAAAGTATTAATTTGGGCTTAATTGCAGTTTCAGCATTTACATCATGATCACTATGGGAGGGACAAATAGGATGCTGGAACAATAGATAATATTTAATCCATCGATAGTAGGAAGAGTGAAACTGAGTTAACTTTTGTACCACGCAACTTACATAGTTCCATTGACAAGGACACACCTACTACAACATGACCTAAAGTCTTGATTCTTTTCAAACAGTGCATCACTCTGAAGAATAATCATTCATTATATGAGTATATGGGAGTGATTTATTTAAAAAACTCTAGAAGTGCTTTGAAATTTGTTTCTTTCATACAAGGAAATGCTAGCCTTTTCTTAGAAATTTTTTAGATTTAATTTTGAGGCTACCTTAGTTACCATCCTCACTGTTGTGACAAAACATTTTTTTAAACAACAACATAAGAAGGCATTTATTTATAAATATAACTCACAAACTCACAAAATATAGCTCAGACTCTTCGAAATGGGAAATAAAAAAGCCTAAATTGTCCACCTCCTCTTACCAGGCAAGACTTCTAGTAGAGCAAATAAAACAGCAAGCAAGGCATAATATTCCAACCTATAAATTTCTCTCCCCACATGATTTTCTGGGAGTAAAATCAGTGCAGAAATTGTGGGAATGGTTAACCTGCTTAAGATTCATACCCTAAATGAGAGCCCAAAGCTGACATTGCTTGTAGAATAAGGAATTAGATGCTAGATAGCCCAGAGAACTAGTATAGAAAAACACAACTGGCAAAAAGTAAATGAAATGATTAACAATGATATTATACTATAACTATACATCAGTGATAATTAATTTCAATCCCAGTTGCTATTATCAGGCTTGTCATGGCTACTGATAAAAATAGATGCAGAAACACACTGACAAACATTAGGAAAAAATAGGAAACCCAATGAGAGGGAAGAGGGATTGTAGGAGCTAGAGTAAATCAAGGACGCTGAAAGGAACCCCACAGAGTCAGACAACTGAAACCCATAGTGTCTTCCAAGTATTGAACCTTCATATATGGATCTTTCATGGCAGTGACCCTCAGCACATATGACAGAGTTGTGTAGCTTGAACTTTTTGTGAGATTCCTAAGATTAATTGAGGAAGTTTTCTCAGTCTCTGTGGTGTGCCTTAGATAGTCTTTTTCTTTACTGGATGACCTTATCAAGATTTAGTAGACGAGTCTTACTTCAACTTGAATTTCCCTGTCGGATTATATCCATTGAGAGAAAATAAAGAAAGGTGCCCAGTAAAATTGGAGGAGAGAGAATAAAAGGAGAGGAGGGAGGTAGAACTTCAATTAGGTTGTAAAATAAATACAATTATAATTCATAAATATTTTTTAAAGCAACTGAACGAAGAATTTGTATTTCTTCACAGTTTCAGCTAGAATGTATTATATTAACAAGATTATGGTTTCAGGATCAAGTAATATTTGGGCTCTTTGAAGAGGAGAGGAAAGAATGATAGGTCTTTTTTTTTTGTTTGCTTGCTTGCTTTTTTTTTTTACTTTAAAAAGTTTATTATCTTAGCACACGAATAAGCTCCAAATTTAATGTGCATTTCCTATATCAGTTTACTGAATCTAAATTATCCCTCAGAGAATTGTGTGTTTAACTCACTTAAAGTAAAAAAAAAGCCAGCATATAAACAAAATACATATTATTTAGAATATTATTCACATACTGATTGGTAGCTGATATGTTGACCAGAGTGAATTTTCTCCACAGTATTTTATCATCATAATTCTCTGAATGATTGTTATTCTGAGTTTGTGAGTTATATTTATAAATAAATGCCTATTCCTCCAGAGCCAGTCTGCCTTTACAGCACTAAAATATTTTATCAATTCAAAAATTATTACATATGTAGAAAATATTCAGTAGATAAGAAATCTTCAATTACATGGATGTAAGCTTTGTAATACTCTTTTAAATATATTTATTATTTTAATCTAATTATGTATGTATGAAATATGTTACATGGGTGCTAGTGCTTTATAGGCCAGGAATAAATCATCTTCCCTCCCAGGAACTGAATATACAGGTAGTCTAAACTCACTGATGTGGATGCTGGAAACTGAACTTGTAAAATTGACCCATCTCTCTACCAGAGCAGAATCTATTCTTAACCATTGGCTACCTCTCCATCACCTTGAGCTTGACAGTTCTTAAAACATTCTTACATGTTCTTTGATGTACGTAATTACTGTCTAGAGAATAGAAGATTCAGTAGGCATCTCTGACATTAACCCTTTACAGATTTCTATTAACTGAATCACACAGAATTAATGTTGAAGAAAATCACATATCAAGGAATGCATACTTGGCACTACCATATGCACAAGAGACATGAAGAAACATGAAGAGTCATGGAGAGTTATGAAATCAGGACAGCTGCTTGACAAAGTTCTAGCAAAGCATTGCTACAATCACTGTCCTTCTATTTCTAAATGTTTTGGTTGTGGTCTCTCTGTACTGCATCGTTTAGGATTATGCATTTAGTGTCTTTTCCTGAAAAAAAAAGTTATGTCTAAGTTCTTTAAAGAAAATCTTAAAATTAACTTTATCTGACCTGTATTTGAAAGTGTTCATTATGGGTCAGAGATCAATAAGGACAGATTAGCACATGCTCTTGGAAGCTTTTTATGGAATCTTTCTCTGAAGAAACTCAAACGGTATAATTGATGCATATCAAATAGAGGCAATTTACAAACTGGGACCGGCCAGGAATAAAGATGTTAGAGTAAAGGTCCCGTTTTGTTATAATCTTAGAAGTCTCAAAAATTAAGTTTTATGATGGGGGTTGGTTCATACATGGTACCCTTCTGAAAGATTAAATTTCAGTAAGTAAAATATAGTGACTAAAGTAAAAATACCGTACTTTATAGTACAGATTATGAAACATAGTAAAAGAAGTTATGGATTAGGTTTTATTATTCACTAAAAGACAAGTTCAGATGTTTCCCTGTTTTTCTCGAAGACTTACAAAGAGCAAAAATTCCCACCCTTATTGCAGTGTGTCATATACTAAATGTGTTTGCTTTGCAGGTGATATTTCTTGGATTCTTTAAATTCATAAGGCTAATAACAATCTGTTTTGTTTGTACTTTCTATTTGTGACTTAATTTGTAAATCCTGTATATGTAATGAAAAGTCAAATATATAATCTATATCACTAAGATAATCAACATTCTGTCTTTGTTCTGTGTAACCTGTATAATAAAGAACCTCTTGATTGGTAGTCAGTCAGTTTTGAGATTCTCTGGGCCATCACAGCAGAGTCACTCCATCCTCTAGCTAATTCCTTATCTGTCTGTAGGATACATTGTCAACAAAGTCTGTCCAACTCCCCTTTCTGTGATAAGTAATCACCCTCATATCTTGTAACGCCTCTGAAAATAATTGACATCTTATTTTATGAGTGGCAATACTGAAGTCTAAAGGAGAAATAACTTGCAGAATCAACTGAGACTGAGTTGAGATCTGCACTGAAACCTGTGGTCTCATTCTGCTGCACACCTGAGATGATCATAAGCTACTGGCTCTTCCCAATGTCTATGGTTTCAGTCTGAGGCTGTAGCTTTATTTTACACCACATCTTCCTCAAATTCATCACAAAATCCTTTTTTCTCTTAGACTTCAACGATCCACATGAAAATATATATTGGGGTCTTTCTTCAGGAATATCTCCTGCTTCCTGTGCTCTAAGTCTCAGTGTCAGGGACATATGTGTTGAAAGGAAAAATGTGAATGTTTATCATACCTACACAGTTCCTTTTCTTATTGGATAGTTTTTATTTACATTTCAAATGTTATCCCTTTTCCTGGGGATGACATTTTCCCATCTATAAACCCCCTATTCTATTTGCCCTCCCTCTTCATCTATGAGTGTATTCCTCCACCCATCCACCCTCCCCATCCTGCCTCACCACAATTGCATTTCCCTACACTGGGTCATGGAGACTTAGCAGGAGCAAGGGCTTTTCCTCCCACTGGTGCCCAACAGGATTATCCTCTGCTACATATGCAGCTGGAGCTATGGATATATCCATGTGTACTCTTTGATGGTGGTTTAGTCTGTGGGAACTCTGGTTGATTGGTATTGTTCTTATGGGGTTTCAAACACTTTAAGCTCCTTCAAACCTTTCTCTAACTCCTTTAATGAGGACCCCATTCTCAGTTTAATGGTTGGCATTCACCTCTCTATTTGGCATGTTCTGTCAGAGTCTTTCAGGAGAGAGATACAACAGGCTCCTGTCAGCATGCACTTTTTGGCATCAGCAATACCACCTTGGTTTGTTGGCTTCTAGGTATATGGGCTGGATCACGAGGTGGAGCAGGTTCTGAGTTGCCATTCGTTCAGTCTCTTCCCCAAACTTTTTCTCATTATCTCCTCTGATGGATGTTTTTGTTCCGCCTTCAAAGAAGGACTGAAGCATGCTCACTTTGGTTATTCTTGAGTTTCATATGGTCTGTGGATTGTATCTTGGGTAATCAGAGCTTTTGTCTAATATACACTTATGAATGAGTACTACCATATCTGTTTTTTTGTGATTAGGTTACCTCACTCAGGATGATATTTTCTAGTTCTGTCCATTTACTTTGAATTTCATGAAGTCATTGTTTTTAATAGCTGAGTAGCTCACATTTTGTAAATGTACCCAATTTTCTTTATCCATCCCTCCGTTTAGGGATATCTAGGTTTGTTCTGGATTCTGGGTATTATAAATAAGGCTTCTATGAACATACTGCAGGATATGTCCTTGGTATATGTTGGAGTATCTTCTGGATATATTCACAGAAGGGGTATAGCTGGGTCCTCAATTAGCACTATGTTCAATTTTCTGAGGATACACCACACATTTCCAGAGTGGTTCTACCAGGTTGAAATCCTACCAATAATGGAGGAGTATACGTCTTTCTACATATTCTTACCAGCATCTGTTGTCATCTGAGTTTTCTACCTTAGCCACTCTGACTAGTGTGTGGTGGAATCTCAGGACTGTTTTGATTTGCATTTCCCTGAAGAGTAAGGATGGTGAATATTTTTTAGGTGGTTCGCAGGTATTCAATATTAATCAACTGATAATTCTTTGTTTAGCTCTGTACCCCATTTTAATAGGGTTATTTGATTCTTTGGAGTCTAACTTCTTGAGTTGTATATATTGGATATTAACCCTTTGTCACATGTAGGAGTGGTAAATATCTTTTCCCAATCTGTTGGTTGGCATTTCTTCCTATTGAAAATGTTCCTTGCCTTACAGAAGCTATACACAATCTTATGGGATACAATGGAAGCAGTGATCATAGGAAAATTCATAGCTCTGTGTGCCTCTCAAATGAAACCAGAGAGAACACACATTAACAGCTTGATAGCACAACCAAAAGCTATAGAAAAAAAGAAGAGAATGCATCCGACAGATATAGATGCCAATAAATAATCAAACTCAGAGTTGAAATCAACCAAGAAGATAGAAAATTCTAGACAATGAATCAACAAAATCAGTAGCTGTTTTTTTTGAGAAAACCAACAAATAGGCAGACTCTTTTCCAGTCTAACCAGATGGCATAGAGTCAGTACCAAATTAACAGTATCAGAAATGAAAAGGGGACAAAAAAGAGAAACTAATGAATTTCAAAAATTAACAGACCTGACCACAAAAGTCTATACTGAACAAAGCTGGAAAATCTGGAGGTAATGTACTTTTTTAGACAGATACCGGGTACCAAAGCTAAATCATCATCAGAAAAAAATCTGAACAGTCCCTTAAATGTTAAAGAAATTGAAGCAGTAATTAAAAATCTCCCAGCCAAAAAAATTACAAAACCAGGTGGGTTTAGTGCAGAATTCTATCAGTCCAGCAAAGAATATATGTAACACCAATACTCTTCAAACTATTAAAGAAAATGGAAACAGAAGAAACTCTACCCAAATTGTTCTTTGAAGCCACAATTGCACTTATTCTTAAAGCACACAAAGACCCAATGAAGAAAGAGTACTTCAGACCAAAGGTATCATTGATGCAAAAATACAAAATGAGCTGCTCACAAAGTTAATCCAAGAACACATCAAAATGATCTTTCATCTTGATTAAATATGGTTCATATCAGGGATGTAGGAATGGATCAATATTCTGAAATGTATCATTGTAATCCACTGAATTAACAAACACCCCACCCAAAAGAAACCCACATGATCATCCCATTATTGGCT
Organism: Rattus norvegicus; assembly: GCF_021556685.1. Taxonomy (NCBI): domain Eukaryota; kingdom Metazoa; phylum Chordata; class Mammalia; order Rodentia; family Muridae; genus Rattus; species Rattus norvegicus. The sequence continues at coordinate 178,841,724 of NC_141535.1, forward strand.
GAAAAAGCATTTGACCAAAGTCAACACCATATCATGATAAATATCTTGCAAAGATCCGGAATTCAAGTTCCATACTTAAACTTAGTAAAAGAAATATACACTGAACCAGTAGCCAAAATCAATATAAATGGAGAAAACTTGAAGCAATACCACTAAAATCAGGAACTAGACTCCATACCTATTCAATATTATACTTGAAGTCCTAGCTAGAGTAATTAGATAATAAAAAGATGTTAAAGGGATACAAATTAGAAAGGAAGAAGTGAAAAAAATCACTATTTGCAGATGATATGATATTATACTTAAGTGACCTCACAAATTCCACAAGAGAACTCCCACAGCTGATAAACAACTTCAGGAATGTTTCTGGATATAAAATTGACCCATATAATGCAGTAGCCTAACTATACTCAAAGGATAAACAGCCTGCAAAACAAATTAGGGAAACAAACACCTTTCATGATAGTCACAAATTATATAAAATAGGTTGTGATGGTTCTAACAAAGCAAGAGGAAGATCTTTGTGACAAGAACTTCAGACCTCTGAAGAAAGAAATTAAATAAGATCTCAGAGGATGAAATTAACTTACATGCTCATGAATTGGAAGAATAAATATATTAAAAATGGCCATCTTGCCAAAAGCAATCTACATGATTCCAAGTCAATTTTTCATAGAGTTAGAAGGAACAAATTGGAAATTTGTTTGGTATAAGAAAAAAATCCATGATACTGCAAACTTTTCTCAAAAAAAAAAAAATAACGTCTAGGGGTAATCACAATTCCTGACAAGGTAAAGCTGTATTACAGAGGAATCGTGAAAAAAACTACATGGTATTGGTACAGAGACAGGCACTTAAATCAATGGAATGTCATTCAAGACCCAGAAATGAACCAACACACCTGATTTTTAACAAAGGATCTAAAATCATACAGTGGAAAAGGGACAGTGTGTTCAACAAATGGTTCACCAACTGGTTCTAATCAGGTAGAAGAATGCAAATCAATCCATTTCTACCTGCTTGTAAAAATCCAGTTCCAAGTGGATCATGAACCTCCATATTCAACCAGGTACACTGAAACGAATAGAAGAGAAAGTGGGAAAGAACCTTAAACACAAAGGCTCAGAAAAAAAAAATTCCAGAACAGAACACCAGTGGATTATACTGTAAGATCAAGAACTTACAGTACTGTAAAAAATCAAAAAAAGTGAAAGAAAGAAGGAACAATAGAAAGAAAAAAAGAAATAAAATAAAAAGTTTTAAGTTTTAAAGAACATTAAAGTGAGTTTCCAGAGGCAGTGGGGAAAGAGTACTCTATGCTACTTCTAAACGATTTCGTAACGCTGGTATTTTCTAAAAAAAAAAAAAAAAAAAAAAAAAAAAAAGAAAAAAAAGGCAAAGATAATATAAACCAACTGCAGCTTCCCCATTCATCTCCTCGGTATGATAACACAGAAAAGTCTTCATGGATATTACCTAGTAGACACATCCACATTTCTACTATGAAGTATGTGAAGAATCATAACTTTCACCTCACAGATAAGAATGCCAAAAACTAGAGTTACCAAATTATTGTTACAAGAGTCCAAAAGCAAGAAAACACAAGTTTTGAGAAACTGAGAAGTAGATTTATGGACAATAATATTGCCCTTAACCATTCACAGTACCACAGCTCCAGAATTTCTCTTCAGAAATGAGTCCTTTCCAGAAAGACTATTAAAAGTGTAAAGAATAACTCTTAGAGAGATGAGTTTATGAATATCTATTGGTGCTGCAAATCATGAGCTGGTGAAAAATAGGCTGCAATGTTCATACAAGATACTAGCTGATTTCAGTTTCTACATTGAGACATATATTTACAGATTGAAAGGGATATTTCAACAGGTAATTGAGGACTAATGTATTTGGGACATGGTAGGGAGATAAACAAAATTCTCTAAAAATGTACTCACATATTCCTGATGTTCATTTCATTGTGACTGAATGGAATGATAAACAAATATTTAATAATAAAGAGCAACTGATGCTCAGTTTCTTGGAAGGATGAGTCCAGTAAATGAGAGCAGCAGCATTGAAAGTATGGGTTTCCAAGTCTCTTTGTTTTCCATGACATGCCTTGTCCTCAAACAAAACATCTAACATCACATTTCTTTAGCCTTGTTTGGTAGGTCCAAGGAGTCTTGAACTCATGATTAGTAGGTGTAGCCATATCCGTGGACACCTTCCCCAAAGCATGTATCTTGGAAGGGTTCATGATTCTCTTGGAGTGAATTTCTATGAATCTTGGCATAGTTCTTCTTCCCCATTCTTCAAATAGGACCCAAAACTCTAAGCTCAGTGGCTCTTTCTACCTTTTGTCTCCATCATCTCTTATGTTATTCTACGTAATATCATTACATTTTCTTCTTAACTTAAAAAAGTGAAGATTGTACACATTGAGTTTAACCAATGAAAACAACTAGTAATCACACTGAATGATCACATGGTAAATACATGATGTTAATTCAGGGATTCTATAAAGTGAAGATCAGAGTACTCATTGTGTAACACATACTGAATATGTGCTTAAGCCTTCCATTTCGCTCCTGGCCTTACTCCAATTTCAGAGCTAGGGCATAGTGTTTCATATAGTAAAACAATTTGTTTAGTGGTAGCCCAGATTATTTATATAACAGCTTTAATAGGGAAAAACAATATTTTCCCTAACGATGATGGAAGACAACAGCCCTTTTAAGCAAGGGTAATTTTTACTCAAACAGAAGCTGAGAAAAATGTAAAGGAAAGCTAAACACAGCCCTGATTATAGGATTCTATTTCCACTTTAAATTCCCTATTAATACACCATTATTTGCCTTAGAACAACTAGTTCCTGGATTCTACTCAGTGCATTCAATAGAAAATATTGAGGAAACACTGAAGAAAAGAAGTCTGTTTGGGATCTTGATGAGGTTGAGCATAGTATTTGCTATAGATTGTGGTAAGTCTCTCTCTCTCTCTCTCTCTATCTATCTATCTTTCTGTCCCTCTCTCTCTTCTCTCTCTCTCTCTCTCTCTCTCTCTCTCTCTCTCTCTCTCTCTCTGTAGGGGGATATAGTGAGGGATAGAAGTGTGTAAAGTGAAAGATCTCAGTATCTGAGAGCACAATCAGCTACAGATCTTAAAATCAGTAGTTGGAACATCCGGTCAAAATTCTCTCATAAACACTTAGTGACCAAGTTTCTAGGTTTCTGGATATGGAGTATAATTCATAAAGAGATCATGGAAAACAAAATTCTGCCCAGAAGCTTCCTCTATATCTTTTCTGTCTGCCCTGACCCAGCATTCTGATATCCTGTGGTTCTAACTTATAAGAATCTATGAACACTCACAGTTCTTGCAGAGAACATTAGATCCTTCATCATGCTGGCTCACAAGCCTGTGTATTGCAGTAGAAGGGGATCTATTGTCCTCTTGCGCATGGCATAGGCAGTAGGCTCACGCACAAATTACACATCCATTACATACAAAATACTCAGACACACAAATAATATAAAATAGTACATACTAAAATAAATACAACTTCCAGTCTCTAGCTGGGGCCCGAACCTCGCTGATTTGGCCCACGGCTCCCTGTGCCCATACCCTGTGGGAGAGAGCTCACTGCCCAGACAGGTGGGCATTCCTGAGATTGCAGGACAGGATAGTCCCACAGCACTGCCCACCCTTGCCCCCGTCCATGGCCAAAGAGGAAACTATATAGGGCCTCTGGAAAAAGGAAGATAGGGGCACTCAACGCTTCAGTACAGACACCGCCTGGATCTGAAGGGACCGAGTCAAATAGCTCCCTGCACCCAAATCCCATGGGAGGGTGAGCTAGACCTTCAGAGGGGCACACATGCCTGGGAAGCCAGAGGAGACTACACTCTGCCAACATTTCTGACTCTAGAGGAAAACGCCTAGGTCCATCTCCAACCCCTGTGCACAAGGTCCCAAGCAAAGGCAGGGCAGGCCCTTCTGGTTCCTGACCTTATGGGCAGTTGAAAGCACTAAGGGAGACAATTCTGGATGTAAAAAACCAAAGAAAGAGACAAGGAGTCGTAGATACAAGCATCAAACAACAGAATGGAAGAGATAGAAGAAAGAATCTCAGGAGCAGAAGATTCTATAGAAATCATCAACACAACTGTCAAAGACAATGTGAAACAGAAAAGGATACTGGATACTGGTCCAAAACATACAGGAAATCCAGGACACAGTGAGAAGATCAAACCTAAGGATAATATGTATAGAAGAGAGCGAAGATACCCTAATCAAAGGATCAGTAAATATCTTCAACAAAATCATAGAAGAAAACTTTCCTAACCTAAAGAAAGAGATGCCCATAAATACACAAGAAGCCTAGAGAACTCAAGTTAGATTGGACCATAAAAGAATCTCTTCCTGTCACATAATAGTCAAAATACCAAACGCACAAAACAAAGAAAGAATATTAAAAAATGTAGGGGAAAATGGTTAGGTAACATATAAACGCAGACCTATCAGGATTACACCAGACTTCTTACCAGAGACTATGAAAGCCAGAAGATCCTGGTCAGATGTCATACAGACCCTAAGAGAACACAAATGCTAGCCCAGTTTGCTGTATCCAGCAAAACCCTCAATTAACATAGATGGAGAAACCAAAATATTCCATGACAAAACCAATTTACACAATATTTTTCTACAAATACAGCCCTACAAAGGATAATAAATGGTACAGCAAAACACAAGGAGGCAAGCTACACACTAGACAAAGCAAGAAATTATTGTTTTGAAACAAAACAGAGAGAAGACAAGCACAAACATAATCTCACATCCAAACACGAATATAACAGGAAGCAACAATAACTATTCCTTGATATCTCTCAACATCAGTGGACTCAATTCCCCAATAAAAGACACAGATTAACAAATGGATATACAATTAGGAGCCAACATTTTCCTGTATACAGGAAACACACCTCAGAGACAAAGACAGACACTACCTCAGAGTAAAAAGCTGGAAAACAAATTTCCAAGCAAATGGTCCGAAGAAGCAAGATGGAATTGCCACTCTACTATTGAATAATATCAGTTCTCAACAAAAAGTCATCTAAAAAGATAAGGAAGGACACTTCATATTCATCAAAGGAAAAATCCACCATGATGAACTCTCAATCCTAAATATCTATGTTCCAAATACAACGGCACCTACACACATAAAAGAAACCTTACTAAAGTTCAAAGCACACATTTTTCCTCACAAAATAATAATAGGAAATTTCAACACTGAACTCTCATCAATGGACAGATAATGGAAACAGAAATTAAATGGAGACATAGACAGACTTACAGATGTCATGAACCAAATGGATTTAACAGATATTTATGGAACATTCTATCCTATAACAAAAGGATATACTTACTTCTCACCACCTCATGGTACTTTCTCCAAAATCGTGCTAAGAGGAAAACTCGTAGCTCTGAGTGCCTGCAGAAAGAAACATGAGAGAGCATATATCAGCAGCTTGACAGCACACCTAAAAGCTCTAGAACAAAAAGAAGCAAACACATCCAGGAGGAGTAGAAGGCAGTAAATAATCAAACTCAGAGTGAAATAAACCAAGTAGAAACAAAAAGACTATACAAAGAATCAACAGAACCAAAATGGGGTTCTTTGAGAAAATCAACAAGATAGATAAACCCTTAGCCAGACTAACCAGAGGACACAGAGAATGTGTCCAAATTAAAAAAGTCAGAAATGAAAAGGGAAACATAACTACAGAGTCAGAGGAAATTAAAAAAATCATCAGATCCTACTACAAAAGCCTATATTCAACAAAACGTGAAAATCTGCAGGAAATGGACAATTTCCTAGACAGATATCAGGTACCAAATTATGTTCTTGTTGCTATCTTCTTTTGGGTTTATTTCAAGAAGATTACTTTCTTGCATTTTCTCTGGCATAATTTTCTACATTTGTTGGAGTTTTCCATCTATTATCTCGTGTATGGCTGGATTTGTGGAAAGACATTGTGTAAGTTTGGTTTTGTCATGGAATATCTTGCTTTCTCCATCCATGTTAATTGAGAGATTTGCTGGCTATAATAGCTAGGGCTGGCAATTGTGTTCTCTTAGGATTTTTGTGACATCTTCCCAGGATGTTTTAGCTTGTGTAACCTCTGTGGACTAGTCTGGTATAATTCCGTTAGGTCTGCCTTTATATGTTATTTGACAGTTTTCACTTATTGCTTTTAATATTCTTTTTTTTTTGTTTTTTGCATTTGGTGTTTTGACTATTATGTGATAGGAGGATTTTCTTTTCTGATCCCATCTATTTGGAGTTCTGTAGGCTTCTTTTATGTTTATGGGCATCTCTTTCTTTAGGTTAGGGAAGATTTCTTGTATGATTTTGTTGAAGATATTTACTGGTCCTTTGAATTGGGAGTCTTCACTCTCTTCTATACCTATTATCCTTAGGTTTGATCTTCTCATTGAGTCCTGCATTTCCTGTATGTTTTGGGCCAGTAGCTTTTTTCATTTTACATTATCTTTGAAAGTTGTGTCAATTATTTCTATGAAATCTTCTCTTCCTGGGATTCTTTCTTCTTTCTCTTGCATTCTGTTGTTGATGCTTGTATCTATGACCCCCTGTCTCTTCCTTCGGTTTTCTATGTCCAGGGTTCTCTCCCTGTGTGCTTTCTTTATTGCTTCTATTTCCATTTTTAATTCCTTCACCTGTGTGATTGTGTTTTCCTGTAATTCTTTCAGGGATTTTTGTGATTCCTCTCTGTAGGCTTCTACTTGTTTATTTATATTTTCCTACGTGTCTCTAAGGGAGTTCTTTATGTCTTTCTAGAAGTCCTTCACCATCATGATCAAATGTGATTTAAAATAAAGATCTTACTTTTCTGGTGTGTTTGGATATTCAGTGTTTGCTTTGCTGAGAGAATTGCGCTCCGATGATGCCATGTATTCTTGGTTTCTTCTTCTTGGGTTCCTGCACTTATCTCTTGCCATCAGTTTTTCTCTGGTGTTAACTTGTCCTGCTATTTCTGACAGTGGCTAGACCATTCTACAGGCCTGTGTGTCAGGAGTGCTGTAGATCTGTTTTCCTGTTTTCTTTCAGCCAGTTATGGTAACAGAGTGTTCTGATTTCATGCGTGTAGTCTTTCCTGTCTACTTGTCTTCCCTGGCCCAAGAGGAAAGTGTAAAGGGCCTCTGGGAACAGAAAGATAGGTCCACTGCAGTCCAGATACCACCCTGATCTGAATGGAACCGGTCAACAGCTTCCTGCACTCAAATCCTTTAGGAGGGAGAGTTAAACCTTCAGAGGAGCAGACAGGCTTTTGAAGATAGAAGAGAGTACATTCTGCCCACATTTCTGACCCTAGAGGAAAACACCTAAAGTCATCTGGTAACCCTGTGCACAGGGGCCCAAAAAAAGGCAGGTCAGGCCCTTCTGGTTGCTGCTGCCCTTACAGAGAGCTGAAGCACAGCCCCCAAGGAGCGAGTTCAGTTCTGGGTACAGAGGTAAAACCAACGTTTCTGCTACAAGTGATCTGCCTGGTGGACTCAGGACACATGCCCAGAAGAACAGTTTGCCTTTTTTTTTTCTTTAAAAGTTTTCTTCTATGATTTTGTTGAAGATGGTTTCTGGACCTTTGAATGGTAAATATTCATCTTCTTTTATTCCTAGTATTCTTAAATTTAATGTTATAATCGAGTCCCAAATTTCTAAGGTGTTTTCCATTACAAATTTTTACCCTTTGTATCTTGATCTCTTGTATAGTATGTTTTGTGCCTGAGAGTCTCTCCTCAGTCTCTTGGAATTTGTTGTTGATGCTTGCATCTGAATCACCTGATATCTTCCTTTTCTAGCTTTTCCATTTACAAGGTAACCACCCTTTAGTGATTTCTATATTGTTTCTATTTCTAGTTTTAGGTCTTGGATCATTTTGATCATTTCCTTCACAACTTTTCTTGTATTTTCCTGTATTTCTTTAAGGGAGTTTTTATATCCTTTTAAAGGTCATTCATCTTCATGAAATGGGTATTATAGGATTTAATCTTCCTCTTCAGATGTGTTAGGGTATTTGGGGCTTGCTATGGTAGAAGAACTCGGTTCCAATGGTGTGAAATAATACTGGCTTCTGTTGCTTATACTCTTATGCTTGCTTTTTGACATCTGGTTATCTATGATGCTAAGTTACCTAGGTGTCTTAGAGTGGAGCAGTTCTTGCAGGCAAGTAGAACTGTGTGACCTCGGTTGAGCTGGGCTCCTGTGAGTCAGGCAGGGCTGTCTCTTGTTAGGGAAGGACTCCTATGTCCTTGGTTAGATCAGGCCTCTTCTTTCTCTGTGTTTATGTGTCCTTGGTTACAGGAGACCTCCTAAGAGATATGTCAGGTCTAAGTTGGTGCTTGTACAAGCAGATGAATTTACCGTGGGTTCAGGTGACGGTTCAGGCCAGAAGGACTGTAGGGTTCAAAAGGATGGGATAGATCACGTGTCTGCTGGGCTCTGTGCAGTTCCCTCCTGGATTGGGTACTGGGACAGTGATTTAACCAATATTCCTGGTTATGACAGACCTCCTAGAAGACTGGTAGGCTATGGTGTCTGAGGGGAGTTATGTTTGTGGATCTGCTAAGGGTTAAGGTGGAAGTACAGATCATAAGGAGGAAACTGCTCAGGCAGAGCTGGATAGAGAAGGAACTACTGTGTTGGGTATGATTTGGATAGCATTCTTTCCAGGGTGAGCACATTCCCGTGTTGTATATGAGAAAATATGTACAGAGACATAGGCATATTTTGTTTGCCAAATATCACTCTATAGTAATATCCAGTTTTCAGAGTCTATTTTATTTTGTCTATTAGAGGAGAATCCCTGAATAAAATGGTGTAGAATTCAGTCTAGAAAATCAGGGAATTATAAAACTATGGTTTTTGCCTCATTTTTATATAGGTACAATTATGCTTGCAGAAATCAAGAAGGTTTGGGATTTAGATTGTGCCAATCAGTGGTCTTTAGGGAAGATATAAGTAAATATAGAAGTTAGATTAGAATATCTGCCTGTGCCTTCATGGTGTGAAGAGGAGAAGCAATCACCTATGAGCAAACATGTGAATAATAGAGGGTTTCAAAGACCTGGATGGGATTATTAACTGAGCTTGGGTCAGGCGATTATGGATAGATTTATCAGCTTGGTGTATGTAACTCATTCTAGTAGGTGGTGAAATAAAGTGAGATTCAGTGACAGTGCTAACTGGAAAAATTGAGGTACTAAGATCTTTATTATTTTATCAAATTCTTTCTGTTGTTCTGTACAATAATTAATATGAAAAACAGCTTGATAAACTCCTATATACACTGCACTGAGATACTGTGTTTTATCTGCAAAATAAGCACAGGCATTAATACTACAGAACTTCCAAGGTCAGAAGGGTAAATATATTAAGTATTTTTCAAAAATGGAAATAGTTTTCTAGAAGGATAAAACCATATATATCAAAATAAACTGAAATTGGAATTAGTTATTTAAATATACTTTTTAAAATAATTTTATTTTTCATTAGAGTATATTATTTGAAAAAATAATAGGTTTGATCTTCATCTTTGTGTGTAAAGTACCAAAAAGATTGTCAGAAGCCACCTACCCAAGGCTAGGCCTATCAAGTGACTATTTTTGGTGATGGCACACCATTTTTCATGCTCTGTAATTGTAAGGTCTGAAAGGCTAGGTTCCAAGCAACTTCATCCCACGATGCTTCTTGATACTTATATGTCTTTTCTTGTCATTATTACATACTGTAATGTCTCCTGCGTATTAGCCCACCCTACCCATTTGGCACAATTTCTGTAGATCAGCAGGAAGATGTATTCTCATGTTAAAATATTGGATAGACAAATTGGTAATTTCCCAAGTACTAGTTATGATTTATACAAGTAATATCAAGCCCTCTAAATGGTAATAATTCCAAATAAAGCTCTGTAAATGTTTTCGTGGCAGATACTAATATCACTAGAAAAATAAACCAAGCGTGGAATAAATTTACATTTAAGGTGAACACCTCTTCTGTTGAAATCATTATCTGGTAACTAAAGGTCATAAACCAGTAATGGAAAGATTCATTGTAGGTAAAATGATAGGAAATAGAGTACTGACTTGTTTTTCTACACAAAATCCCTAACCCCAACTCTTGAGACAGTTAACCTGTCCTTTCCTGGCTGTGCTTTAGGTCATCACTGATGTATAGAATTGAAAAAGGTAAAGGGACAACTGAGACCTCTGGCCAGAACATATCTCTGCTGTAGAAGGTACCATGAGCCTCCATCTAAAACCCAACAGACAATAATGGTCTTTGGCAAAGGCATGTATCTAACTACCCCTTAAAACAAAAAGAAAAAAAAAGCCTGCTGAGTACGAAGTCCTCAATGGAGGAATTAAAGAAAGGACTGAGAGAGCAGAAGAGGTTCGCCATCACATAGGAAGAACAAAAATGTCAACCAACCAGACATCCCAGTGCTCCTAGGAACTAAACCACCATCCAAAGAGTACGCATTGAGTGACCCATGGATCCAGTGACATATGTATCAGAGGATGGCCTTGACAGACATTAATGGGAGGGGAGCCCTTTGGTCATGTGAAGGTTAGATGCACCAGTGTAGCAAAAAAATCAGGGCAGGGAGGCAGAAATGGGTGGATGGCTAGGTGAGCAGCATCAAAGAAGCAGGGGAAGTGGGTATTGGATTGGGGTTGTCAAATGGGAAACCAGGAAAGGGGATAACATTTGAAATATAAATGAATAAAATATCCAATAAAATGAATAACAATAACAACAACAACAACAATAATAACAACAAAACCTAGGAATGCTCTGGGACACAGATTGGCATTCATCTTATCTCTCTGGTTCATGAAGAGTTAACAAACTCCAAACCTCTTGTCTGATCAGCCGGAATTTCTTGAGACAGAGGAAAAAAGATTTTACTAACTAAATTTTCTCTAATACACTTTTGCTAACAGCATGATTTAATCCTCAGATTCCAGAGGCCTTTGACCACTGAGTAGTGAAGATTTTGCAAGGGAAAATATTACCAAAACTAAGCAATTTTGCCCTCAAAGCAGCTAGCTTTGTCTCTGCAAACACTGATGTTACCTATTGGTTGCCTGTCTCATTTTATCTATCTGCAGAGCCTGGCACTAACAAAAAGACAGTTTTTTTACAGTTCTGCTACTTGGCATTTTCTAGTATACTAGAGACACTTGTGATTAGTTAAGGCTATTTTATTATATGTCTTATGACAGGAGTTTTCTTAACTCATGTATTAAAAACTTACGTTGTCTTAGAACCTACAGGAAAATGATTATTTGTAGCTTTTAAAATAAGGACAGTATGTTTAGCAACATTACATTTCAGCAGTTCCTCTCCAATGGTTCATGCTTGTAAAAATAGACTAAGTTTCCCTGTAAGTTATCTTAGATAAATAATCACAGATATCTTAGTTCCATTTTTTACTCTGATTGAAAGAAATGTATTCCAATAACCAAGAATGTTAAATTATAACTAAAGTGTTCTGGAAAGAAAGCTACATTCTTATAATCATAAGTATTTGTAGTTAATGTGGCTTCTTTCTTAAAAGTAATTAAGAAGTTCATGTTTAAATAATTGAAATATGAAGTATTTCTGAAAAAGCCTTTCATTTTTGCCATCCCACAACATTCAAAACAGTACAAATTATCTATATTTAAAAGAAAATAGTTTGTAAACCCATTTGTCTTACATAATACAAATTATCACATGTATTATGTCTGTATTATAAAGGTCTAGACTCAGAAAATTTGGTTGTACTCTCGGCCAATCCCTGAGGAACTTGATATTTCAAGTGGTCCTCAACTCTTCGGCCACTTCTTCTTTGTCTGGTGCAAATCAGGTAAGCTACCCTTTTCCTACACATCTTTCCTATGCACTGAGCCCCCTAGGCAAAGCCAAGTTGCACTGAGCAGCCTCTTATCCCAAGGGGACCTCTATTCTACTACTATGTCTCTCCCACTTTCATCAGACCTGAGACTCCTGAATCAAACAGTTAGTTTCTCTTTCCACAAACTTTCCTGCTTGCTGAGCACTGTGGTCCAATCCAAGCAGTGCTAGGCAGCCTGCTGTCACAGGTGTACCCCTATTCTTCTGCCACCTCTGCTCTACCTCCATCAGACTCCTGAACCATAAAGGTAAGCTTTCCTTCCCTCACTCAGCTTCCCTGCTCGAAGACCCCCACACCCCAGGAGTCATCCAGATTTCCTGTGCACCCTGAATGGACAAGAAGTTCCTGAATCCTACAAAAGTGCATGTGCAAAAACATACAGTCCAAAGATACTTATAAGAGGCCTGCCTCATGAAGCCATCATGTTACCCCCTTCACAATACCTACTATAAGCAGAATGTCCTGGAGAAAAAAAATCCTGATGCAAAAGTTCCCTGACAGAACATAATCAACAATAACCAGGGCAAGATGACTTCTCTAGTGCCACATCTATAGCTACACATCTACAGAGTTCACTGAATATCCTAACACAACCAAAACACTAGAAAAATAATTTTAAATCCAGGCGTATAAAGATTATAGAGCCCTGTAATGAGGAAATGAATAAGTCCTTTAAAGAAATATAGAAAAATTCAATCAATTTAAAGTGGAAAATAACTATACCTTAAAGACATATAGGAAAATACAATAAAACTTATTGAAGGGAATAAATAAAGCTGTACAAGTTTTAACAGTGAAAATAGAAGCAATAAAAAATACACACAGGAATTTCTGGAGATGGAAAACACAGGAAAAAGAACAGGATTAAAAGTTGCAAGCAAAACACAAGAAACAAATAATTCCATTTGAGAAAACGAGGAAAGCATGTGCAGGAGTGTGTGTGTGTGTGTGTGTGTGTGTGTGTGTGTGTGTTTGTGTATTTGTGTTCATGTGTGAGGTTTAGGGTTAGGGTTAGGATTAGGATTAGGGTTAAGTTGAGGGTGTGTGTGTGTGGGTGTGTGTGTCTGTGTGTGTGTCTGTGTGCATCTGTGCACGCACACACACAGATACACACACACACAGAGAAAGAGAGAGAGATAAAACATTAAAATAAAATTAAATAACAAATATTGGTCAATAAGTGGCCTCAGTTCTCTAATTAAAACTACATGGGTTGACAGAAGAGATGCAAGAACAGGATCAATGATTTTGCTGAACAAAGAATCACACCTCAGTAATACAGATAAACATTACAGCTGAGTAAAGGGAAGGAAAAATATTTTTGAAGGAAAATCATGACAGAAGAAACAAGGAGTGGTAGCTACTCTTATATCTTATTCTTATATCTAATAAAACAAGCATTCAAATAAAAATTCATGAAGAGTCATTTAAGTATACTTCATACTCATAAACAGAAATATCTACCAATATGATATCTCAAACCTCAACATCTATGCACTAAGATAAGTGCACCTACACCTTTGTAAAATAAAGATTGCTAAAGCTAAAATCACACATTGAAACTTAGTCATAAATGGTGGTAGACTTCAAAACACCCTTCACACAAATGGACAGGACATAAAGAAAATAGTAAAAAAGAGAAATAATGAAACTAAAAGGCATGGTGAAGTTCTTTTCCCAATCTGATGGTTGTTGTTATGAACTAACAATGTGTCAATTGCCTTACAGAAGCTTTGATCTTTTATATTATCCCATTTGTTGATTCTTGATCTTAGAGCATAAGCCCTAGGTATTTTGTTTGGGAAATTTTCTCCAGTGCCTATGTGTGCGAGATTCTTCCCCACGTTTTCTTCAATTAGTTTGAGTGCACCTGGTTTGATGAGGAGGTCCTTGATCTACTTGACTTTAAGTTTTGTACAGGGTGATAAGTATGGAAAGATCTTTACCAATCCTACAACAGATAGAGGGCTTATATCCAAAATATACAAAGAACTCAAGAAGTTAGACCACAGGGAGACAAATAACAGTATTAAAAAATAGAGTTCAGAGATAAACAAAGAATTCACAGCTGAGGAATGCCAATTGACTGAGAAACACCTAAAGAAATGTTCAACATCTTTAGTTATAAGGGAAAAGCAAATCAAAAAGACCCTGAGATTTCACTTCACACCAGTGAGAATGGCTAAGATCAAAAACTCAGGTGACAGCAAATGCTGGTGAGGATATGGAGAAAGAGGAACACTCCTCCATTGTTGGTGGGATTGGAGACTGGTACAACCATTCTGGAAATCAGTCTGGATGTTCCTCAGAAAATTGGACATTGAACTACCTGAGGACGCAGCTACACCTCTCTTGGGCATATACCCAAAAGATGCCCCAACATATAAGAAAGACACGTGCTCCACTATGTCCATAGCAGCCTTATTTATAATAGCATGAAGCTGGAAAGAACCCAGATGTCCTGCAACAGAGGAATGGATACAGAAAATGTAAATGGAATATTACTCAGCTATGAAAAACATTGACTTTATGAAATACATAGGCAATTGGATGGATTGGGAAATATCATCCTGAGTGAGGTAACCTAATCACAGAAAAGCACACATGGTATGCATTCATTGATAAGTGGCTATTAGCCCAAATGCTTAAATTACTCTAGATGCACAGAACACATGAAATTCAAGGAGGATGACCAAAATGCGAATGTTTCACTCCTTCTTTAAAAGGGGAACAAGAATACCCTTGGCAGGGAATAGGGAGGCAAAGTTTAGAACAGAGGCAGAAGGACCACCCATTCAGAGCCTGCCCCACATTTGGCCACCAAACTAGATAAGATGGATGAAGCAAAGAATTGCAGGCCGACCTGTACAGGATATAGATCTCTCTTGAGAGACACACCCAGAATACAGCAAATCCATAGGCGAATGCCCCCAGCAATCCACTGAACTGAGAATGGGACCCCCGTTGAAGGAATCAGGGAAAGGACTGGAAGAGGTTGAAGGGGCTCGAGACCCCATATGAACAACAATGCCAACCAACCAGAGCTTCCAGGGACTAACCACTATACAAAGACTATACATGGACTGACCCTGGGTGTCCAACCTCATAGGTTGAAATGAATAGCCTACTAAGAGCACCAGAGGAAGGGGAAGTCGGTGGATCTGCCAAGACTGACCCACAGTGAACGTGATTGTTGTAGGGAGGGTGGTAATGGGGAGAGGTAATGGGGAAGCCAATAATAGAAGGGAAAACATTTAATCCAATAAGGTTTATTCATTTAGCATTTGCTATATAGGTAATCATTTATGAACTGACAAAACATCATATATTGCTTTAAATTTAGCTTGGTTCAAATTGGATAGGTATTTATTCATAAACATGACATGGCTCTTGAACTGTGCTTAACTGAAATTCAATCAATAATAAAATGTGGAGAGAAATAGACATGGGTGGCATATTGCTAGTATTATTATATAAATATTATTCTAAAATTTTATATTGTTTATGTATGGTTAGTAATTTGTTTATTTTGGCTTAACAGAATGTAGAATCAATGAACATAGGAGCCTGAGGGTGATAATCTAGACGTGGTAAGTTAATGTGGGAAACTTACCCTAAATGTAGACACCTATATGGGCCTAGATTTGATAAAAAGAAAACCCCAGTTGATAATTTGCATTCTTTTATTTCTTTTCTAGCTCTAAATGAAGTTATCAAATGATCCAAAGTTACTCCTAGCACTCTTAAGTCAGAGTCCCTGGAACTGTGAGACAAAACAATCCTTCCTTAAGATGATTTTCCTGAATTGTTGTCAAAATAAAATGGTTATTAGTGCATAATCAATTTAAGTCACAATTATACTATGAAAAATGGTTAGTATTGTCTATTTTAATGAATCAAAGAAACATCAATGGTCAGATTTGTGGAGTATGAAATCTACTGTCAGGATTCAAATTTGAATAGTTATTTGTTTGCTCCAGACAAATGTCACAAAAGGGCAAGTTGAGTGGAGCCAATAGCAAAACAGACACTGGGAGAATATCTGTCATTCAACACAAAGGCAATTGTCAATTAACCCAAGGAATTCTGGTATGGTTTAAAAACCTTAACCGCAAGCTGAGAGACCCACATAAGTTGGTACCAAAAGCCTGAAGCCTGAGTTGGTACCTTCATGTTCACTGCACACAAAAAGTGAGAGAGGTCAGCAAACTGGAGACCACTGGCAACATGATTCTGTTCATTCTGTAAATAGAACACCCAGCACTGCATGACATCATTGTTGCTTCCTAAGGGCCAATATCTGGTTCAGAAATATTAGGAAAAATGACACATTTCAGGTGCTATGGAACTGTGAAGAAGTTGATGGCATTCTAGACTACAACTACCTTGTACAAACCCCAGGAATTGTTGATCCCTTATAGGAGCTCTGGACTGGTATTAGGCCATCTACACTTGTCAAATATAACAATTTCTGATTCCATATTAAAATATTGTGGGAAAACTCTACAGTCATTCTCATTTCTAATACTATAAATGTGTGGTCAGTGTTCAGAAAATGTTGGAAGAAAACAAATTTGTGGCTCATTTTTTTCTGGGAGTACACAGCCTTAGACTTTAAAATGAGTTGAGGCAGGTTAGACATAAACCCATTTAGTGTAGTGCACTCACAAATATGTGGTCCATGCAAGTAAGTTCCTTATTCTTCAACATCCATGAAGAATGCTAAGATCACCTCTTCTTTAGCAAAAATGTAGATAAAATACAGCTGAGTTCATTCTGTTCTCATCGTATTTTCAAGCCTTTTGTGAGGACACCTCATATCTTTTCTTAAGCAGTATAGAGACCTGTGAGAATATATGCACAGAAGATTAAATCATGATCATGAAATTCCTCAAAAGACAGGGAAAGAAAATACCCCCCATAACTTCTGGAGTGTTCCAATGTCAGATCCTGTGTCTGGATCCAAACTCCTGGTTATTTTCTGGTGAGTGGTGGAGATTCATCACATAGAAACAAGTGCTACAGCACAGAATTATGCCAGGTCTGCCAATCCAGAAATGTTTTCTGCTTTGATAGGCAGAAATGAATGGTACATTCATGTACAGTAGGAAAGGAGAATACCAGATGTTGCCAATTAAATCATTGGTTTCCCGCAATCAGAAAACACTGCAGAGGTTATTGTGGTATTTCAGAATAGAGACTAACCCTTAGTTTTGACACATGGGCATTTACAGATGGAATATTTTAGTAGCACATCTTAAAATTTGAATCAGTTAAAACTTCCGACCCAAGTCTTGTGGGGAAGAGAGCTGAACACCCAGGTGTTCAGACATCCTGGGACCATAGGACAGACTGCCACATCTGCACACCTCTGCAATCATTCCTGGTCCAAGGGGAAACTGCACAGTACCTCTGGACACAAGTATATAGGAGCAGACAGCCACGTGTACCCGCGTTCTAGTCTGTGTAAAACAACTCCATGAACCCAAAATCTGTGGAAGAGATAGCTGGACCCTCAGAAATGTGGATATTACTAAAAAGTTAGAGGATACTACACTCTGCCCACAGTCCAGACCCAAGAGGGAATCTCATACTGCCAACCGTGCCTGCCGGGTGCAAGGACTTTGGAGAAAGCACAAGCAGGACACTTTGATTCCTGCACATGCCTAGAGTTGGAAGACAAACTCCAGGAGGGCTGACACATTTTAAATCAGAGCACAACTTCAGCAAAGTGGCTGGGTTCAAGTGGAGGTCAACAAATAGAAGAATGCAAATCGATCCATGTTTATCACCCTGTACAAAGCTTAAGTCCAACTGGATCAAGGACCTCCACATCAAACCAGATACAATCAAACTAATAGACGAAAAAGTGGGGAAGAATCTCGAACACATGGGCACTGGAGAAAATTTCCTGAACAAAACACCAATGGCTTATGCTCTAAGATCAAGAAACGACAAATGGGATCTCCTAAAACTGCAAAGCTTCTGTAAGGCAAAGGACACTATGGTTAGGTCAAAATGGAACCCAAAGATTAGGAAAAGATCTTTACCAATCCTACAACAGGTAGAGCGCTTATATCCAAAATATACAAAGAACACAAAAAGTTAGATCGCAGGGAATCAAATAACCTTATTAAAAAATGGGGTTCAGAGCTAAACAAAGAATTCACAGATGAGGAATGCTGAATGGCTGAGAAACACCTAAAGAAATGTTCAACATCTTTATTCATAAGGGAAATGCAAATCAAAAGAACCATGAGATTTCACCTCACACCAGTGAGAATGGCTAAGATCAGGTGACAGCAAATGCTGGTGAGGATGTGGAGAAAGAGGAACACTACCCCATTGTTGGTGGGATTGCAGACTGGTAAAACCATTCTGGATATCAGTCTGGAGGTTCCTCAGAAAATTTGACATTGAACTACCTGAGGACCCAGCTATACCTCTCTTGGGCATATACCCAAAAGATGCCCCAATATATCAGAAAGACACATGCTCCACTATGTTCATAGCAGCCTTATTTATAAGAGCCAGAAGCTGGAAAGAACCCAGATGCCCTTCAACAGAGGAATGGATACAGAAAATGTGGTACATCTACACAATGGAATATTACTCAGCTATCAAAAACAATGATTTTATGAAATTCATAGGCAAATGGATGGAGCTGGAAAATATCATCCTGAGTGAAGTAACCTAATCACAGAAAAACACACATGGTATGCACTCATTGATAAGTGGCTATTATCCCAAATTCTTGAATTGCCCTTTATGCACAGAACACATGAAACTCAAGAAGGATGACTAAAATGTGAATGCTTCACTCCTTCTTTAAAAGGGGAACAAGAATACTCTTGACAGGGAATAGGTAGGCAAATTTTAAAACAGAGGCAGAAGGAACACCCTTTCTGAGCCTGCCCCACATGTGGCCCATACATATATACCCACCCAATTAGACAAGATGGATGAAGCAAAGATGTGCAGGCAAACAGATACCGGATGTAGCTCTCTCCTGAGAGACACAGCCAGAATACAAGAAATATATAGGCGAATGCCAGCAGCAAACCACTGAACTGAGAATGGGGCCCTCGTTGAAGGAATCAGAGAAAGAACTGGAAGAGCTCGAAGGGCTCGACACCCCATATGAACAACAATGCCAAGCAACCAGAGCTTCCAGGAACTAAGCCACTACCCAAACTCTATACATGGACTGACCCTGGGTGTCCAACCTCATAGGTAGCAATGAACAGCCTAGTAAGTGCACCAGTGGAAGGGGAAGCCCTTGGTCCTGCCAAGACTGAACCCCCAGTGAACATGATTGTTGGTAGGCAGGCAGTAATGGGGGGAGGATGGGGAGGGGAACACACGTATAGAGGAGGAGGGGGAGGGGTTAGGGGGATGTTGGCCTGGAAACCGGGAAAGGGAATGACAATCGAAATGTAAATAAGAAATAATCAAGTTAATAAAGATAAAAAAAAAAACCTTCCTGGATAAGCAGAAGACCCATATCAAATGAGGTAGTAAAATTCATTCACTAAGAAAACTGCCATTAACATCTAAAAGCAAGATCTTTGCATTGATTTAGTCAACAATTAAAATTAATATGTCAGAATGAATTAGAGACTTTTGCTTTAGAAAACACAAATGTCCATCTTCTTTTTTTTTTGGTTCTTTTTTTCGGAGATGGGGACCGAACCCAGGGCCTTGCGCTTCCTAGGCAAGCGCTCTACCGCTGAGCTAAATCCCCAACCAAATGTCCATCTTCAAACAAAATATTTTATTGTTGTTGTTGTTGTTGTTCTCCTTTTTTTTTTGTTATAGAATAAAATCTTAAATCCCTGGCGTTAGCTGACTGTCATTGTAATTTCTACTTCGTGAAAGAATCAATATTTGTTATATTTTTCTTATCTTAAGTGATTTTTTTCTTTTCTTTTATTGAATATTTTCTTCATTTACATTTCAAATTATATCCCCTTTCCTGGTTTACCCTCCTGACAACCTCTATGTAATCCTTTCTCTCCATGCTTCTACGAGGATCCTACCCAACCCACGGACCTACACACTCCTCCTATACCTCGCCCTGGCATTCCTCTACAATGGGGCATCTAGCTTTCACAGGAACAAGGGCGTCTCCTCCCATTGATGCCCAACTACGACATCCTGTGCTCCGTATTCAGCTGAAGACATAGGTCACTCCATAGGTAGTCTTTATTTTTTCTTGGACGGTTTATGTATTTCTATTTCAAATGCCCCTTCCCCTATCTTCCATGCTCCTTCCTTCCAAATTCTGCTTCTATAAGGATGTTCTCCCTTTCACCCAGTCAATCCCACCTCATAGCCCTGGCATGCCCCTACATTGGAGAATCAAGACTTCATAGGACAAAGGGCTTCACCTCCTATTGATGCCATACAATATCATCCTCTGTTACATATGCGGCTAGTACCATGAGTTCCCCCATGTGTATTTTTGGTTAGTGGTTTAGTCCATGGGAGTTCTGGGGTGTCCGATTTGTTGATATTGTTGCTCTTCATATAGAGTTATAAACAACTTCGATTCAGGATACCAAGAGTTTTGTCTCATTGTCAGCTCTGGATGCAGGGCGAAACCAGAAGGACCCTTTCGCAGACTGCTCTTTGCTTTCTGTGTCCAGAGGGCTCCAAGCAGTTTCCTCTTGGGCAAGGAATGTGAACAGAAGTGGTTGTCTCCCCTCTGCTCTCAGTATTGTCACTTCCGAGATTCCTGGTCTCTTCCTAAGGTATCTGTGTACAGAGAGTTGTGTCAAAGGGTTCTCTCTAGGAAGAGGTGGAAACCGGAAGGATCCTGTTTCAGACTGCTCCTTGCTTCCTATGTCCTGAGTGATTCAGATGGGTCCCTCAGAGCAGAAGTTTTGGTCTTACTTGTGCTCTCAAGTGAATCTGTACTCTTGGATACAAGCTTTCTGTTCTGGGTGCATGCAGACACTGTAAGTATCCTGTCTTTGACTGCTCCGAGGTTTGTGTGTCCAGCGGGCTCCAGGAGGGTTGATCTTGTGCCAAGAATATGGCCAGAAGTGGTGATCTCCTCTGTGTTCTCAGGATTGTCTAGGCTTCTGAGAGTCCTGCTCTGTCCTCCACAGGATTTGTAAACAGAGAACTGTGGCACCAGGTCAGCTCTGGATGCAGGAGGAAACGGGAACACTCGTCAAACTTTTCTGATTGAACTTATTTTCTGTTCTCCAAGTTCTTGTATCTTTATAGGCATCTTCTTTTTTTTTAGGTTGGAAATTTTACTTCTATTATTTTGTAAAAAAACTATTTTCTAAGCTTGGATTCTTTACCGTTTACTACTGATGCCCTGGGATTTATCTTAACATAGGATATGAGAATTGCTGCATGATTTGTGTAAGGAAATGTTTTAGATTTAACAGTTTCTTTTCTAACATATCAATATATTATATAGTATGTTCAGTACCTGAGATTCTTTATTCCATCTCTTGAATTCTGCAGGCAATTCTTGCTTCTTTAACTTTTGCTTGTTTACCTAGATTTTCATTTCCAGAAATCTCTTACTTTGTATTTTTTAATTGCATCTATTTCTATTTTTACACCTTAAATTGTTTTATTTGTTTCTATCATTTTTGATTTGTTTCTATTTTCTTGACTTAATTTAAATAATTTCATTATTTCAACCAATTCTTGTTTGTCTCTCCTGGGTTTATTTACAATATTTGTTAACTTCCCCTTTAAGCATATCTTTCATCATCATAAAGTTGGTTTTAAGGACATTTTTGCATGCCTCAGCTCTAGTGTAATAATCAGGGATTTTTGTTTGCATATAGCCCAGGCTTTTGTTGATTATGGTCTTTTTACATACATATATATGCATATTCATTAAAGATTTTTTATTATTAATCAATTATTTCATTCATTTGAATCTGTAATGTTGCCTTTCTCTAAGTCTCCCCTTGCAGAGGTATTTCCTACATGTACCATCCCCTTTGGCTTTGAGAGCATCCAGGGAAGCATCGTGTTCTGAAGTATCCAGTCTCAACCGAAATATTTCATTCCCTCTGATTAAGGTGAGAGAAGGCAGTCCTCTGCTACATATGTGCCAGGAACTTTGAACAAGCCCATGTATGTTCTTGGGATGGTGACTTAATCTCTGGGTGCTTCCTGTGGTCTGGATTCATTGACACTATTGGTATTCCTATAGGGTTGCCATTCTCTTCAGTGTGTTTACCCCTACCCCTAACCCTTCCATGGCGGTCTCTGACCTCAGTCCAATGCTTGGCTCTGAGTATCTGTATCTGTCTTAGTCACATGCTGGTAGAGCCTCTCAGTGTACAGCCATGTTAGGCTCCTGTCTGCAAATAGAACATAGATAGCATCAGTAACTGTGTCATGGTTTGTTGCTTGCCCATGAGATCTCAAGTTGGACTGAACACTGATTGACATTCATTCTGACTCCATGTTAGTCCCTGTATTTTTCAGACAGGTAGAATTTTGGGTCAATAGTGTTGACAATGGAGTACTGTCCCCATCCCTGCCCTGGGGACCCTGCCAATCGACTGGATGTGGTTTCTTTTCCCCATGGTTGGACATTTTGGTTAAGGTCACCCACACTACGTCCTGAGAACCTTTTCCATTCCATGACTCTGAGACTTTCTATAGGTTTTTGACACTCCCACCATTTCTATATAGACATTGCCATTAATTCACTTTGTCCTCTGTGATTCTCTCCTGTTTCCTTTCATTCCCACCTCCGACTGAGGTGCCTCCATCCCCATTTTTCCCATGATTTTTTTGTACTTTTGGCTAATATTCACATATCAGCCAGAATATCTCAATCATGTTGCTTTTCATCGGTGTTATCTCACCCAGGATGATTTTCCTAGTTCCATCCATTTGCCTGAAAAATTTATGTTGCTTTTCTTTTTAACAGCTGTATAGTATTCCATTATATAAAGGAACCACAATTTTTGTGCCAAACTAAGGTGTGAAATCAACCCATTAGAACAAATGAAAACAATAAAAAGTATCAACAAAAGGAAAAGCCGGTTCTTTGAGAAAATCTAAAAGATAGATAAACACTTACCCAAACTAACTAAAAGGTACAAAGGCAGTATATAAATTAACACAATCAAGAGTGAAATGGAAGAGAAAACAAGAGAAACAGTAAATTTTAAAAATCATCAGATCTTACTACAAAGTCTATAAATAATTAAACTTGAGAATCTAGACGATACAGACAATTATCTAGACAGATACCATGTACCAATGTTAAATCAAGATCAGGTTAAGAATCTAAACAGTCCCAGTACTTCTAAGGAAATAGATGCAGTTGTTAAATCCCTCCTGCTAAAAAAAATATCAGTCTATATGGTTTGAGTGCAAAATTTGCAAATTTCTTCTAGTCTTTCAAAGAAGTCCTAATAACCCTTCTCCTCAAACTATTCCAGAAGAACAGAAGCAGAAGGAACACTACCTAATTCATTCTGAAACCACAGTTACTGTGATACCTAAATCACACAAAGACCCAGTAAAGAAAGTGTACTTCAGAAGAGTTTCACTCATTAACATTGATGCAAAATAAACAATACAATTCTCAAAAATTGAATAAAAGAACACATATAAAAATCATTCACCATTATAAAGTAAGTTATCTCCCAGAGATTCATGAGTGGTTCCACATACAAAAATCTATTAATATAATCTAAATATAAACCAACTAAAAATTTCATAGGTTCATCTAATTAGATGCTGAAAAAGGCTGTAACAAAATACAACACCTCTTTATGTTAAAAGTGTTGAAGAGATCAGGAATTCAAGGCACATATCCAAACATAATAAAAGCAATATAGAATGAGCCAATAGCCAGCATCAAATTAAATGGAGAGAAATTTGAAGCAAGTCCATTAAAATTAGGGATAAGATAAGCCTTCCTACTCTCTCCCTATCTATTCAATATAGTAGTTAAAATTCTAGCTAGGTCAAGAAGACAAAACAAGACCAAGGTGCAATGAATTGAAAGGAAGAAGTAAACATCCACTATTTAAGGATGATATTATAGTATATATAAACTAACTCCAAAATTCTACCAGATATCTATCTCAGGTGGTAAACAACTAAAGCAGGGTGGCTGGATACAAAATTAACTCAAAGGAATCAATACCATTCTTTAGTACAAATGATAAGTGGGATAAGAAAGAAAGTAGGGAAACAATACCATTCATAATAGCCACAAATAATATAAAATACCTTGATGTCAATCAAACTTAACTAGTGAAATATCTCTATGACAAGAACTTTTATTCTCTGAAGAAAGAAATTGAGGAATTTAGATGTTGATTGTGTTTTTATGTTGGATGGAGGGTTTCTTTTATTTTTTCACTTTTTCTCACTCTCTTATCATCTGGCACATGTGCCTGTGGTTTTGAAGGTGGCCTACATCCAGTTTGGGATTGGAGTTCTTGTGTCCCTTACGGCCTCTAATCCAGCAGGAAGTCTTCACTCAAGTTGGGGACTGTTTTAAGGAAGACAAGTCCAATGCTTACACAAGGTTTTTTATTGTGTATTATAAGGTATTGAATTGTGGATTAGTCTTCTGTCTTATATGGGGCATTTATAACAGGGTATCTCTGCCAAAGACCATGTTATTCAGCTCATCATGGCCTGTGATTGGGCAGGGTGTGTCTGCTGGAGTTGGGCACTGGTCTTCTGGCACATATGGCCTGTGGTTGGGCAGGGGCAGTTTGAAAAGTATACTGAGTGAGTGGGCAGATGGTCTACTCATTTTCTATTAGTCTTGGCTTCTGACAGGGAGTATCTTGCTTTATTTTCAATTTCCAGCAGCATGTACTACAAAATACTTGTCTTTTTTACTGTGATACCTAAATCACACAAAGACCCAGTAAGAAAGTGTATTTCAGACCAGTTTCAGTTAGTAACATTTATGCAAAATAAAAAAGAAAATTCTCACAAATCGAATCCAAGAACACAGATTAAAAAACCATTCTTCATGATAAAGTAAGTTATCTCCCAGGGATTCATGAGTGGATCTACATACAAAAATCTATTAATATAATCTAAATATAAACCAACAAAAAAATCATAGGTTCATCTAATTAGATACTGTAAAAGCCTTTAACAAAATATGATACCCCTTTATGTTAAAAGTTTTTACGAGATCAGGAATTCAAGGCACATAACCAAACATAATAAAAGCATCATAGAATGAGCCAATAGCAACCATCAAATTAAATGGAGAGAAATTTGTAGCAAGCCCACTAAAATTAGGGATAAGACTTCCTTCTCTCTCCCTATCTATTCAATATAGTAGTTAAAATTCTAGCTAGATCAAGAAGACAAAAGAAGATCAAGGTGCTATGAATTGGAATGGAAGAAGTCAAGGATCCACTATTTAAGGATCATATTATAGTATATATATATATATATATATATATATATATATATATATATACTAACTCCAAAATTCTACCAGAGATCTCTCTCAGGTGGGAAACAACTAGGCAAAGCATCTGTATAGAAAATCAACTCAAAGGAATCAGTACCATTCTTTTGTACAAATGATAAGTGGGATGAGAATGAAACTAGGGAAACAGTAGCCTTCATAATAGCCCCAAATAATGTAAAATACCTTGGTGTAAATCAAACTTAACTAGTGAAATATCTCTATGACAAGAACTTTAATTCCCTGAAGAAAAAAAATGACGACTTTGGATGTTGATTGTGCTTTTATGTTGGATGGAGGGATTTTTTATTATTATTTTTTCTCACTCACTTATCATCTGGCCAATGTGTCCTGTGGTTTTGAAGGATGCCTACATCCAGTTTGAGACTGGAGTTCTTGTGTCCCTTATGGCCTCTAGTCCAGCAGGAAGACTTCACTCAAGTTGGGTACTGTTCTTTAGGAAGGCAAGTCCTATGCTTATGCAAGGGATTTTAGCTGGAATTGTGAATTCGTCTTCCATCCTATATGGGCCATTTATAGCATAGGGTATGTCTGCCAAAGACCATGTTATTCAGCACATCATGGCCTGTGATTGAGTGCGGTGTATCTGCTGGAGTTGGGCACTAGTCTCCTGGCACATACGGCCTGTGGTTGTGCAGGAGCAGTTTGCAAAGTATACTGAGTAAGTGGGGAATATGCAGATGGCCTACTGATCTTCTATTAGTCTTGGCTTCTGATAGGGAGTATCTTGTTTTATTTTCAATTTCCAGCAGCATGTACTACAAAATACTTGTCTTTTCAATATTCTCTAAGTCAGTTGTTCTCAACTTGTGGGCTTTAGGTTACCTTTAGGGTAACAGAGACTTTTCACAAAGTTTTCATATCAAAGACCCTGCATATAAAATATTTACTTTACAGTCCATAAAATTAATGTTATAGAACATCAACAAATTACTTTTATTGCTGTGGATCAATCATAACCTGCAGAACTGTATTAAAGGCTTGCCAAATTAGTAAATGTAAAATCTACTACTCTAGAGGATCAAAATTTATTTTTGGCATGTGCGTGAGAAATTTGATCCCTAACAGAGTGAACCCTGACCTTCTTTTCCTTTGTAGCTCTCTAACTCTTCTTTACCATTTAGTTTCTAGAAGGTTGGTCAAGGAACATTGGAAGTTGATTATTCTTTCAACTTTTAAATTTATATTTTTTCAACAGCATAAGATGGCTCATGCTATGTTCCCAATGGGGGGCAGCACACCAAAACTAGTAGATATCCTCAAACAGTACTCAGTGAAAATACCACAGGATCCAGAGTCAATGGCATCTGAGCTTCAGAGTTGCAAAGCAGAAATGACAGACCACAGGTCTGAGGGCAGATCCTAACTCACTGCCTCTCTTACTTCTTCAGATTTCAGTATTGCCACTCATAAAATGAAGGTGCCATTAACTGCCAGGTGTCTTAATGTGGGGCCTTACTGGTGTACCTTCCACAGTACAGAAGGATAAGTCGGAAATTTTTTGCTCACAGGGTAGCCTGCAGAGGAGATGAGTGGGCTAGAAGATTGAGTGATTTAACCATGATAGTTCAGGCAAAATTAAAGATGGCTGTCTACCAATCAGGTGCTTATTTCTTTATACAGGTTATACAGAACAATGAGAGACTAGTAATTATTCAAGTGGCACAGAATATATATTTGACTTTACATTACATATCCCAGGTTACAAGTTCATTCACTATCAGAAAATACAAACAGATCTGATTCTTCTTATTAGTGTTATGTCACCAATTCAGAGTCTAAAGAATGGCACCTCCAAAGCAAACACATTATATATATGATAGCCTGCATTTAAGCTGTATATTTGCTGTTTGATAGCTTTCCCAAAAAACAGAAAATATCAGAGATAGTCTTTTTATGAATAGAAAACTTTAAAACTCATCTTCTTTAGGTATATATCTCATCATCTATGCTAAAATGTAAGAAAGGCTTACTTAAGCCAATATACCTCACTGAGTTTTATTTCTTCAGAAGTGTTATCCCTGAATTACACTTAACTACACTTTTACAGACTCCTAATCCTATAATAATAAAGAAACCATCACTCTAAAACCTCTTCTGGCCAATGAGAGTTTTTCATTTATTGATGTTTATTCTGCATCATCATAGTGTAGGAGACTGCTCAAGAGCTGATACTCCAAGAATATTCCTAGAATCATCTCTCTGTAGGCTAATCTGTACGTACTGATCACCAGTGTCTAAAGAAAACTTACTAATAATAGCAAAATAAAGTTTATTTTAGGATTTTCCTAAAAGGATTTAGACATAAATTTATCAGGAATGAACAGAAAATGAAACAAAGAAATTTGGTGGAACTTTTGGGATCAATTAAGTATATCATCATATCATCTGAAAATAGTGATATTTTGATTCTTCCTTTGCCATTTGTATCAATTTCACCTCCTATGTTTTCTGATTGCTCTCGCTAGGACTTCGAGTACTATACTGAATAAGTAGGGAGAGAGTGGGCAGCCTTGTCTAGTTCCTGATTTAGTGGGATTGCTTTAAGTTACTCTCCATTTAGTTTCATGTTGGCTACTAGTTGCTGTGTATTGCTTTTATTTTGTTTAGGTATGGGCTTTGAATTTCTCAACTTTCTAAGTCTTTTAGCATGAAGGTGTATTGGATTTTGTCAAATGGTTTCTCAGTACTTAATAAAACGATCATGTGTTTTTTCCATTGAGTTTATTTACATAGTGGATTAGATTGATGGATTTCTATATATTTAGACGTACCTGCACCCCTGAGATGAATCCTACTTGGTCATGATGAATGACCATTTTGATGTGTTCTTGGATTTGACTTGTGAGAATTTTATTGAATATCTTTTGTGGAGATATTCATAAGAGACGTTGGTCTAAAGTTCTCTTTCTTGGTTGGTTCTTTGTGTGGTTTAGGTATAAGCATAACTGTGACTTCATAAAAGGAATTGGGTAGTGCTCCCTCTGTTTCTATTTTGTGGAATAGTTTGGACACTAGTGGTATGAGTTCTTCTATGAAGGTCTGATAGAGTTCCACACTATACCTATCTGTTCCTAGAATCTTTTTGGTTGGGAGACTTTTAATATGTGCTTCTTTTTTTTTTCTGGAGCTGGGGACCGAACCCAGGGTCTTGTGCTTCCTAGGTAAGCGCTCTACCACTGAGCTAAATCCCCAGCCCTTAATATGTGCTTCTATTTCTTTAGTGGTTTTGTGACTGCTTAGATGGTTTAGCTAATCCTGATTTAACTTTGGTATCTGGTATCTGTCTAGAAAATTACCATTTCATCCAGTTTTTTCGGTTTTGTTGAATATAGGCTTTTGTAGCAGGATCCAATGATTTTTTTTAATTTCCTCAGATTGTGTTTTTACATCTTCCTTCTATTTGATTCTCCAACATACAAGAAAGATACATCCTCCTCTATGTTCATAGCAGCCTAATTTATAATAGCCAGAAGCTGGAGAGAACCCATAGATCCTTAAACCCAGGAATGGATTCAAAACATGTGGTACATTTACACAATGGAGTACTGCTCACTATCAAAAACAATGACATGATGAAACTCACATGGAAATAGGTGGAACTAGAATATATCACCCTTAGTGAGGCAACCCAATAACAAAAATCAGACGTGGTATGCATTCAGTTATAATTTGATATTAGCGCAAAAACTGAAATTACCAAGATACAATCCACAGACCACATGAAGCTTAAGAAGAATGAAGATCAAAATGCAGAGGCTTCAGTCCTCCTTAAAAGGCAGAACAAAAATATCCATAAGAGGGGATGTGGAGACAAAGTTTTCTGCACAAACTGAAGGAATGATCATTCATAGCCTTCTGCACATTGGGATCCAGGTCATATATATGTGACCAAAAGTAGACATTATTGATGAAGCCAAGAAACACATGTTGGCAGGAGCTTGATATAGCTGCCTCCTGAGAGGATCAGCCAGAAAGAGACAAATTCTCTTTAAAAGGTATCAGCAAACCATTGAACTGAGAAGGAGGTCCCCATTGGAGGAATTAGAGAAAGGATTGAAGGAGCTCATGAATCTTGCAAAACCATAAGAACATCAATACTAACCAACCTGGGCTCCCAGGGACTAAGCTACTACCCAAAGAGTACACATGGACAGACCCATGGCTCCAGCCGTATATATAGCAGAGGATGGCCATGTTGGGCACTAATGGGAGGAGAAGCCCTCCTTCCTACCCAGGCTGGATCCCCCTTCAGTGTAAGGGAATATCAGGGTTGGGAGGAGCGAAGGGGGGATGGCTGGGAAGGGGGATCACCCTTATATAAGAAGGGGAGGGGATGGGATAGGAGGGTTTATGGACAGGAAACTGGGAAAGGAAATATCATTTAAAATGTAAATAAAAATATCCAATAAATAATGGAAAATTTTACAACCTAAATTTATCATTTGAGCTATGAAATCTTTCTGGGTCAGTATAAGACACTTCTCATCTAATAAAATGCTAAATGTCATTCATTCAGAAAAACTGTTGCACTCATAGCCTATAAACCTAAAGCTCTTTGCAATGGGTTAAACCTAGTGAAAGTTGTTTATGAAGAAATGTTCAATTTCTTGAAACACATGAGAGGCAAGGACCAACATGCACAAGACAGAAGTCTTGGCTATTGACCTGTATAAGACGTGGAAAACAAATCAATCTGTTTCCTCAAAACTATTAGAGTCCATTAAAGACCTTTTCAACAAGACCTTTAAGTCTTGATTACCTAATGATGACACTTCCATAAATATGTGTGTTTATGATGCAACCTGAATAATGATAGATATAAACAGGCCTGGCCTGATCTAGAAGATTGCTGAACTGATCGCCTCACCTTTCTCCCCAATTTCACATGCTGAGCTGACAGAAATGGATAAAACTTAGATCCCACTGCTATGTGATATGTCTTATACAAAGAAGTAAATGTCTATCCAGTAGAAAAGTGGGAGTAATCAGTTACAAGGCATAAGATAGTTGGTAGAAATTTTATAGTGGGTAATGAGAATCAAACAGTCTAGGCAAATAGGCAACGTTAATACATAGCTAAGTACCTTATTTAGACAAATGGAAAGATGATTCTTTTCTTTGTAAAAATATAGCTTAAGAAATAATTATCAGAGAAAAATTGTCCTCTGTGCTTGCATTTAATTTGATGGATTCTATTTTCTTGAATGTGAATAAAAGCATAATGCTGTTCACAAATACTCGAAGAATCTGTGCTGTTCCAGCCTACAAGACAGAGGGCAGTGACTTTCTTTCCTTTCATGATGATGATTTCCTCCCACAGTCTTGAACATTCTTCAATGAGTGTCAACACTTTAGAATTTGTTTTTCCTGACCCAGGATGGATTTCATGACCTGAAAATGTAGTGCAGTAGTCAGGCTCTGCCATCGCAAAGAGAAGAGTTAAACAGTTAATCTCTAACTAAATACACAGGAGAGAGAGGCATGGGGCTCAGACTAGGATGACCTCAAGAAATTCAACGAAACCAGACTGGACAAAAATAGGTGATGAGCTCAAAATTCTCCTTTCCTGGGAAAGTTCCCATTGTTAGAATTCCTTACCTATAGCAGTCTTCAATCAGTCCTACCATCATGTATCCTGAGATGTCAGTGAATTGTATCTTGTTAGCAGAGAACCCTGTGGCAATGAATACAAGTGTGCTTGAGAAACCTGAGTGCTGTGGGTTCAGGTAACTTTCATCCAACTTCCATCATCACGGTCCCTAATAGGAGCAACTTTCAGGAAATGAAGCAAATAACAGTTCCTAAGACCCATGTCTCAATGTGTTATCTGCAGAACTTATGACCCATTTCCATGTGTTCATTTCATCAAAAGTTGGCATATCATACTGCTTTTTGGAAAGTGCTAATCCTAGCTCTTACTACATGTTCTCTGATCCAAGGAGGGCATGAGGGTTTTGCATCAATATAAAGCAGGTACGTACACATTTGGTCAATAGGAAATTACAACAGGATCATTGATATATTCTTCTTTTGAAACTGAATGTTTTACTGAACATGTCTTATCTACTTTTCTTCAAGTGTGTTATAACCTCAAAGCAATAATGCTTTTGTCATTGATTTACTAAGTTTAAGCAAGCTAATCTGTAATAGCAGAAATGTACTAAACTTAGCTGAGAATAATTTAGATTTATAACAAACAGATCATTCTCTACACTATGACCTATTTTTAAAGTTGTTCCCAGATAAACTGGTTTATCATCCATCCTCTACTCTTATACACAAAATAGAATTATTTATTCTTTATTTATAACATTTATTTTCACACTGCACAAGGAAACATATGGCAAGATGCCTAGATCACAAGATCCAGGAACCCAGACCCAATCTGGAAAGAGATATTTTCCTTAATCATTAACTTGTCTCAACCTATCTTAGTCTTCTAAGTCAATAATGTGCTTGATATGCAGGAATGCTCACTGAATTTTTCCTAATCTTTGTAGCCCTCATTAATCCAGAAGGAAGGGGCACATTCTGCTTTTACTTCAAACCTTATTATATTCTACTTTCTAAGCAACTTAAAGCATGTTCTGAAACTTTCTATCAACTACTCAATCTTCCAAAATCAATTTAAATAATATCATAAATTTCATAAAATCTTTAATTCATTTGAACAATATTATTTTATGTATGTTTGTATTCATTTGGATATTCAGGAAAAATGCCTAAAAGAAGAAGCTATCCTTCAAACACTAATCTCATCAGGCAAAGGCAGTGAGAGTCTCCCCAAAACTCAGTCACACCATGCTAGACATTGGAACATTTCAATGAAAACTATGAGATGACCCATAAGTAGCTAGTAGGCATACTGTGATGAAGTCCCTGGGGCAGTGGTTCTTGAATATATACTAATTTCAGCTGTTAAAAATGGTGTGTCTTCTCCAGGAAGCTTACTTGTCCTGTTGGGTCTTCCAGAAAACACTCACTTTGCATAAATTATGTAAATACTATTACAGCCAGTAAATTAGCCCTTCATATGCACACACATATAAATGCACACACACACACACATATATATACATATACATATATTAGTATATTGTATATGTACATGTATACATATATATCATAATACTTAGGAAATCTAAAATCAAGGAAATGACATTTTATTGCCTTTCTTTAAAAGACATGTTCTCTCTTGACTCAGAATGGAAGGAAAGGATGGGTAAGTTATATTTTTGTTTTTGTTGCACAGCAATAGGTAAAGCTAAGTGGAGTGAAGATTTCTGGATAATGATCAAGGAATTCCATTTTTCATGGTGGCAAATGCAATATGGTGGGAATAAGTCTAGTTTGGGGCAACCAGACAATGAGATTGCTTGTCATATTTCAGTTGTTCAGATTGTACAGTATGGCATGAGAAGAACAGCTGATATATAATATGTAAAGACTCCTCTATCCTCCGAACGCTAATTCATGCCACAAAGCCAACAACCTCACCAATATGTACAACATCTAAGAACCACATGCTTTCACATGGGGATCTTATACATTAAAACCTTAATACTGACTCTAAAAAAACAGTGGTAAGAAGGGATAAATAGAGGCCTCTGGGTGCTGAGGGTGATACCAGGCCAACAGCTCCTACCAAGTAACCAATACTGTGTGAAAGGAGATTCTCCCTGACTCAAGGTTGCATGAAGAATACAACTTGCCAACACAGGCTGAAGACAGGTAGAAGGTGAATAAATGCATCTTTAAGCCAGACCGTACATCCTTAGCCAAAAATAGTACACAGTAACAACCACATGAATGTAATGGCCCCTGTGCTCAGAAAAGTTGGTATGCAGCAATAGAAAACTCTGACATAGCAAATTACTAGCAGGTCATGGCTAGTAACTTAGAAGGAAACCTTCGCACTTACCATGTTGATAATCATACAAAGTTTAAAAGGAGTAAAGTTATATTTTAACACCACAAATGTCTAGTGATGCTGACAAACACAAGCAATTCCAGTTCCCAGGAGTTCGAGGCAGGAACATTAAGTATAGCTAAGGATAAATGGAATAATATTGCATCAGTAAGGGTATATCAGGGCTAGGGATGTAGCTCTGCTAATACACTAATTCCCTGACAAATAATATTCTATTTTACATATTCTGATAACTGCATAAATATGACTCAGTGTTTAATGTCTGATATCATAGTACTTGAGAATTAAAGAGAGAGCAGCCTGGAGTTTGAAGTTATCTCTAGTGAGTTTAAGGCTAACCTTTAATTCATGAGCCCTTATCTAAAAAACACATGTGTAAATCTTCAGTAAAATTAGAAAATAATGTTTAAAATGTGTAGTTCCTATCAAATTAGAAAAACAAAATCACTCTATCATATAACTATCATAGTAAATAATCTTTGACTATATAAATAATAACGTACATATTTAACTTAAACAGAAGGTATCAAAAGAAGGTAGACAGAGGAATATTTACAAAATAAAAAATCCAAAAAGTATTTTTAATGATTTATCTACTATATTTTGAAGAGAGTTCCTTGTCTGGTCTTGTTATTTTGGCGTTCTGTACTATAGTACTGGGATGGGCATCTCCTTCATTAGGCTATAAAAGATTCTGGTATAATTTCATCCAAAATTTTCTCTATGACCTTGGCGTCATTTTTATCCTTCGTCTATAACCAGAATTCAAAGGCTTTTGAGGTTTTGTTTGTTTGTTTGAGTTGTGCCTAAACTCCTTGTGTTCTGATTGTTTTTCTTTTGAATTTA
Source organism: Rattus norvegicus (assembly GCF_021556685.1). Lineage (NCBI taxonomy): Eukaryota > Metazoa > Chordata > Mammalia > Rodentia > Muridae > Rattus > Rattus norvegicus. Next base: position 178,875,949 of record NC_141535.1, read on the forward strand.
GAGTCAATTCCTCTATTTCATCTTGTATCTTAGTATACTGTTTTCCATATTGAGGAGGTTCCTTTCTGGCATTTTTATTTGAAGTATTAGATTGTTTATTTCTAACATTGTTTTAGTTTCAGATTTTCATTCTCAAGCCCCCTCAGTCAGTGAGGCTCTGTCCCTGCAGATTTTAAAGAAATGTGAAAATCTGCCTGGGATATTCTGTAGAGTGCTAGAAAATGTGCAGAATAGTAGTGCAAACAAGTTTTTATTTTTCTTTTCCTTACAAGCATGATTTAGGTTTACAGTATGTTTAAATAAGTACATGTACAGTGAGGGATACACCCTCTATTATGTCATATCACCTTCAGATATATAAATAAACCCAAGAATATTCCTCCCATGCATTTGCATTTCCAATAAAAATAATGTGGACATGTAAGAGAATGCTACATGTCCTTCCTTTTCTTATATATTCACTTATCAGAGTTTATTAAGTTCTTCCTAGAAGGCCACTCTTCGGCAAGAACATTCTGCACTCTGCTGCATTCATAATTCACAGTCTTCCATCACAGGAACCCACAACTATCCGTTCTTATTTTGCAGAAACTTAGAAAATAAAACTGTCCATATACAGGTTGAATAGCTTTACCACAAAATTTTGTACATATTGCATTTGTTGGTAGGTACATAATTATTAATGCTAAAAACAGTACAGAGCAAAAATGTCACAATCAATGTAAGCCATTAAGTTACAGAATTTTATTGAGTTCTTTGTATTCAAAATCTACATGATCTTGTGTGTTATATGAGAAGTCTCAAAAGCTAAAGCAGCCTCTTCCAAAAAATTCTTGAAAAACAATATTGGTCTTTTTAATCAATATAAAAATGATTGTTGTTAAATCTTTAACAATTGTTCCTCTCAATTCACTCGGTTCCTGATTTATCTCTAACAGTATGTGGGCATAATTTTGGTAGTTTGCTAAAATCTTCTATTTTTCATATTTCCTGCATCACACTATTTGGAAAAGGGAGAAGTGATGCTGGAAAAGTAGCAATGGTAGTTGGATCAAACACATGACAGTTACCACTATACTCTGCTGAAAGTCCTCCTGCAGAATAGTCACAATACAAACCCAAGCCATAGACTCCCTGAATTTCCCCTGACAAAACTGCAAAAGTATGATTATGACAGAGAAATGCCCATGTGTAGGGAGCTTTTCTTTGCCTTCCCAGAAATATTTCCAAGTAAGATACAGTGATCCAGCATGTCATTTCAGATAACATACATGCAGTGATAGCAGCTTTCAAATTAAAAAGCTACTGTCAGCACCCAAGGCTCATTAAGTTGCCTCAGTGCAATTCATTAAAGATAAATACCTTTTGAATGCAAAAGGTTTTCAGTGGAGCCGTGGTTGTTCCCATTGTAGTCAAACATTGGGATGTCTCCTTGGGAGAGGTTAGAGGACACCCTCAGGAAGGAGTTACCATGGATCTCAAGTCTTCTGAGTCATTAGAAAAACAAATCCCCATTAGAGACGTTAAAGTCCTGTATAACAATTCAAACAGTGGGCATAATTCTCTATATACTCATAGCTATGATGTCCTAAATCTCTCTAATCCCCCTCTTGCTCTTGTTAATACTATGTAAGGATTTAATGTTTGTGTTCTAAAAAACATTGTAATATAGAATTACATCATGTGCTAGCTATAATAGCAATAACCCCCACAGCTTCATAGATTCAAACCCCTGGTTATTAGGGAGTGGTAATGCTTTACATAAGAAGGACTTTTAGTTCTAGGCTTTTTGAAGAAACTCTATTCAGTTTTCCAAACACAAGGCAGTCACAGTGTCTATCAGTTCTTGCTAATGTGGGTCCAGATGTAGTAGTGTTATTTACTTCACTAGAATCATGTCTGCCTGTGTGCTGCCTGGTTTGTATATAGCATGAAAGCACTTTATGTTGGAGCTTATGAGACTGGTATGCAGCACCATTTTCACTTTTGATTACCGTAGGAATTTTTATAGAGGCAAAGCAAGCCTGAATGTGTGATATGATGTGAACAGTATGTCCATCATGTTGAGCTGTATCCTATGCAATATTGACAAAAAGTCAATTTTGATTACCTTATGAATTTCTATAGAGATGAAGAATGCCTGAATGTGTAATATGATGTGAATAGCATGATCCTCATATTGAGCTGTGTTACATGTCATCGTGACAAAAAGTATCTAAAATCTTACGGGAATAGTTTTGCTTGACTAATTGCAAACTATTGTTTAATCTATTCATCAGAGTTAATCTGTTTCTTAAACACAGAGGTTTAGAATGCAATTTAGAAAATTGGGAACTTGTGGAGCTAATATTTTTTGCTTGTCTCTTATGTGAGCATAATTTTGCTGGCAGAAATCCAGTAAGGTAGTTTTGTAGAGTGTGGTAATCACTGGAATTCAGAACAGGTATCAGTAAAGATAGAGAATAGACTAGAATATCTTCCTGTGCAGTAATTGTACCAAGGTCTCAGGCAATCCCAGTGATTACACATGTATTGATGCAGAGATGCAAGGCATGGAATGAACTACTCACAGAACCAGGGTGAAAAGATTATGGATAACGTTATCAATTTGATATATGGAGCTATTTCCAGTAGAAGGTTGCTGATGGGATAAAGAGTGGGTCATTGAAAATGCAAATTGGAGACCATGAATTTCTAGGAAGTTTGTGGCTATATAAATTTTCTATTGGGCTGAGTAGATTTTGGTAAGAAAAATAGCTGGGTCAGGTTTTATGTATAAACACTGTTATCCTGTGTTTGATCTGTGAATTAAGGACAAGCATCAATACAACTGGAAGTAGCATGGTTAGAAGGGGGAACCCATGAGGACATTTTGAAGACAGAAACAATTTCCAGAGATATGACAATCAGGCTCCCCAATATAAATTGAAATTTGCACTGAATATGCTTATTCTTACAGCAATGTTACTTTTCATTAGTATATATTACTTGTACAAAGTTACAGGTTTCATTAACACATTTTCATCTGTGTATATAGTGTATTTCCAAAATATTTGAACAGATTACCTTCCTGATGTAGGTAAAACTTTAGTAATGAAAAACATTAATAGTTAAGAATATTTAACTCTGTGTACAAGTGTTTTCTTACTTTGTTTAAAAGAATTAATGTTGCCTCACAAGCAAGAAGAAAATTTATTCAAAGCACTTGGTTTTTTTTTTTTCAAAATAGCTTATTGAACAATGTTATATTCCAGCATTCCTCTTCAGGAAGCCATGATTGCTTAAAAACACTAAAGGTGTTCTGTGATTTTATTGGGGCAAATGATCACAGTTATCCTGATTTTATCTATAACCGGATTAAGTGAAAATTAGTCTAATACCATACAATATAAAATATATGTCCGAGAAATAATAGGAGCATTGTCATGCACACAATAGTTGCATACACAAATAGAGGCAAAGTGGAGGATTACATAAAAGAAAGTTAAATATCATATAGAAGGAATTAAAATATCAAGTGATTTTGAATACCCCTCCTCTCTATCCATCAACCTTCTGCTTTTCAAGAAATTTCAAATGCTCTAAAGTATAAAGTTAAAAACTGGGTTAGGTCATTGGTCAAAAGCATGTCTTTAAAAGTTGCTTAAGGTTTATGGTTTATATTCTAAATATTGTATCATATATAATTTGATTATGATGATCATTATTCAAAAAAGTGTGTGAAGAAATTCTGGACCCATACCTTAGCATTGCCTTGGTTTTCGCTATTTGATTTGAATGAAGAAATGTATCAAGTATCTAATTTTTTTTACATATTTCTTCCATAACTGATTGATTTTAAATGGAAGAGTAATCATGCTACTGATTTGAGTTAAAAAAGATCTCACTTTGGAAAGAAAGAATATTCACCTAGAGTGACTTATGTGTGCTTTTTCATGAAGTTTGAAGGGTGGGATGAGTGGGATTATTAAGGTCATAATCAAATTGCTGACTGGGATTTAATCAGGAGGAGATACAAATGTTAGTGTTGTGACTATAAAATGAGGAGAAAAAAAACACCAAGGGACTCTAAATCTGTTCAGGAATTCATCTGTAGTGTTCCTGAAGTATGAGGCATATGAGAGCAGGTCATCATGGATTAGTAGTCACATCAAAAAGTAACTTCTCAGTTATTTTGAACATCGTTTCCATTGTTGCATCAGATCTCATACCTAGAAGTTCATGACACATTAAAAATAAAGGACTTAAAACTGCTAATTCTTTTCTCTAGTCCCAGGCATCTAGGAGTCTACATCCTCTGACTGAGAAGAAGTCCCTATATCATATGACTGAATAAATCTCTTTATTTCCTTGGCCCAATTATTATCCCAGTGTTTGAAGGAAATGGCAAACATGTATTGAATGAACTCCAGAACTCATGTCTCCTTATCCACACAATACAATCTCCTTGTAGCAATTAAAATATCATCTAATCTGAATTTTAGTACTGGCAAAGACACCAGTCCAGGAGTATACCATAGTGAGAGATGTTACATAATGCAATGGCAGTAGCTGTGAAATTGTTTCTCCAGTCTGCTGACAGAGCTTATTTTCTACTGACATCATAATAGAGAGTTGACCTGTAGAATTTGAATCATTAACTCTTGGATGGACATGTAAACCCTTTATGTGTTCAACTGCTAATTCCTAATAGATAACCCATGGGTCCATCTGAGAAAGAGCAAATCATTCCAGTAAATAATATTTGGATATTTTGATGGGAGTTAAAAACCTGACTTTGTTTTACTTTAAATTCAGCAGACATTTCCAGTGGGAACAGCAAGATGTCCTCATTTGGATTCTGTTGATTTCCAAGCAAGGCACAGGGAAAAGGTCCAGAGTCAAGTTTCCCAAACAAGTAAGAGGCTTGCCAAGTTCATAAAATTAAGAACACTCATGATCCCATTGCCTCATTTTTTATATGCCAGAGACACATATTACATACTACATTATGGGATTAATATTAAAATTCATGTTTATAAGACCCATTTTGTTACAACACAGTTTTCTTTTTCCTTTAGATAGGCAGCTACAAAATTAACATTTTCAATTAGGCAGGCCACATGTATGCAGACTCTGAAACAATCTTCCAAATGTCCTCCTGTACCTACTGGGGAATATGATACTCTGTAAAAGAATGCATACCAAATTTGTTATTCTGGGTCTAGGATACTTGACTCTGACTGATTATTTTCTAGTATAGTCCAGGTTTTTTTTTTCCCTCAAAGTACGTGGTCTAATCTTTTTAAAAAGTTGATTGGTACTTCACTGTGTAAATGTTCCACATTTTTTAAATCTATTTTCCTGTTGAGGGATATGTAGATTGATTTTATTTCTCTGTCTAGTATGAATACAGTCACAAAGAACATAGTTGGGCAAGTATTCTTATTGTAGGATGAAACATCCCTTGGGTACATCCCTTCAAATGATATAGTTACATCCTGACATAGATCACCTGTTGATCATAACCATTTTGAGTCATATAAGATGAAATCTCACAATAGTTTTGTTTGCATTTCCGTGATGGCTAAGGATGTTTTATGTTTTTTATGTCTTTCACATTATAGATATTGCTAACTTGCTTAAGTAACTTTTCTCCTGTTCTGCATTCTGTGTCTAGATGCAGTTAATGGCCTATTTTGTTATAAGGATTTTTATTTTATTTTGTTAGGTTCCACTTATCCATTGTTGACCTCATTTATTGGTCAACAAAGTTTTGTTTGCCTATCCTTATACCTCAAAAAATTTTCACAATCTTTTCTTGTAACAGTTTTGGAACTTGGGGTCTTATGCTAAGTTTTTTAATATAATGTATTGTTTATTGATTAGGAGGAGTGACACACATCTAATTCAATTCATCTACATGTGGATATACAGTTTCATGGCATTATTTTTTTCAAGTTTTCTACTTTTCCACTATTAACATTCTTAGCAGCTGGTCAGAGAAAACCTACAAAGTCAACTAACCTAGGTCCATGGAGGCTCAGAGAGACTTAGCCACTAGACAAAAAGCATGCATGTGCTGGACCCAGACTTCCTACACATGTACAAATGTGCAACTAATTATTTATGTGTATCTCCTAACAATGAGAACAGGGCTTTCTCTGGCTTTGTTGCTTGCTTTTGAATCTCTTTCCCCTAGCTAGCCTGCTTTGTCTGGCCTCAGAAGAAGACCTGTCCTGTTATGACTTGATGTGCCGGGGTTGGCTGGTTCCCATGGAGGTTGCTACCGCATCTCAAGTGAGAAGGAAGGCAGCAATAGGTGGAGGAGGAAATGAAAGTTAATCTTGGAGAAGAGGAGGATGAGGCCATTGATTAGGATGTGAAGTGAATAAATCAAGTAATGAATGAAAAAATGGAACCAGAAAACACGCAGATATATGAGGCTTAGGCATGGTTACATAAACAAAAGCACTGTTTGCTCTATCAGAGAACCTGAGTTCAAATCCTAGCATATATATGATAGCTAACCTCACCGGTAATTCCAGTTTTAGGGAAGGCAATGGATTCTTATGGTCTCTGTGAGTGCTCAATACACATGGTACACTGGCAAACACCCATACTCATAATGTAAAAACATATAAAATCTTAAAAAAATATGTCATTTTAAGTTATTTGCAGGAGAATATGGTCTAGAGGTAAAAGTCACACTTTAGGGAGATTAGAAGCAGGGAATAACTAGGCATGAGAAAGGGTGATACAATGGGTAAATAGGATAAAAATACTTTGTATGTGTGTGAAATGTCACAAAGATACCCACTAATTTATGCAGGAAATACATTCTAACAGCAAGAAATTAAAATCAACACTGCAATTTTCTGTGTTGTACGCTGGGCCCAAATTGGGACTAAAGTAATGAAGTGATCTTAGGAATTCAAGACAAATATTTGTGCTAAGGAACCTTACTCACTCTGTAATAGAGAGAGATTGGTTGAAATTTTACTTCATCAAGAACTTTGAGCAGTTCCCATTCAGAGGACCATCAGCTATGTGGGCTTGTACACTTTACTTTCTGAACACCAAATTTTTCATCTGTAATAAAGCAGTTATAACCTCTCACAATATTTTAAGTGTGACCTATATTTCACCAATAAAAATTATCCTCCTCAGGGTATTTGATAGAGTCAGGCAAGCATGGGATAAAAATTCTCTTATTAGAAGGACAGACAGAATAGATTGGACGTTGGGGAACAACCCACCTCTGGGTGCTCATCCAGATTTTATATATATATATATATATATATATATATATATATATATATGTATATATATATGTCACATATATTATTTTATTATATTATATTATATATAATATACATATATTATATATATGATAGAAAATTGTCAAACAATCTATCTTGTTCAAGGTATTTAACAGATATGATGAAAATGAAATGAGCTTATTGCCTCCTCTCATCAAACTCAAAATCAGATTGGGAATACCAAAGAGGGCAAGATAGTATAAGAGCAAGCCAGTGATGTAGGAAAGGTGGAATAGAAGATGAAAGCAGAGGAGAGAGAGAGAGAGAGAGAGAGAGAGAGAGAGAGAGAGAGAGAGAGAGAGAGAGAGAGAGAGAACAACATTAACTTGTAATACTGTGTTTTCATAAGAGAGTCGTGTCCATCCAGTGATTCTGATATGTCAGGTTTGGTAAGTGAGCTCCAGCTTCCACTGTCAGGAGGCTGCCTTATTTGCTGTTGTTGTTATTGTTGCTTTGTTTTGTTTTTGCTTTACCCAACATTTTCCTAAACACAATCCCTGGAATACATTCCTTTTGGCCTTTACTGGTTTGTTGCTTTTCTTTTACATTGTCTAAGAGTCTTGTGCTAAATACTGTTATACTACTACAAATTTTCTAGAGTGCCAATATCTCTGTTTTTACATGCGACTAACAAGCCTTCTCCCCATGATAGTTAACAGTGGCTTTTTTTTTTTAATTTAATGTTCTCCTCAACTTCTACTCTCGTAGTTGGCAGTAGAAAGGTCCAGGAATTTTACAATCTCTACAGTTACATTTTTCAAACAGTGTAAGATGGACCAAGATTTGCCACCCATGGAAGGCAGCATAATATTCATCATCATTACATTCAAGTGATACACTGTGAGAAAAGATATTGAAAGACTGACTGACAAGGAATTCAAACAGTTGGTGATAAAGGAAGCATTAAATTTCCTCAGGGTAAATCTTCTCCCTATGGATGGATTGTATTGTCTGCAATAGTCAGAGAAATTTCAGCTCATTCCATTTAGAGTCAAATGCTCCTTGTCACCAGTGTACTCGTTAGGTACTGATCCTTAGGAAATTGCAGCTGAAATCCACTATGAGGCACTGTGTTTTAGACAAAAGTATTTAGTTGTCCACCAATGTAAGAAAGGTATAAAATTAAATATACAGTTAAGTCCAGTGCCATAAGTGCATGGAGGATATATTGGATGTTTTAATTTAGTGAAGCAAAGGTGAGTTGTATAAAAGAGATGGACATTCCTGTATATAGTGAGAAAATTTAAGATGAAATCTTGTGCCCTTTAAAGGACACATTCCAAGATCTCCCTTGACTGGGCTGTGGAAAAACACTAAGACTCAGGTGGAGACTTGAGGCAAACTAGGGTTGCTGCACTTATCTTGGAGTACTAGGGTCAAAAGATGCAGGAATGAAGAGCATAAGGAAAGTACACTCCACCATAGTATTCTTTTTTTAAACTTGGAAAAATAGAGGCATGGGTCGAGGAAGGTGACCCACAGGTCCCAGTCTTCATTTGATAACTGAGGTCTGCCTACTGTGCGAAAGAACCAAGCCTTCCTCAGGGATGGAGAATGTCTCTTTTGTATGGTATTAGTAATGCAGACAGGTCTACCTTTCTTTCTTTTCAATGTTTACTTACTTATTTTATTTTATTTATATAATCATTATGTGTAGAATGTAAGTATGTGAAATGAGTGTGTATTATGTTCATTTGCATGACTGTGTGTGCATATATGTGCAGTTAATGTCTGTTGAGGCTATATTAGGGAATTAAACTCCTTTACTGGAACACAGAAGTTTGTGATTATTAATCCCATGTTCTCCACCAAAGTTGCATCTGTTCTTAACAGTTCAACACGATTTCCAGCTTTGATGGAAAGGTTACTATAAATGAGGAATTGAGATTATCAGAATGCTGGAATTAAGGCAAAGAAAGTGTGTGCAAGAATTTTCTGAGCATAATTGTCCTTTGGTTGTTGTATTCATGAATTCTACCACTTAATCTGACACCTGGAACATTGGCACACTGGTTCTAGGACAGGCTTAGCCATTGTGTCCCAGCCTAAGAATAGAAGGTCTCCAGCTGGTGGAGTACTCAGAGACTAAGATCCACCACTACATTGATCCATTTCATATGCATCTCCTACATACATCTTATCACACACTCTTTGGAACTGAAAAGCTTTACCTCTTCAAGACCCCATACATGTTTTTTCTAAGTGTTTTCCAGTATGAAACCTTACTGAGATACACTATCTATGTTGATGTCAGGGAAAATAAAGAGGGAGAAGTGACTGAGAAGAGTTGAGGGAGAACAGTCTTTTTCAATGGAGGGTTGGGTTTATATGCTCTGTCCATTCCTGTTCTCTGTTGGTAGCCTGACATTCCCTTACACTGGGTGCTTTGGGGAGACCTTTGAAGGACCAAGGTTTTCTCCTTGCACTGGTGTGCAACGAGGCTATCCTCTGATACATGTGGAGTTGGCGCCATGGCTCAGTCTATGTAGTCTTTGGGTAATGGTTTAGTCCCTGGAATATCTGGTTCTTCGGAATTGTTGTTCTTATGGAATTGCAAGCCCCTTGTTCTCTTTCAATCCTTTCTCTAATTCCTTCCACTCGGGTTCCATTCTGAGTTCAGTGGTTTGCTACTAGCGTTTTCCTCTTTATTTGACATGCTCTGCTTGTGTCACTCAGAAGAGATCTATATCCAGTTCCTGTCAGCATGCATTCCTTAGCTTTATCAATCTTATCTAGTTTTAATGGCTGTAGATATGGGCCACATGTGGGCTAGGATCTGAATGGCCATTATTTAAACTTTGGTCTCTGCTCTAAACTTTGCCTCCATATATCCTCCTATGGATATTTTTGTTGCCCCTTTTAAGATGGAGTAAATCATCTGCATTTTAGTCATCCTTTTTCTTGACCTTCATGTGTTCTGTTGATTGCTTCTGTGCTAATTCAAGATTTTGGGATAATATCCACTGATCAGGAAGTGCATACCATGAGTGTTTTTCTGTGATTTGGTTACCCAAATCTGGATGATACTTTCTAGTTCAATCAATTTGCCTACGAATTTCATGAAATCATTGTTTTTGATGCTGAATATTACTCTATATAGTAGATGCAGCACATTTTCTGAAGCCATTCCTCTGTTGAATGGCATCTGGATTCTTTCCAGCTTCTGACTTTTATACATAAGGCTGCTATAAACATAGAGGAGCATGTGTCTTTTTGAATGTTGGAGCATCATTTAGGTATACGCCCAAGAGAGGTATGGCTAGGTCTTCAGGTAGTGCAAAGTCCAATTTTCTGAGGAACCTCCAGACTGATTTCCAGAGTTGTTGTACCAGTTTGTACCAGTTTGTAATACAACCAACAATGGAAGAGTGTTCCTCTTTCTTCACATCATTGCCAGCATCTGCCGTCACGTGAGTATTTGATATTAGCCATTCTGCTGGTGTGAGGTGGAATCTCAGCGTTGTTTTGATTTGCATTTTCCTGATGACTTGGGGTGTTGAATATTTCTTTAGGTGCCTCTCAACCATTCTATATTCCTCAGCTGAGATTTCTTTGTTAGCTCTGCACCCCAATTTTTATAGGGCTATTTGGCCTTCTGGATTATAACTTCTTGAGTTCTTTGTATATTTTAGATATTAGCCCTCTATCAGATGTAGAGTTGGTAAAGATCTTTTCCCAATCTGTTGCTTGCCACTTTGTCCTAATGACAGTGTCTTTACCTTACAGAAGTTTTGTAATTTTATGAGATCCTGTTTATTCGTTCTTGTTTTAAGAGCATAAGATATGGGTATTCAGTACAAGAAAATTCCCCCTGTGCCCATGTATTTGAGATTCTTCTCAACCTTGTTTTCTATTAGTGGCAATGAGTGTGTTTTTATATGGCTTTATGTGGAAGTCTACGATACACTTGAACGTGGGATTTGTACAAGGCGATAAGAATATTTCAATTTTTATTCTTCTACATGCTGACCTCAAGATGAACAAGAATAATTTGTTGAAAATTCTGTCTCTCCCCAACAGTGAATGGTTTTAGCTCCTTTAACAAAATCAAGTGACCCTAGGTATGTGGGTTCCTTTCTGGGACTTCAATTGTATTTAATTGATATACCTACCCTGCTCTGTACAAATACCATGCAATTTTTATGAACATTTGAAGTTCTTTTATTGTGAAAATATTTCACTATCCTGGTTTTTTCCTATTCTGAGTATGCAAATTGGTCTTTATAACTCCGTGAATATTTGAGTTGGAATTTTGATGAGGATTGATGTAGATTGCTTTCAGCAAGATGGCAATTTTTCCTATACTAATCCTGCCAATCCATGACCTCGGGATATCTTTCCATCTTCTGAGATCTTCTTCAATTTCTTTCTTCAGAGACTTGAAGTTCTTGCCATACAGATCTTTCACTTGATGATTAGGGTCACCCCAAAATATTTTACATTATTTGAGAGTTTTGGGAAGGGTATTGCCCCAATTGCTTTCTCAGCCTGTTTATCCTTTGAGTAGAGAATGGCTACTGATTTGTTTGAGTTAATTTTATATCCAGTCACATTGCTGAAGTTGTTTATGAGGTCTAGGAGTTCTCTGGTGGAATTTAGGGGGTCACTTATGTATATTATCATATCATCTGCAAACAGGGTTATCTTGACATTTTCCTCACTAATTTTTATACTTTTGACCTCCTCTTTTTGTCTAAGTGTTAGGACTTCAAGTACAATTTTGAATAGGTTAGGAGATAGTGAGGAGCCATGTCTAGTTCCTGATTTTGGTGGGATTGCTTAAAGTTTCTCTTTGTTTAGTTTGATGTTGGCTACTGTTTGCTGTGTATTGCTTTACTATTTTTAGGTATGGTCTTTGAATTCCTTATCTTTTCAAGACTTTTCACATGAAGGGGTGTAGAGCTTTGTGAAATGCTTTCTCACCTTCAAATGAGTGAATAATGTGTCTTTTTCTTTCCTGATTGTTAGTATAGTTGATTACATTGATGGATTTCCAAATATTAAACCATCCCTACATCCCTACTATGAAGCCTACCTGACCAAGGTGAATGTTCATTTTGATGTGCTTGGGTTCAGTTTATAGGAATTTTATTGAGTACTTTTGCATTGATATTCATAAGGGAAATTGGTTGAAAGTTCTCTTTCATTGCTGGGTCTTTGTATGGTTAGGTATAAATAAAATTGTGGTTTCATAGAAAGAATTGGGGAGTGGTACATTTGTTTCTATTTTGTCAAATATTTTGGGAGTATTGGTATAAGGTCTTTAATGAAGGTTTGATGGAATTCTGCACTAAACCCTCTGGTCGTGGACTCTTTGGGGCTGGGATACTTTTAATAACTGTTTCTATTTCTTTATGAGATTTTAGGCAGTTAAATGGTTTATTTGTTCCTGATTTAATTTTTGTTCATGGTATCTGTCTAGAAAATTGCCCATTTCATCCAGACTTTCCAATTTTGTAGAATATACGCTTTTCTAATAGGATCTGATTATTTTTTGATTTTTTTTCAAATTCTGTTGTTATGTTTCCCATTTTCCTTCTGATTTGGTTAATTTGGATACAACCTCTGTGCCCTCTTGTTACTATGACTAATGGTTTATCTATCTTCTTGACTTTCTCAAAGAACAGGATCCTGGTTTTGTTGATTCTTTTATCATCCTTTTTGTTTCTACTTGATTGATTTCAGTCCTGAGTTTGATTATTTCGTGGGGTCTACTCCTATTGTGTGTATTTGCTTCTTTTTGTTCTATAGTTTCAGGTGTGTTGTTAAGCAGTTAATGTGTGCTCTCTCTAGTTTATTTTTGGAGGCATTTGGACCTATAAATTTTCTGATTAGTACTGCTTTCATTGTGTCTCATAAGTTTTGGTGTATTGATCTTTGATTGTCATAAAATTCTTTCTTCTCTTCCATCTTTATTAAATTGGCTATTTCTTATTTACATTTCAAATGGTATTCCCTTATCTGTTGTCCAGCTATCCTCTCCCCCTCCCATTTTCTCTGTATGTTTCCCTCCCCATACACCCACATTACTGCCCTCTGCCCAATAATCCCATTCACTGGGGGTCCAGTCTTGGCAGGACCAAGGCCTTTCCTTCCCATGAGTGCCCCTACTAGGCTATTTGTTACTACCTATGAATTTGGAGCCCATGATCAGCCTATGTATAGTCTTTGGGTAGTGGCTTAGTCCCTGGAAGGTGTGGTTGGTTGGCATTTTTGTTCATATGGGGTTTCAAGCCCCTTCACCTCTTTCAGTCCTTTCTCTGTCTCCATCAAAGGGAGTCCTGTTCTCAGTTCAGTGGTTTGTGGCTGGCATTCACTTATGTATTTGCCATCTTCTAGCTGTGTTTCTGAGGAAAGATATACATCCAGTTCCTGTCAGCTTGTACTTCTTTGCTTCATCCATCTTATCTAGTTTGGTGAATGTATATGTATGGGCAACATGTTGGCCAGACTCTGAATGAGCGTTTCTTCAGTCTCTATTCAAAACATTGCCTCCCTATTCCCTCCCAAGTGAATTCTTGTTCCCCTTTTAAAGAAGGAGTGAAGCATCCGCATTTTTGTCATCCTTCTTGAGTTTCATGTGGTCTGTGCCTCTTGAGTAATTCGAGCACTTGGGCTAATGTCCACTTACCAATGAGTGCATACAATGTGTGATTTTCTGTTATTGGGTTACCTCAGTCAGGATGATATTTTCCATTTCTAGCCATTTACCTATGAATTTCATAAAGTCATTGTTTTTGATAGATGAATAGTACTACATTGTGCAGATGTACCACATATTCTGTATCCATTCCTATGTTGAAGGGCATCTGGTAACTTTTAAGCTTCTGGTTAGTATAAATAAGGCTGTTGTGAACATAGTGGAGCATGTGTATTTGATGTACATTGGAGCATCTTTTGGGTATATGCCCAACAGAGGTATAGCTGGGTCTTCAGGTAGTGCAATAGCTAATTTTCTGAGGAATCTCCAGACTGATTTCCAGAATAGTTGTACCAGTCTGCAATCCCACCAACAATGGAGAAGTGTTCCTCTTTCTCCAAATTCTCAGCAGCATCTGTTGTAGACTGAGGTTTTTGATCTTAGCCATTCTCACTGGTGTGAGGGGTAATCTCAGCGTTGTTTTGATTTGCATTTCCCTAATGACTAAAGATGTTTAACATTTCTTTAGGTGCTTCTTAGCCATTTGATATTCCTCAGCTGTGACTTCTTTCTTTAGTTCTGGACCACAATTTTAATAGGGTTATTTTTCTCCCTGCAATGTAACTTCATGAGTTCTTTATATATGTTAGATATTTCCACTCTATCACTTGTAGGATTGGTAAAGACCTTTTCCTAATATGATGGTTGCCATTTTGTCCTAATGACTGAGTCCTTTGTCTTACAGAAGCTTTGTAGCATTTTGAGATCCATTTGGTCAATTCTTGATCTTAGAACATAAGCCATTGGTGTTTTGTTCAGAAATTTTCTCAGTGTCCATGTGTTTGAGATTCTTAGCCAACTTTTTCTTCTATTAGTTTGAGTGTATCTGGTTTGTTGTGGAGGTCTTTGATTCAATTGGACTTAACCTTTGTACAGGGCTTTTAGAATAAATCGACTATATAAACAAACTGAAAGAAAAAAAACACATGATCATTTCATTAGATGCTGAAAAAGCATTTAACAAAATTCAACACCCCTTCATGATAAAAGTCTTGGAAGGTAAGAATTCAAGGCCCATACCTATAAAAGTCATATACAGCAAACCAGTGGCTAACATTAAGCTAAATGGAAAAAAATTAAAGCAATTCCACCAAAATCAGGGGCTAGACAATGCTACCCACTTTATCCCTACTTATTCAATATAGTTCTTGAAGTCCTAACCAGACCAATCAGACAACAAAAAGATAAAAGTTATAGAGATTGGAAAGGAAGAAGTCAAAATATCACTATTTGCAGATGATATGATTGTATATTTAAGTTATCCCAAAAGTTCAACTAGAGAACTACTAAACATGATTAATACCTTAAGCAAAATGTTTGGGTATAAACTTAACTCAAATACATCAGTAGCCTTCCTCTACACAAAAGAGAAACAAGCTGAGAAAGAAATTAGGGAAACAAAACCCTTCATAGTAGTCCCAAATAATATAAAATACCTCGGTATGATTTTATCCAAGCAGGTGAAAGATCTCTATGATAAGAACTTCAATTCTCTGAAGAAAGGAATTGAAGAAGATCTCAGAAGTTGGAAAGATCTCCCATGCTCTTGGATTGGCAGGATTAATATAGTAAAAATGGCCAGATTCAATGCAATCTCCATCAAAATTTCAATCCAATTCTTCATAGAGTAAACAGAACAATTTGCAAATTCATCTGGAATAACAAAAAACCCAGGATAGCTAAAACTATTGTCAACAATAAAAGACTTCCGGGGGAATCACCATTCCTGAACTCAAGCAGTATTACAGAGCTATAGTGATAAATACTATATGTTATTTGTACAGAGACAGGCAGATAGACCACTGGAATAGAATTAAAGACCCAGAAATGAACCCCCTCACCTATGGTAACTTGATTTTCGACAAAACAGCCAAGACAATCAAATGAAAAAAAGATAGCATTTTCAACAAATTATGCTGGTTCAATTGGGGGTCGGCATGTAGTAGATTGTAGATCGATATATTCTTATCACCCTCTACAAAGTTCAAGTCCAAGTGGATTAAAGACCTCCACATCAAACCCGATACACCCAAACTAATAGAAGAAAAAGTGGGGAAGAACCTCCAATACATGGTCACTGGAGAAAATTTCCTGAACAATACACAAATGGTTTATGCTGCAGATCAAGAATCAACACATGGGATATCATAAAGCTACAAAGCTTCTGTAAGAAAAAGGCCACTGTTTTTAGGACAAAACAGTAAGAAACAGATTGGGAAAAGATCTTTACCAACCCTATAATTGATAGAGGTAATGGATAGATATCCAAAATACACAAAGAACTCATGAGGTTAGACTGCAGGAATTCAAATAACCCTAATAAAAATATGGTTCAGAGCTAAACAAAGAATTCAAAGCCCAGGAATATCAAATGGTGGAGAAAGACCTAAAAAAGTGTTCAACATCTTTCGTCAAAAGGGAAATGCAAATCAAAACAACCCTGAGATTTCACCTAAAACCAGTCAGAATGGCTAAGATCAGAAACTTCATTGACAGAAGATGCTCAAAAGGATGTGGAGAAAGAGGAACATTCCTCCATTGTTGTTGGAATTGCACACGGGTACAACCATTCTGGAAATCAGTCTGGAGGTTCCTCACAAAATTGGACATTGTACTACCTGAGGATCCAACCATAACACTCTTGGGCATATACACAAAAGATACTCCATCATACAACAAAGACACATGATCCACTGTGTTTACAGCAGCTTCATCTACAATAGTCAGAAGCTGTAAAGAACCCAGATGCCCTTCAACAGAGGAATGGATACAGAAAATATGTTACATCTACATAATGACATATTACTCAGCTATCAAAAACAATGACTTTATGAAATCCATAGGCAAATGTATGGAACTGGAAAATATCATTGTGAGTGATGTATCCAAATCACAGAAAAACACACATGGTATGCAATCATTGATGAGTGGATATATGCACAAAAGCTCAATTTACCCAAGATGCACAGAACACATGAAACTCAAGAAGGATGACAAAAATGCGATGCTTCACTCCTTCTTTAAAAGGGGAGCAAGAATACCCTTAGGAGGGAATAGCAAGGCAAGGTTTAGAACAGAGATGAAGCAACACCCATTCAGAGACAGCCCCACATATGGCCCATGCTGTACAGCAAACAAACTGGATAAGATGAATGAAGCAAAGTGGTTCAGTCTGACAAGAACCGGATGCATATCTTTCCTGGGAAACATAACAGGAATATGGCAAATACATAGGCGAATGCCAGCAACAAACCACTCAAGTGAGAACGGGACCCCCGTTGAAGGAGTCAGAGAAAGGTCTGAAAGAGCAGAAGAGCCTTGAGACCCCACATGAAAAACAATATCAACCAACCAGAGATTCTAGGGACTAAGCCACTACCCAAATACTCTTGGCTCCAAATTCATAGGTAGCAATGAATAAAGCAGTAGGGTCACCTGTGGAAGGGGAAGTCCTTAGCTCTGCCAAGGCTGAACCCCCAATTTACAGGATTCTTGGGGGAATGGAGGTAATGTGGGAAGGATGGGGAGGTGAACACCCACATAGATGGAGAGGGGGAGGGGTTATGGAGATGTTGGCCTGGAAACTGGGAAAGTGAATGACATTTGAAATGTAAATAAGAAATACCCAATTTAATAAAGATGGAAAAATAATAGAATGGATTGTATTGCATTCTTCTATGTGCTGACCTCCACTTGATCCAGCATCATTTGCTGAAAATGCTATCTTTTTTCCATTGGATAGTTTTGGCTCCTTTGGCAAAAATCAAGCAACCATAGGTTTTTAGGCTCATTTCTGGGTTTTTAATTCTATTCCACTGGTCTATCTGCCGTTTTTTGGTACCAATACCATATAGTTTTTTTTATCACTATCTCTCTGTAATACTGCTTGAGTTCAGGTATAGTGATTTCCCCAGAAGTCCTTTTATTGTTGAGGATAGTTTTAGCTATCCTGGGTTTGTTTTCCATTGCAGATGAAATTGCAAATTGTCCTGTCTCACTCTATGAAGAATTGGATCGGAATTTTGATGGGGACTGCTTTGAATCTGCAGATGGCTTTTGGGAAAATGGCCATTTTTGCTTTATTAATCCTTCCAACCCATGAGCATGGGAGAACTTTGTATCTTCTAAGATCTTCTTCAATATCTTTCTTCAGAGACCGTGGGGGGCAGGTGTGGTGGCAGTCCCAAGATGGCGCCTGCGACTGCAGCTGAGTCTCATGACTAGCACCTGAATTCCTCACACACCTAAAACTAGCCACGTCCATTGTGAGAGCTGCACAGGTGCACCATGACATAAGATCAGGCCATGTGACGTGGACCTATGAACTGAGATTACACAGTCTGGACTGAGTAGGTGGAGTTGAGGGAGGATATAAGGGAGTGTGCTCAGTGGCTGGGAGCGGGAGAGAAGTAAAGAAAAGAAAGATTCCTTTTCGCATCTTGTAAGGTTCCTGAATAAACTGCTTTGAGAAGAACATCATGGTGTTGCTCCTTTCTGCGGGACAGAGACAGAATCAACAAGAGACTTGAAGTTCTTATCATTTAGATCTTTCATTTGCTTGATTAAAGTCACACCGAAGTAACATAAAATTTGGGACTATTATGTTGGGTACCATTTCCCTAATTTCTTTCTCAGCTTGTTTATGTTCTGTGTAGAGGAAGGATACTGATATGTTTTTGAAAATTTTGTACCCAGCCAGTTTGCTGAAGGTGTTTATCATGTTTAGACGTTCTCTGGCAGAACTTTTGGGGTCACTTAAATATAATATCATATCATCTGCAAATAGTGATATTTCTACCTCTTCCTTTCCAATGTGTTTCCTTTTTACCACCTTTTTTTTTCTGATTGCTTTGGCTAGAACGTCAAGAACTATATTGTGTAAGTAGAGAGAGAATGGATAGCCTTGTTTAGACACGGATTTCAGTGTGATTGCTTCAAGTTACTCTCCATTTAGATTAATGTTAGCTAATGGTTTGCTGTATATGATTTTTACTATCTTCAGGTATGGGCCCTGAGTTCCTGATCTCTCTAGGCCTTTTATCAGGAAGGGGTATTGAATTTGGCCAAATGATTTCTCAACATTTAATGAAATAATCATGTGTTTTTTTATCATTGAGTTTGTTTATATAATAGATTTTGTTGATGGTTTTCCATATATTAAACCATCCCTGAATCCCTGGAGTGAAGCCTACTTGATCATGATGGTTCATTGGTTTGATGGGTTCTCAGATTCAGTTCACAAGAATTTTATTGAGTATTTTTGTGTCAATATTCATAAGGGGAATTTGTCTGAAGTTCTCTTTGTTGGGTCGTTGTGTTATTTAGGTATAAGAGTAATTGTGGCTTCACAGGAGGAATTCTGTAGTGCTCTGTCTCTTTTAACTTTGTGAAATAGTTTGGACAGTATTTGTATAAGGTCTTCTATGAAGGTCTGATAGAATTCTGCACTAAACCCATCTGTTCCTGGAGTCTTTGGATAGGAGACCTTTAATGACTGCTTCTATTACTTTAGTAGTTATGTGGTTGTTTAAATGGCTTATCTCTTCCTGGTTTAACTTTGGTATCTGGTATTTGTCTAGAAAATTGTTCATTTCCTCCATATTTTCAAATTTTGTTGTATATAGGTTTTTGTAGTAGGATCTGATGATTTTTTGTATTTCCTCTGATTTTCTTGTTATGTCTCCCT
Source organism: Rattus norvegicus (assembly GCF_021556685.1). NCBI lineage: Eukaryota > Metazoa > Chordata > Mammalia > Rodentia > Muridae > Rattus > Rattus norvegicus. The sequence continues at coordinate 178,895,636 of NC_141535.1, forward strand.
TTTCATTTCTGATTTTGTTAATTTGTATGCCCTTTCTGTGCCCTCTGGTTAGTCTGGCTAAGGATTTATCTATCTTCTTAATTTTCTGAAAGAACCAGCTTTTCCTTCTGTTGACCCTTTGTGTAAAGCTTTCTTTCTCTACTTGGTTGATTTCAAACCCTGAGTTTGATTATATCCTGCCTTCTACTGCTCCTTGGTGTATTTGCTTCTTTTTGTTCTAGAGCTATTAGGTGTGATGTCAAGCTGTTGATGTATACTGTCTCCTGATTCTTTATGGAGACACTCAGAGGTATTAGCTTTCCTCTTAGCACAGCTTTCATTTTGTCCCATAAGTTTGGGAATGTTGTATCTTCATTTTCATTAAATTCTAAGAAGTCTTTAACTTCTTCTTTATTTCTTCCTTGACCAGGTCATCATTGAGTAGAGCATAGTTCAACTTCCAGGTATATGTGGGTGTTCTTTCCTATTGTTATTGAAGAACAGCCTTAGTCGGTGGTGCTCTGACCTGACTCATGGAATTATTTCTAACTTTCTGTATCTGTTGAGTCCTGTTTTGTTACTGATTATATGTTTAATTTTGGAGAATGTACCATGAGGTGGTGAGAAGAAGGTATATTCTTTGGTTTAGGATAGAATATTCCATAAATTTCTGTTAAAACAATTTGGTTCATAACTTCTGTTTGTCTGTCTATGTCTTTGTTTGATTTCTGTTTCCATGATATGTCCATTGATGAGAAAGGGGTGTTGAAATCTCATACTATTAGTGTATGGGGTGTAATGTGTGCTTTGAGCTTTAGTGAGGTTTCTTTTATGTATGTAGTTGTCCTTGTATTTGGAGCATCGGTATTTAGAATTGAGAGTTCTTGGTGGATTTTCCCTTTGATGAATATGAAGTGTCCTTCCTTATCTTTTTTGATGACTTTTGATCGAAAGTCAATTTTTTTCAATATTAGAATGGCTATTCCAGCTTGCTTCCCCAGACCATTTGATTGGAAAGTGTTTTTCCAGCCTTTATTCTGAGGTAATGTCCCTGAGGTGTGTGTCCTGTATCCATTATGTATCCAGTTTGTTAATCTGTGTCTTTTTATTGGGGAATAGAGTCCGATGACGTTGAAAGATATTAAGGAATAGTGGTTGTTGCTTCCTGTTATTTTCATATTTGGAGGTGAGATTATGTTTGCGTGCCTCTCTCTCTCTCTCTCTCTCTCTCTCTCTCTCTCTCTCTCTCTCTCTCTCTCTCTGCAAAAAGATTAGTATCTTGCTTTTTTTATTTTGTAGCTTGCCTCCTTGTTTTGGACATTGCCATTTATTATCTTTTGTAGGATTGGATTTGTAAAAAGAGATTTGTAAATTTGGTTTGTCATGGAATATCTTGGTCTCTCCATCTATGTTAATTGAGAGTTTTGCTGGATACAACAACCTGGGCTGGCGTTTGTGTTCTCTTAGAGTCTGTACGGCATCTGTCCAGGATCTTCTGTCTTTCATCGTCTCTGATGAGAAATCTGGTGTGATTCTGATAGTTCTGCCTTTATATGATACTGGACCTTTTCCCCTTACTGCTTTTAATATTCTTTCTTTGTTTTGTCCATTTGGTGTTTTGTCTACTATGTGACATGAGTAGTTTCTTTTCTAGTCCCATCTATTTGGAGTTCTGTAGTTTTCTTGTGTGTTTATGGGCTTCTCATTTTTTTTAGGTTAGGGAAGTTTTCTTTTATGATTTTGTTGAAGATATTTACTGGCCCTTTAAGTTGGAAATCTTCACGCTCTTCTATACCTATTATCCTTAGGTTTGATCTTCTCATTGTGTCCTGGATTTCCTGTATGTTTTAGGCTAGGAGCTTTTCAGTTTTACATTATCTTTGACAATTGTGTTGATGTTTTCTATATAATCTTCTGCTCCTGACATTCTCTCGTCTATGCCTTTTATTCTGTTGATGATAATCACATATACGACTCCTGATTTCTTCCTTAGGTTTTCTATCCCCAGGGTTGTCTCCCTTTCTGCTTTCTTTTATTGTTTCTATTTCCATTTTTAACTAGTGAATGGTTTTGTTCATTTCCTTCTCCTGTTTGGTTGTTTTTCCCAGTAGTTCTTTAAGGTATTTTTGTGTTTCCTCTTTAATGGCTTCTAGTTGTTTACTTGTGTTGGCCTGTATTTTCTTAAGGGATTTATTTATGGTCTCCTTAAAGTCTTTCATCGTCATGATAAAATGTGACTTTAGGATCTAGATCTTATTTTTCTGGTCTGTTTGGTTATCCAGTGTTTTCTTTCATGGGAGAATTGGGCCCTGATGATGCCAAGTAGTCTTGGTTTCTGTTGCTTGGGTTCCTGCACTTGCCTCTTACCATCACATTGTCTCTAGTGCTAGCTTGTCTTACTGGTTCTGACAGTGGCTTGTCCATCCTATAGGCCTCAGTGTCAAGACTGTTGTAGACCTCTTTTCCTGTTTTCTGTCAGCCAGTTATGGGGACAAAGTTTTCTGTTCTCAGGCCTGTACTCCTTCCTGTCCACTGGCTTTCAGCTCTCCCTGTGAGCAGGAACAAAAAGGGTCCTGCCCCTATTTCTCCTTGGGACCTGTGCTCAGGGGACACCGGTGGCACAAGAAATTTTCGTCTTGAATCAAGAATGTCGACAGAGAGTAGTCTCCTCTAGTTTCCCAAGACTGTCTACCCCTCTGAAGGTCCATCTCTTCCCCCCAACGCCCCGACGGGATTTGGTGCAGGGAACTGTTTGACCAGTTCAGTTCAGATAAAGGAGCAGTCTGGAACATGGGGCTCGAGTAGCTTCACTGCTCCTATATTCCTGTGCCCGGAGGCATTCTGCAGTTTCCTCTTGGGCAAGGGATGTGGGCAAAGGTGGGTGGAAGTGGCAATCTTTCCTCCCCTGAAGTCTCAGGATTGTCCACACTTCTCAATGGTCAGCTCTCTCTCTCTCTCTCTCTCTCTCTCTCTCTCTCTCTCTCTCTCTGTCTCTCTCTCTCTCTCTCTCTCTCTCTCTCTCTCTCTCCATTATATTTTGTTGGTGATGCTTGCATATATGACTCCTGATCTCTTTCCTAGTTTTTCATCTCCAGGGTTGTCTCTCTTTGTGATTTCTCTATTTTTCAATTTCCATATTTTATCCTGGATAGTTTTGTTCAATTCTTTCACCTGTTTGGTTTTGTTTTCCTGTAATTCTTGAGGGAATTTTTGTGTTTCCTCTGTATTGGCTTCTACTTGTTTACATTTTTTGTCCTGTATTTCTTTAATGCCTTTTTAATGTCCTTCTTAAAGCCCTCTATCATCATCATGATATGTGATTTTAAATATAAACCTTGCTTTTCTGATGTATTGTGATATTCAGTATTTGTTTTGGTGGGAGGATTTGGTTTTGATGACGCCAAGTAGTAGTGGTTTCCACTACTTCGTATCCTGTGCTTGGCTCTAACCATCTGGTTATCTATGGTTTTAGCTGGTCTTGTTGCCTTTGACAGTGCCTTGACCCTTCTGTAAGCATTTGTCTCAGCACTGCTGGAGACCATCTTTCTCCCCACAGGTTATGGTTGCAGAGAGCTTTGTCACAGGGTTAGGTCTGGGCACAGGCAGAAAGTGGTAGGATACAGTCCCAGACTGGTCCTTGGTTCCTGGGTCTAGAATGCTCCAGGCAGTTTCCTCTTGGGCTAAGGATGTGAGCAAAAGTGATAGTCTTCACTGTGCTTTCAGGATTGTCCACACCTCTGAGAGTACAGCTCTCTCCCATATGGGATCTGGGTCCAGAGACTTATGGGACTCACTCAGCTCTGAGCACAGGGAGAAACTGAAAGGATCATGTCCTAGTCTGCCCCTAGTTCCCAGTGTTTATAGCGCTTCCCAATGAGTCATTTTAACCTAGGCACTTCCGGACCTATTAATACTTCTGTGTATTTCAGAGGTGGAACAAAGGATCTGTAGGCATGAAAATAGACCATGATTTAGCTACTTTTCTTTCTACTTACTGCTCACTCCAACAAAATAATTACATAGCCATAAAGGTCCTAGAACCTCAACATTTCCAGTTAGCTTTGTCAATGACTCTCACTTTAAATCTATCAGCACCCCTATACTGGAAACTGCTACACAGCCCCAAAATGATAAAATTATCCAAAATCTTTTGAACTTGGCTCAGTAAATAATTAATTCACATGTATGCTCATTTGGGATATCTGCATACCTTGGCACAATAAATACTCAGGAAGATTGTACTCTCCTTTCTGCCTTTACTTATACCTGTCATGAATACCACTGACTGGCACATTCTAAATCAATCCAACTCTGTTTTTTTCCGTCAGAATTATACCTATGCAAGAATCAGGGAAAAAAAGCAATAGGACTACAATATCCACATTTTTTCTAAATTGAATAGTAATGTACTAAAGTACAGAACTAAATAAATTTGATAAGTGGATATTAATTGTCTGAAATTTGACAGGCAAGAATATGCCCATGTCTTTGTAGATATATTCTTCAATGTGACATGGGCCACAGTTTGACATGGAGAGCATGCTATTCATGTATATCACACTTTCGGGTTTGTTGCCTCTATGGAAATTGCTAAGACAATCAAAGCTGATAATGGAACTAAATACTGGTCTCATACACTTAAAAATATTTTACATTGCTTTCATGTTATACACTAAATAAGATACTATGTATCTGAAACATCATTCTATTTCTCTGACGAAGCATTATGACTATGGCAACTCATAGACAGAAAGCCTTTAATTAGGGTTTCTTACAGGTTAAGAGGGTTAAATAAATATCATCATGTCAGGGAACAAGGCAACACACAGGGAGGAATGATACTCATGAAATAGTGAACAGTACTACATCCAGATCCGCAGACTGCAGTATTAGAAAGACATTATGACTGGCTAAATACAAACAAAAGAGGTCTCAAGTTTTATATGGTGTTGGGGCTATAGAGGAGGGATTGGGGAGAGGACAAGAAACAATAATATAATGTTAATACAGTAGATACATATGAAATGAAAATGCAATAAATATTTTTATTTTCTTATGATAAAATTCAGTCACCTCTTGCTTCTAGCATATGTCATATTTATATAACAAGTTTCCAAGCAATTTTTAAAGAAAAAGAATATATTTCATGACTGAGGATGTATTAATTTGGTTCACTAGCTTAATATACCCAACCCCTGGAATACTCTTCCTCTTTAAATTCTTTTTATTGGATATTTTCTTGCCTTGCATATCAAGGGTCAAATCCCTTTCCTGATTTTGTGTCTGGAATCTTCCTATCCCTTTTCCCCTTCCCTGCCTCTATGAGAGTGTTCCAACACCTGCCTACCTACTACCACTCATCTCCCAGTCTTGGCAATCCCCTACAGGGGAACATTGAACCGTCATAGGGCTAAGGCTCACTTTTCTCATTGAAGTCTGATATGGTCATCCTCTGCTACATATGTGGCTAGAGCCATGGGTTCCTCCATATGTACTCTTTGGTTGGTGGTTTAGTCTCTGAGAGCTCTGGGTTGTCTGGGTGGTTGATACTGTTGTTCTTCTTATGGTTCAAAAACCCCTTCAGCTCCTTCAGTCATTTTTCTAACTCTTCTAATGGGGGCCCCATTTTCAGTCCAATGGTTGGTTAACAGCATCTGACTCTTTATTTCTCAGGTTCTCTTTTCAGTATTATCATTCTTTGATGACCAAGTATTCAAAACTATTAGCCTTTAGGTAATATTTTCTTCAAAGTCCCAGACATTGTAATTTTATAGGAGAAGGTATTGTAGAACACAAACACAAAAGAAACTCATGCTATTTACAAAGGGGAAAAATGGATTGGGGATAGACAGCTATAGAACACCATAACTGTGAGTGTGTGTGTGTGTGTGTGTGTATACATATATATAAAAGTGAATTTTTGCATAGTAATAAACTTTCACTGATAGAGATTTGTTATTCTAATAAGTCAAATGACGTGATGTCCTTGCTAGCTACTTCCTTGGTGTCTCCTATAACATGGTAAGGTGTGAGGTAAAGGTTTTGTTTGTGTCATCTCAGTACCAAGGGACATCTTTTGGCTTCCTTGGCACAGAACGAAAATCTAAATGAAGACTTATGATTCCTTGGAAGAAACTTCCTCAAGAATCTGAACAAATCTTCTATTACTGGCAAAACATGCACAATACTTTGTACTTACAGGGTGATGACTCTGGTTCATATTAAGTTTTGAATGCTGCCTGTGCCCTTCCAGTTGCTCACATGGGAGTGCCATTTTGGGAAAACCATGTTATCTTATTGTATTACTATATTTTCCTACTGTTAGTATAGACCACATAAAAAGAACAAGAAGTTATCTAACATTTATGTAAATGGAAGGTGTAAATAAACAGATTGCAGAATGTCATCAATCAATGTAGATGAAATAGCAATGATTCAGTAACTCTAAATTGCCTCTACAATTCTCTAATTTTGGAAACCTTGACTTCTAAAAGTGTCAAAATGTTTTTTATACTGTTCTATAAACAGAATCTATGTTTGATGGTGTATAGGTTACATTATTAAATAAGGTCCTCATTTTTTTTGGCTTCAAGTGGCACGACAAGGACCTTACTCAAAAAAGTTTGTTTTCAAAAGATATGTAACATTAAAGAACTGAACTAAGGAGGCAACTTAATGGGCCTTGGCTGCTGAGAGTGGCTTTTAATTTAAAATGAAATTATGCCACTTCATGTACATTAACTGATATGATATGCCTGATTAATTTAGCACACTGAAAATATTTCCTGGAAATCTGAGAAAAGATTGCTATAGGTAGTTATTACTTTATAATAATTATACTTTTGAAAGTTTGTCAAAGAATTTGGAGGAGATTATGATTTAGCTGTATCATGCCCCTCCTCCTCTAACACACTAGACATCTCAGGAACTCTCCATGCAGAATGTAATGCTAACTTTCATGTTTTTGACACAAATGGCATTGCCATTGATACACCACCCCTTCTTCCTATATCTATTGGAGGATGATGCATGAGTTATTCAAAATAGCATGTATTTATTGCAAAGATACTAAGGTCAATGCCACTATACTAATAGAGACAAATCAGAAACTGGTTGAACGGAGAGGAACAGTCCTTCAAGATTGAGCAGAAATTGACAATTTATGGATAAAGACAACATTGTCTGTAAATACCTATGTGGCACATGGTGCTTTAAAATTTCAGACTTCTCACATAACATGCAAGATCATCTAGATTTTTCATAGAAACATTAGATAAAAATTCATCTAGGAAACAATTCATAAACTATGATAAGTAAATATACGTGAAAGCACCACATGATGCCAATGACCTGACAAGTCCACATCATTTCTGTGGGAAAGGCAGAGGCCTGATAAAACAACGATTGGGTCTTTTCACATATCTAAAGATGATAAGACATAATACCAGGTGTGTTTCCTCTCACTGAACTTGTACTCACTTAAGGTAACTGTAAATATCAACCATGTTTTGATTGCTTGCAAAGTAAAAAAAAAGTAAGTAATACTTTGTTTGTGGCACTCTTAAATTCAGTTGCTTAGACTCTTCTGGCTATCACATGCAGAATTTTGGCATTTACTGAAATCTACAGAGACTTAACTTCACTGACTGAAGTAGGTAAAGATTGAAACCTCTCAAATAAAAATTATCCTAGAAGTGAAAAATCCAGTATACCAAATGAAAACATCAGTGGAGAGTCTATTTAATATGCAATACAGTATATCAGAAGAGGAGAAGAAGAACAAAAATTTGATCTAAATTTTAAACTGAACATAATCAGACTATCAGTAGTTAAGAAACAACTAAAAACAAACAAAGAACCCCACAAACCTTTGAATCCAGTCATAGACAAAGATACCAAACATGACACTAAGAGCATAGAGGATGTTTTTAATAAAGTTATAGCAGAAACAACTTATGACCTATTGAATGAATGTTCATCATCGTACTAGAAGCTGACAGAGTGCCAAAAGAGCAGGAATAGAATAGGAAGTTTCCATGATGGCATTATAGTAAAAATACTACAGAAGAAACATATTTTTGTTTCCTTTTTTTATTTTGTCAATAATCCTCTGCCTATTTTCTTTTGATGCCTTTTGAGTTAGGAAAATATGTATGTTTTTATTTATATACTCATATATGTTTTATAATGGTAGTTTCATGATAGTCTTTATATAATGTTTCATGTATGAGAAGTTAGCCTTAAAGTCGCTACAGATAACCTTGGACTGCAGATGATTACTTCTCTACTTCTGGATGACAGACAGTTGCAGTAAAATTAATCACAATGCCATTTTTATGCAATTATGGAATCAAACCAGAGTTTCCTATGTGCCAAGCAGTGAATTCTTTTCCCTAAGCTATTATTATTGACATAATATCACACTATGTATGCATGGCTAATGACCACCCCTTCATGCACTGCCTCAGTCTTTTGAGGTCAGGATTTGCATGTCTGTACCATCACAAACAGATATTTGTGAAGTTTACAAATTTCTTTACTTGTTTTAAACCTTTTTATGATCATGAAGAAGGTAGTGGCCTGTGAGTCATTTCCTACAGCTGTGTTGTTGAATGATGCATACTAACTTCCCGTAGTTCAGAGAACAGATTATGATTATCGTTACATAGATTTTATGAATAATGTTTCTTAATCTGGGAAAAAGACGGCATTTATTTACATTCTACCCATCTGCAGTCAATGTTGGTAAGTTGTGTTCTCATGCAAACTTGGCTAGGGGAGAATCTCTCCTTATACTCCCTTAGTTATTTAGCAGGCTTCTGGGTATAACCCTGGTACCACTATCAGCCCCTACATGTCTTCCTGTGTCTCTTCTCATGACTCTTTTTATGGACTGTATTATGTTTTTAATATGTAATATTCCCCAGAAACCATGTGTGCAGACATGGTCCTTAGGTATAATGGGAAAGTTGTGGGCTTTGTTGCATAAAGTAGGATTATCGAGATGGTGGAATCTTTCAGATTATAGGTCAGATTCACATCCCAACGAGCACTGTGCTTTCTGATCAATTGGAATTTTGAGCATTCAACCTCATCCTCCAGTTGCCAAAGTCTAGAGGTATTTCCACCATTATAACTTTCCCACCATCATAAACTGTATTTCTTGATCCTCACTCTACTTACTTTCATTGGTTGCTATGTTACAGCAACAAAAATTTATCTTACATAATCTTTCCCTCAAAGAAAAATAATCCTCTAATACATAATTGTCATTGATTTAATCATTTTTATCATTACAAAAATTATGAAGTCCTAATTTACTGTAGTAATTTTATTTACATAATTTATTGAAGTTAATATTGACTTGAAGACTCCATAAATTATAAACAGTTGAGCCCTTTGTAGAAGGACTACCCTTTCGCAGAGCTGCACAATGCAATGAATGTATTGCACAGCCTCAGGGCCTTCACCTCAAGATTGCTTCTTGTGATTGATATGCTTTATCAAGCTTTTTGCTACTATATTCTTCATAGCTGGTGTAGTATAATTGGTTGTGCAGAAAAGCAAATTGAATGTAGCCTGCTGTGATTACTTTCTAGGTTATAACACACTTTACTGGAAAATTTTCCTACAGATCAAAATGTATATGAACTTTCATTAAGTGATATTGTTTAGATGAATTAATGATATTATGGAATTCATGATTTGATTTAAACATATGTAGGAAGTTACTGTACTTGATAGAATGCTTTAGGAGATTGTTTAAATTGTTTTTCCAGAGACATATAATAAAAGTGTTATTAAGAACAGAATTGCCACTTGTGCAATACATCAGTTAGAAAAAGGAGTACACTGACCTTTCATGAATTGCAATCACATAATTGCTCTTGATGAAAAAATAGGCTTGAGACAAGCCAATAATCAAAGAAAATATTTCATTCTAGTTGCATCTGAGTTCCTAGATCTTGTGATCTAAGGATATGGCCATAGGTTTCCTTGTGCACCATGAAAAGAAATGGTTATAAATAAAGAGTGGTTAGCTCGATGATGATTAGTAATTTTACCTGGATGAGACATTAAAAATAAGACATAGGGTAAATGATAATTTGTTTTCTAGGTAAATGCAAATTGTTGTCAGCTGAGCATAGGAAAATGCTTACCTTTGTAAATTGCCTTGTTTAAACTTTGTTAATCAATGACAAGAGAATTATTGCTTTGTGGTTATGATGAACTTGTGGAAAGGTAGATGGAAAATGTTGAGTTAGATATGAGTTCAAAGAAGAATACATCATCAATAATCCTGTTGGGATTTCCTATTGTATAATAATTTTAATCTGTTCTTGAAGTATATGTATTGTGGTGATTGCTTTTATTGAATATGCAACTTGTGGCTGTGGGGTAACAGTTTTCATAGATAGAGAACTCTGTCTTAAGTGGTTCAAAAAGACTGAGAGAGAGAAAAATAAACTATTCGAAGACTGCTTGTTGGAGTTTGCTCCTCCATCGAAATGTGTGTATGCATTTACATGTACGGTTTGAGTTTTGCTCCATAGTCTCAATGAGTGAATGTTTATATGTTTATCTGTATGCATGTCTGTATGTGTACGTCGGCATGTTTGAAGTTGTAGGAGTTTTGCTACATCCATCAGATATTTACATATGTATGAATGTATGCATTTAAATTTGTTGGAACAAATTTGTTGGAAGTTGCTTCATCCACCAAGTATTTGTGGATGAGAGTGTATTTTATATTGTTGTGACTCCACAACTCCTCTTTGGATTTTGGACCATATTGTCAGAACTTGGCTTAGACAGTTCACAGTCAGTAACACATTTGAACTGAGTAGTAAATTTCCTACTATCCACAATTTTTCCTTATGTAACTAAGGATCACTTTGTCTTACTTGCTTCGGAGTAAATCTAGGACAGTCACACTACTGCCACAGATATTATACATGTAAAGTAGAAGGTGTTCTTTAAGCTGAAGTGGGTACCTCATGGACCTACCTTTTCTTTTCCTGTTCAGTTGCCATCATCTAAGTCTGTTGAATTTATTTTTCTCAAGCCATACATTCAAAGTGAGATGGTCTGCTTAGATCTTTCTGAATCGCACGTCCCAGGACTAAAGTCACAAATGATTCCCATTTAAAGGGTTTAAGTACTCATCATGATAGTGAAAAAATGTAGTTGTAATTAAAAGTCCAGACGTGAGAATATTGCCAAATGTTGAAAAATATATGAAGTAGTTTTGTCATCATAACCAAGTATTGTCCCCTATTCCCTCTACGTCAATCTTTCTATGAAGGCAACATTTAGGATTCTCAGCTCTAGAAGAAGGTGGAAGTCAAGGACTGTGTTTACTACTTAAGACAATAGGATGTGGCAGAAAAGTCCTCAGAAAAACTACCTCTGAATCATGCTGAGGCCCATCACTATGTAGCACATCAATGCTATCACTACTCTGTTTACTGCTCACAGTACTTTTCAGATCCCTATTCTGAGTATCTTTACATCAAAGAGTTGATTTTGAATTATGTTAAAACTTAGAGTAGAAAGTTACTCTTAAGTATTTCCAAAGAAGTACAGAAAGTAAGAAGTGTGGGGATAAAGAACAGGGACTACTGGACAGAATTGGTGAACAAGCAGTTCAAGAAAGAAGTTTAATGGGCTGACTTTAGATTAAATGAACACATGGTGATGGGTCAGAAGTTCTGGTAATTACACCTGGTGAGATGGTCCTAAAAACTGTTATCTACTTCATTTCCTCCAAGTAGGCCCTACCTGGAGGAACCTCGTAGAGGCAGTAAGAGGAGGTTTACCCGAACCTATTGCCTTCAGATATCTGGAGCACACATATCTCACTGGACACAAAGTTCCCTAATGTCAAGATACAATTTACATACATCTCAAAATGCATGGTGGCAAGGCTCACTGAAGGCTGTTAATTAGGAAGGAATTATAACAATTGGATCTTTCACAGGGAAGTTTTTAAATTAATCATAGACCCAATATCCAGCCTTGTTTCATTGAGCTTCCTGTAGTTGTAGAGATCAGAGCTCCAGATACTTATCTTTTATCCTTCATTACAGATTGCTGACTGCCATGTTCTCTAGACAATGGTAGATCCTCACCACTATACTACATTTCTAAAGAGAGAGTTCCATCCTGAGGCAGGGAAAACAAAGTCTGAAGTGTTGACACACATTGGAGAAATGGCAGAGCCTAAAGACCAAGACTGAGGGAATAATCATCATGAATGAAGACGAAGTGACTCTATTCTGAATTCCCAGGCTTTGGCTTCACAGAGTGTTCATGTATTTGTAAACAGTAATGTTTTCGTTCTTCATATGCTCTCTTCCTTAAACATGTAGACTCCATTAAAATAAAATGCAGTTGAGAATGTTCCTCATATACTTTCTCTTTAAGATAATTTTCAATGAGGAAAACTTGCCATTCCGCTAAATTATGTACTTGTGTTTTTTACCTTGACACTAGTTTTGTTTGTCTGCCTAGAATGTTGGTTTTGAACTAACCACTACTTATTTTCTTCCATTAGTCTTTTGCCTTGTAACCGTTTACTCTCACTTTTCTAACGGATAGGCATTTACTTGCTTATAGAACACACATAGCAATTGGCTCTAAGTCTTAACCTGTTTTGACAGTTTAGCATTCAAAGTTGGTGAGAGTGAGATGCCATGAGTTCAGCAATCTGCAAGAACATGCCTTATTTCATCTATCAAAATTCAGGTCAATATTTGAGAAGATGTAAACATAGTTGCTTTATAAACACATATAGTTGGGGAACCATCATTATTATGTAATCTAGAAACAAGTATCATTTTAATCAGAGTTTTGGTAGATTCTTATAATTTTCAGTCGGCAGATTGATTTTTTTGCCCCTACAGATTTGTTTACCTTGATTTAAGCGAATCAGGAAATTAGAAATTGACTCTTCTTAGGTTGATGAAGAAATTGAACATTTTCTTATTTACTTTTTTACTAGTTGCCTACCCTATTTTGAATAATTTAATTTTATTTGCTGTGAGGGGGACAGTTTTCCTGAATGAATGAGATCCACTATATTATTTGATAAGAAGTGTCTTATGCTGATCCAGCTATTTTCCATAGGCCCAAATATTAAGTTGTGGTGCTAATATTTTCCTTCTGAATATGCCCATGTTTCAGGACTAAGGACAATGGTGTTTATCACATAATTCTTCAATAACACTTTCAGAACTTCTTAATTTGAAAAACTGATGATGCTATTGGAAGCATTAGGAGTTAATATTTCATACTGACCATGAGGTGAAGTGCCTGTCTGTCTGTCAAAATTGACAAGGTTCTTGGTTCTGGAAGTTCCTGTACTTTCTACCAAGGCTTCATGTTATGAATCTCCAACACCAGAAACTAAACAATTGGGGTTCCAGGTAAAGACTCTAGTAGTAGAAGGTCTAGTAGGTAGAAGGTTTAGTTTGTATTCCTAGGTTGACAAGGAAATCTTAAAACTTTTGGATGCCTTTTCTCTGAGTTTACTTTCATGCTTAATGAAACATAGAGAAGTCGTCACAAAAAACTTTAAAATAAGATGGAAAGAGTGAGTGGAAACAGTTGGATGATATCCTAATTTTTTAAAGAGAATAGGTAGCCTTTTCATTCTTCAGGGGTCTTTGAAGAATAAGGAACTGAGTTAGACACCTCGAATATTACTTAATGACAAACATGCCATGAATCATCACTCAGTTCACCTATGGGCAAGTTGGTAGTCTTAAATATTTATATGAGGATCAGATGATTTTCCAGGATTTTATGAAGGTGCACCACAAAAGTAAAATACCAGAAACGAAATATCTCTAGAGTCTACCCAGAACTGATTCAGATAGATTTTTAGAAACTATTGTTTTTCTCAACTGTGGAAGTCCTCAATGCCCAGAACACCTCCAAGAGTTTGGAAGTTCCTTATTGTTGTAGAAAATGGTCGTAGAAAAGTCTTGCTAGACATAGCATCACCTTCTTCATTTTATAGTGCACATGAAATTTGTAGGCGATCCTTAGTTTTCTGAGTCAGGTGTCTCCCTTGGGATAGAGACAGGGTGCCATGCAGTGTTGAATGGTGCTTTTACTAAGAGAGCAGAATCTGATTGTCACTGTGCTCCAGGGTTAATGTATTCTTTCTTCTTGCAGATATCCTGGGAACTCATGAAGATGCCCCCAGGTTCATTGTCGTAACTGTTCAACTCTTCCCAGCCAGGCCTGTTTCCTTTACTCTTATCAGACATGCTTTTGTTAAATGACATCTATTCTTGAGTTGAATGACATAAATGTTCCCAGTGTCCTGTTTGCAGTAGCTTTACTATTTTGCGGCATTGCTCCTGAGTAAATATACACCATTCTGATTGGTATCACCTTTCGTAAATCAGTATTGCCTTAGTCAGCGTCTAATTGCTGTGAGAAGACCCAAAATCAATAGAAATTTTAAAAAATATTATTTTGGGCTTAATTGCAGTTTAAGCATTTAGTTCATGATCACTATGGGAGAAGAAAATTAGCACACAGCCAAACAGGATGCTGGAACAATAGCTAATATTTCATCCATGGATAGCAGGAAGAGTGAAACTGAGTTAATTTTACACCACGCAAGTGACATAGTTCCATTGACAAGGACACTTACGAAATGACAACAAGTCCTGATTGTTTTCAAACAGTGTGACACTGTGAAGAATAATCATTCAATATATGAGTATATGAGAGCCATTTACTTAAAAAACTCTAAAAGTGCTTTGAAATTTATTTCTTTCATACAAGAAAATGCTAGCCTTTTCTTGGAAATTTTTTGAGATTTAATTTTGAGCCTACCTTAGTTACCATTCTCACTGTTGGGACAAAATATTTAAAAAAAAACAACATAAGAAGGCAACCCTAAGTCAGACTCTTAGAAATGGGAGATGAAAAAGCCTAAATTGTCCACCTCCTCTTACCAGGCAAGGCTTCTAGTAGACCGAATAAAACAACAAGCAAGCCATAATATTTCAACCTATAACATTTCCTCCCTACATGATTTTTTGGGGGTAAAATTGGTGCAGAAATTGTGGGAATGTTTAACCTGCTTAGGATTCATTCCCTAAATGAGTTCCCAACCCTGACATTGCTTGTAGAGCAAGGAATTAGATGCTGGATATTCCAGAGATCTAGTATAGAACCAAACACAACTGGCAAAGAGTAAATGAAATGATTAATAATGATATTCTACTATACTTATACATCAGTGACAATTAATTTCAAGCTAAGTTGCTATTAGGAGACTTGCCATGGCAACTGATAAATATAGATGCAGAAATACACAGGTAAACATTAGGAGGAAGATAGGAAAAGCAATGAGAGAGAAGAGGGATTTCAGGAGCTAGAGGAAATCAAGGACACTGAAAGAAACCTCACATAATCAGACAACTGAAACTCATAGTGTCTTCCAGATACTGAACCGTCATATATGGGTCCTTCATGGCAGTGACCCTCAGAACATATGACATTGTTGTGTAGCTTGACCTTCTTGTGAGATTCATAAGATTAAGTGATGAAGTTATCTCTGTCTTTGTGGTGTGCCTTTGATAGTGTTTTTCTTTACTGGATGTCCTTATCGAGATTTAGTAGAAGAGTCTTACTTCAACTTGAATTTCCATGTCTGGATTATATCCCTTGAGCCTAGAACTTTTTTGAAGAGAAAATAAAGAGTATATAGAAAGGTGGACAGTAAAATTGGAGGGGTGAGACTAAAAGGAGAGGAGGGAGGCAAAACTTCAATTAGGTTGTAAAAGAAATAAAATTATAATTAATAAAGATTTTTTAAAGCAACTGAAGGAAAAATTTGTATTTCTTCACAGTTTCAGGGAGAGTGTATTATATTAATAAGATTATGGTTTCAGGATCGTGTAACATTTGGGCTCTTGGAAGAGGCGATGAAGGAATGATAGGGTTTTTTTTTTTTGTGTGTGTGTGTTTGCTTGCTTGCTTTTTTTCCACTTTAACAAGTTTATTATCTTAGTACACTAATAAACTCCAAATTTAACGTGCATTTCCTACATCAGTTTATTGAATCTAAATTATCCCTAAGAGAATTGTATGTTTAGGGATTCTAAACTCACTTAAAATAAAAAAAAATAGCCATCATATAAACAAAATACATACTATTTAGAAAATTATTCACATACTGAATGGTAGCTGATATATTGACCAGAATTAATTATCTCCACAGTATTTTATCTTCATAATACTTTGAATGATTGTAATTCAGAGTTTGGAGGATATATTTATAAATAAATGCCAATTCCTCCAGAGCCAATCTGCCTTTACAGCACTAAAATGATTTATCAATTCAAAAATTATTACATATGCAGAAAATATTCAGTAGATAAGAAATGTTCAATTACATGTTTGTGATCTTTGTAATACTCTTTTAAATATGTTTATTATTTTAATCTAATTATATATGTGTGAGTATGTTATGTGAGTGCAGGTGCTTTATAGGCCAGGAATAAATGATCTTCCCTCCCAGGAACAGAAGATACAAGTAGTCTAAGCTCACTGATGAGGATGCTAGAAACTGAACTTGTAAAATTGACCCATGTCTCTAACAGAGCAGTATCAACTCTTAACCATTGGCTACCCCACCATCACCTTGAACTTGACGGTTCTTAAAACATGCTTAATGTTGTTTGATGTACATAATTACTGTTTAGAGAATAGAAGATACATTAGGCATCTCTCTGACATGAGCCCTTTACAGATTTCTATTAACTGAATCACATGGAATTAATGTTGAAGAAATTCTCATATCAAGGAATGTATACTTGGCACTGCCATATCCTCAACATACATGAAGAGTCATGGAGAGTTATGATGACAGGATAGCTGCTTGATACAGTTCTAGCAAAGCATTCCTACAATCACGGTCCTTCTATTTCTAAATGTTTTGGTTGTGATATCTCTGTACTGCATCGTTTAGGATTATGCATTTAGTGTCTTTTCCTGAAAAAAAAGTTATGTCTAAGTTCTTTAAAGAAAATCTTATAATTAACATTATCATATCTGTATTTGAAAGTGTTCATTATGGGTCAGAGATCAATAAGGACAGATTAGCACATGCTCTTGGAAACTTTTTATGGAATCTTTCTCTGAGGAAACTCAATTGGTATAATTTATGCATATCAAATAGAGGCATTTTACAAACTGGTACTGGCCAGGAATAAAGATCATAGAGTAAAGGTACCTTTTTATTATAATCTTAGAAGTCTCAAAAATTAAGTTTTATGATGAGGGTTTGTTCATACATGGTATCCTTCTGAAAGAATAAATTTCAGTAAGTAAAATATAGTGACTAAAGTAAAAATACCCTACTTTGGAGCACAGACTATGAAACATAGTAAAACTAGTTATGGATTAGGTTTTATTATTCACTAAAAGACAAGTTCAGATGTTTCCTTTTTTTTCTCGAAGGCTTACAAAGAGCAAAAATTCCCATCCTTATTGCAGTTTGTCTTATACTAAATGTGTTTGCTTTGCAGGTGATATTTCTTGGATTCTTTAAATTCATAAGGCTAATAATAATCTGTTTTGCTTGTACTTTCTATTTGTGACTGAACTTATAAACCCTGGATATGTAATAAAAAATTAAATATATAATCTATATCACTAAGATAATCAACATTCTGTCTTTGTTCTGTGTAACCTGTATAATAAAAAACCTCTTGATTGGTAGTCAGTCAGTTTTGAGACTCGGTGGACCATCATACCAGAGTCACTCCATCTTCTAACTAATTCCTTATCTCTCTGTAGTGTACATTGTCAACAAAGTCTGTCCAACTCTGCTTTCTGTGCTGAGGAATCACCCTTATATATTGTACTGCCTCTGACAATAACTGACATTTTATTTTATGAGTGGCAATACTGAAGTCTAAAGGAGAAATAACTTGCAGAAATAACTGAGACTGAGTTGAGGTCTGCACCGAAACCTGTGGTCTCATTCTGCTTCACACCTGAGATGATCATAAGCTATTAGCTCTGCCCAATGTCTATGGCTTCAGTGTGAAGCTGTAGCTTTATTTTACACCACATCTTCCTCAAATTCATCACAAAATCCTTGTTTCACTTAGACATCAATCATCCTCCTGAAAATATATATTGGTCTGTTTCTTCAGTAATATCTCCTGCTTCCTGTGTTCTAAATTTCAGTGTCAGGGACATATGTGTCCAAAGGACAAAATATGAAAGTTTATCATGCTACACACAGTTCCTTTTTTATTGGATATTTTTATTTACATTTTAAATGTTATCCCTTTTCCTGGGGATAACATTTTTTCATCTTTAAATCCCTTAACCCATTTGCCCTCCCCCTTCTTCTATGAAAGTGTTCCCCCACCCATCCACCATCCCCATCCTGCCTCACTACAGTTGCATTCCCCTACACTGGGGCATGGAGCCTTAGCAGGACCAAGGGTTTTTCCTCCCATTGGTGCCCCACAAGGCCATCCTTTGCTACATATGCAGCTGAAGCCATGGGTGTGTCCATGTGTACTCTTTGGATGGTGGTTTAGTCTGTGGGAGCTCTGGTTGAATGATATTATTGTTCTTATGGGGTTTCAAACACGTTAATCTCCTTCAAACCTTTCTGTATCTCCCCTAATAGAGAACCCATTCTCAGTTTAGTGGTAGGCTGTGAGCATTCACCTCTCTATTTGTCATTTTCTGTCAGAGTTTTTCAGGAGAGAGCTATAACAGACTTCTGTCAGCATGCACGTTTTGGCATCAGCAATACCATCTTGCTTTGCTGGCTTGTATGTATATGGCCTGGATCCCCAGGTGGAGCAAGTTCTGAGTGGACATTCCTTCAGTCTCTACCCCAAACTTTTTTGTATTATCTCCTCTTGTGAATGTTTTTGTTCCCACTTCTAAGAAGGATTGAAACATTCTCACTTTGTTTATTCTTGAGCTTCATGTGGTCTGTGGATTGTATCTTGAGTAATCAGAGCTTTTGTCTAAAATATACTTATGACTGAGTACCTACCATGTGTGTTTTTTGTGATTAGGATACCTCACTAAGGATGATATTTTCTAGTTCTATCCATTTCCCTTTGAATTTCATGAAGTCATTGTTTTAAATACCTGAGTAGTTTCCATTTTGTAGATGTACCACATTTTCTGTATCCATCCCTCAGTTTAGTGATATCTAGGTTCTTTCCAGCTTCTGCTATTATAAATAAGGCTTCTAGAAACATAGTGGAGGATGTTTCCTTGGTACATTTTGGAGCAACTTCTGGATATATGACCAGAAGTGGTATAGCTCGGTCCTCAGGTAGCACTATGTTCTATTTTATGAGGATACACCAGATATTTCCAGAGTGGTTTTATCAGGTTGAAATCCTACCAATAATGGAGGAGTATACGTCTTTCTACATATTCTCACCAGCATCTGTTGTCATCTGAGTTTTTTACCTTAGCCACTCTGACTAGTGTGTGGAGGAATCTCAGTGTTGTTTTGATTTGCATTTCCCTGAAGAGTAAGGATGTTGACCATTTTTTAGGTGCTTCACACTTATTCAATATTAATCAACTGATAATTCTTTGTTTAGCACTGTACCCCATTTTAATAGGGTTATTTGATTCTTTGGAGTCTAACTTCTTGAGTTGTATATATTGGATATTAACCCTTTGTCAGATGTAGGAGTGGTAAATATATTTTCCCAATCTGTTGGTTGGCATTTCTTCCTATTGAAAATATTCTTTGCCTTACAGAAGCTATACACAATCTTATGGGATACAATGGAAGCAGTGATCACAGGAAAATTCATAGCTGTGAGTGCGTCTAAAATGAAACCAGAGAGAACACACATTATCAGCTTGATAGAACACCCAAAAGGTATAGAAAAAAAAAGAAGAAAATGTATCCAACAGGTGTAGATGCCAATGAATAATTGAAAGTTGAAATAATTGAAGAGTTGAAATCAACCAAGAAGATAGAAAGTTCTGTAAAAGAATCAACAAAACCAGTAGCTGGTTCTTTGAGAAAACCAACAAACTAGGCAGACCCTTTTCCAGACTAAACAGATGGCATGGAGTCATAACCAAATTATCAAATCCGAAATGAAAAGGAGACATAAAAAGAGAAACTGATGCAATTCAAAAATTATCAGATCTGACCACAAAGCCTATACTGAACAAAACTGGAAAATCTGGAGGTAATGTTCTTTTTTAGACAGACACCGGGCACCAAAGTTCAATCATTATCAGAAAAAAATCTAAACAGTCCCTTAAGTGTTAAAGAAATAGAAGTAGTCATTAAAAACCTCCCAGCCAAAAAAAGTGCATAATCAGGTGGGTTTAGTGCAAATTCTATCAGTCCACCAAAGAATATGTAACACTAATAGTCTTCAAACTATTAAAGAAAATATAAACAGAAGAAACTCTACACAAATTGTTCTTTGAAGCCACAGTTACACTTACTCTTAAAGCACACAAAGACCCAATGAAGAAAGAGTACTTCAGACCAAAGGTAGCATTGATGCAAAAATATTCAATATGTTGCTCACAAAATTAATCTAAGAACACATCAAAATTATCATTCAACTTGATTAAATAGGCTTCATATCAGGGATGTAGGAATGGATCAATATTCTGAAATGCATCATTGTAATCCACTGCATTAACAAACCCAAAAGAAAAAAATACATATTATCATCCCATTATAAGCTGAGAAAGCATTTCACGAAAGTCAACACCATGTCATGGTATATACCTTGCAAAGATTAGGAAATCAAGTCCCATACTTAAACATAGTAAAAGAAATATACACCAAACCAGTAGCCAAAATCAATATAAATGGAAAAAAAACTTGAGGCAATACCACTAAAATGAGGGACTAGACTCCATACGTATTCAATATTGTACTTGAAGGCCTAGCCAGAGTAATTAGATAACAAAAAGATGTCAAAGGATACAAATTAGAAAGGAAGAAGTGGAAAAAAATCACTATTTGCAGGTGATATGATATTATACTTAAGTGACCTCACAAATTACACAAGATAACTCCTACAGCTGTTAAACAACTTCAGGAATGTTGCTGGATAGAAAATTAACCCATATGGAGAGGTCCGGCGATCCTAGGAGCGTGGAGAGCTGGACTCGCAGGAGGCAGCAGCAGAGGAGATGGCAGAGAGTTCATATGGGAAGGACATTGGGGTGAACATCTTCTCTATTTTCAGCTTGATTTCTGTTGTTTCTCCAATGTGCCGCAGGCTTGACTGTGGGCAGCAAAGCACTAGTAAGAATCCTATCATTGTTTTCTTGCCTATCAGTACCACTGTCCCAGCCACAGTGATGTTCATAGTTGAACAGCATTAGAAGAGTCAGTCTTGAGTCCAGACATCGCGTGGATCTGAAGGGTCTCGGTCAACAGTTCTCTGCACCCAAATTCCGTGGGAGGGAGAGTTAAACCTTCAGAGGGGCAGACACGTCTGGGAAGCCAGAAGAGACTACACTCTGCCCACATTTATGACTCCAGAGGAAAACACCTAACTCCATTTGAGACCCCGGTTCATGGGGGCTCAGGGAAAAGGCAGCGCCGGCCCTCCTGGTTGCTGCCCTCATGGAGAGCTCAAAAGCAGCCCCCCATGAGCAACTTGAGCGGCTGCACCATAGGTGAGACCAACTTTTCTTCTACAAGCACTCTGTCTGGTGGATTCAGGACACAGGCACACAGAAACAGCTGAAGACTAGTAGACAGGAAAGACAACACGCCCAAAAGCAGAACACTCTGTTCCCATAACTGGCTGAAAGAAAACAGGAAAACAGGTCTACAGCACTCCTGACACACAGACCTATAGGATGGTCTAGGCACTGTCAGAAATAGCAGAACAAGGTAACACCAGAGACAACCTGATGGCAAGAGGCAAGCACAGGA
Source organism: Rattus norvegicus (assembly GCF_021556685.1). Taxonomy (NCBI): domain Eukaryota; kingdom Metazoa; phylum Chordata; class Mammalia; order Rodentia; family Muridae; genus Rattus; species Rattus norvegicus. The sequence goes on from NC_141535.1 coordinate 178,917,561, forward strand.
ACCCAAGCAACAGAAACCAACACTACATGGCATCATCAGAGCCCAATTCTCCCACCAAAGCAAACACTGAATATCCAAACACACCAGAAAAGCAAGATCTAGATTTAAAATCACATTTGATCATGAGGCTGGAGGACTTCAAAAAAGACATGAAGACCTCCCTTAGAGAAATGTAGGAAAACATAAATAAACAAGTAGAAGCCTAAAGAGAGGAATCACAAAAATCCCTGAAGGAATTCCAGGAAAACACAATCAAACGGGTGAAGGAATTAAAAATGGAAATAGAGGCCACCAGCTCGCCTGCTAGCCCTCCCGTCGGACAGCTAGATGGCAGTGCCAGTCCTCCTGGTTGCTGCCCCAGCGGATAGCTCATAAGCAACAACCCACGAGCAAACGTGAACCTCGGGACCACAGGTAAGACCAACTTTTCTGCTGCAAGTGACCTGACTGGTGGCCTCTGGACACACCGAGGCAAATTTCCTCTAGGACCGGACACTTGCAATTTTTAGTGGGAGTCCCAATTTCGCATTCCCTGCCTCCAGCTCACTGTTACCAAACCCCATGGGAGAGAGAGCTCACCGCCCGGACAGGCAGGCACTCCTTAGACTGCAGAGAGGACGAGACCACCAACACTGCCCACCCCTGCCCACATCCCTGGCCCAAGAGGAAACTGTGTACGGCCTCTGTGTTCCCGTAGATGAGGGACCAGGAGCAGCAGGTCCACTGCGTCTGAGACACCTCAAGAACCTGAAGGGACCGACCAGATAAACAGTTCTCTGCACCCAAAGACCATGGGAGGGAGAGCTAAACCTTCAGAGAAGCAGACACACCTGAGAAACCAGAAGAGACTACACTCTGCCACATCTCTGACTCCAGAGGAAAACACCATACGCCATCTGGGACTCTGGTGCACGGGGCTCACTGGTTTCTACCCCCGGGGAGAGCTCATAAGCAACACCCCAAGAGCAAACTTGATCATCGGGACCACAGGTAAGACCAACTTTTCTGCTCCAAGCGTCCTGCCTGGAGAACTCAGGGCAGAGGCCCACAGGAACAGCTGAAGAACTGTAGATAGGATAAACTACATGCACGAAAGCAGAACACTCTGTTCCCATAACTGGCTGAAAGAAAACAGGAAAAGAGGTCTACAGCACTCCTGACACACTGGCTTATAGGACAGTCTAGCCACTGTCAGAAATAGCAGAACAAAGTAACACTAGAGATAATCTGATGGTGAGAGGCAAGCGCAGGAACCCAAGCAACAGAAACAAAGACTAACTACATGGCATCATTGGAGCCCAATTCTCCCATCAAAGCAAACATGGAATATCCAAACACACCAGAAAAGCAAGATCTAGTTTCAAAATCATATTTGATCATGATGCTGGAGGACTTCAAGAAAGACATGAAGAACTCCCTTAGAGAAATGAAGGAAAATATAAATAAACAAGTAGAAGCCTACAGAGAGGAATCACAAAAATCCCCGAAAGAATTCCAGGAAAACACAAACAGATGACAGAATTAAAAATGGAAATAGAAGCAAACAAAAAAGAACACATGGAAACAACCCTGGATATAGAAAACCAAAAGAAGAGACAAGGAGCCATAGATACAAGCATGACCAACAGAATACAAGAGATTGAAGAGAGAATCTCAGGAGCAGAAGATTCCATAGAAATCATCGACTCAACTGTCAAAGATAATGTAAAGCGGAAAAAGCTACTGGTCCAAAACATACAGGAAATCCAGGACTCAATGAGAAGATCAAACCTAAGGATAATAGATATAGAAGACAGTGAAGACTCCCAGCTCAAAGGACCAGTAAATATCTTCAACAAAATCATAGAAGAAAACTTCCCTAACCTAAAGAAAGAGATACCCATAAGCATACAAGAAGCCTACAGAACTCCAAATAGATTGGACCAGAAAAGAAACACCTCCCATTACATAATAGTCAAAACACCAAATGCACAAAATAAAGAAAGAATATTAAAAGCAGTAAGGGAAAAAGGTCAAGTAACATATAAAGGCAGACCTATCAGAATGACACCAGACTTTTTGCCAGAGACTATGAAAGCCAGAAGATCCTGGACAGATGTCATACAGACCCAAAGAGAACACAAATGCTAGCCCAGGATACTATATCCTGCAAAACTCTCAATTAACATAGATGGAGAAAACAAGATATTCCATGACAAAACCAAATATACACATTATCTTTCTACAAATCCAGCACTATAAAGGATAATAAATGGTAAAGCCAAACATAAGGAGGCAAGCTACACCCTAGAAAAAGCAAGAAACTAATCGTCTTGGCAAAAAAACAAAAAGAAGAAAATCACACAAACATAATCTAACATCCAACTATGAAAAAAACAGGAAGCAATAATCACTATTCCTTAATATCTCTCAACATCAATGGTCTCAACTCCCCAATAAAAAGACATAGATTAACAAACTGGATAGGCAATGAGGACCCTGCATTCTGCTGCCTACAGGAAACACACCTCAGAGACAAAGACAGACACTACCTCAGAGTAAAAGGCTGGAAAACAACTTTTCATGCAAATGGTCTGAAGAAGCAAGCTAGAATAGCCATTCTAATATCGAATAAAATCAATTTTCAACTAAAAGTCATCAAAAAAGATAAGGAAGGACACTTCAGATTCATTAAAGGAAAAATCCACAAAGATGAACTCTCAATCCTAAATATCTATGCTCAAAATACAAGGGCACCTACATACATGAAAGAAACCATACTAAAGCTCAAAGCACACATTTCACCTCATACAAAAATAGTAGGAGGTTTCAACACCTCACTCTCATCAATGGACAGATCATGAAAACTGAAATTAAACAGAGACATAGACAGACTAATAGAAGTCATGAAACAAATGGACTTAACAGATATTTATAGAATATTCAATCCTAAAACATAAAGAAATACTGTCTTCTCACCACCTCATGGTACCTTCTCCAAAAGAGACCATATAATTGGTCATAAAACAGGCCTCAACAGATACAGAAAGTTAGATATAATCCCATGTGTCCTATGAGACCACCACAGGCTAAACCTGGTCTTCAATAACAATAATGGAAGAACGCCCACATATACATGGAAGTTGAACAATGCTCTACTCAATGATAACCTGGTCAAGGAAATAATAAAGAAAGAGACTTTTTAGAATTTAATGAAAACGAAGGTACAACATACCCAAATTTATGAGACACAATGAAAGCTGTGCTAAGAGGAAAACTCATAGCTCTGAGTTCCTGCAGACAGAAACAGGAGAGAGCATATATCAGCAGCTTGACATCAGACCTCAAAGCCCTAGAACAAAAAGAAACAAATACACCCAGGAGGAGTAGAAGGCAGGAAATAATCAAACTCAGAGCAGACATCCACCAAGTAGAAACAAAAAGCACCATACAGAGAATCAACAGAACCAAAAGTTGGTTCTTTGAGAAAATCAACAAGATAGATAAACCCTTAGCTAGATGAACAAGAGGATACATAGAGTGAGTCCAAATTAACAAAATCAGAAATGAAAAGGGAGACATAACTACAAAATCAGAGGAAAATCAAAAAATCACCAGATCCTACTGCCAAGCCTATATTCAACAAAACTTGAAAATCTGCAGGAAATTAACAATTTCCTAAAGAGATACTAGGTACCGAAGTTAAATCAGGAACAGATAAACCAGTTAAACAACGTCATAACTCCTAAAGAAATAGAAGCAGTCATTAAAGGTCTCCCAACCGAAAAGATCCAAGGTCCAGACAGGTTTAGTGCAGAATTCTATCAGACCTTCATAGAAGTCCTCATACCAATACTATCCAAACTACTCCACAAAACTGAAACACCTGGATCACTACCGAATTCCTTCTATGAAGCCACAATTACTCTTATACCTAAACCACACAAAGGCCCAACAAAGAAAGAGAACTTCAGACCAATTTCCCTTATGAATATCGACGTGAAAATAATGAATACAATTCTGGCAAACAAAATCCAAGAGTACATCAAAACAACTATCTACCATGATTAAGTAGGCTTAATACCAGGCATGCAGTGATGGTTTAACATACAGAAAACCATCAACGTAATCCATTATATAAACTAACTGAAAGAACAAAACCACATGATCATTTCATTAGATGATGAGAAAACATTTGATAAAATTCAACACCCCTTCGTGATAAAAGTCCTAGAAAGAACAGGAATTCAAGGCCCATACCGAAACATAGTAAAAGCCATATACAGCGAAACAGTAGCTAACATTAAACTAAATGGGTAGAAACTTGATGCAATTCCACTAAAATCTGGGACTAGACATGGCTGCCCACTCTCTCCCTCCTTGTTCAATATAGTTCTTGAAGTTTCAGCCAGAGCAATCAGACACCAAAATGAGATCAAGGGGATACAGATTGGAAAAGAAGATGTCAAAATATTACTATTTGGAGATGATATGATAGTATATTTAAGTGATCCCCAAAAGTCCACCAGAGAACTACTAAAACTTATAAACACCTTCAGCAAAGTGGCTGGGTATAAAATTAACTCAAATAAATCAGTAGCCTTCCTCTACACAAAAGAGAAACAAGCCAAGAAAGAAATTTTGGATACGACAACCTTCATAATAGTCCCAAATAATATAAAATACCTCGGTGTGACTTTACCCAAGCAAGAAAATGATCTATATGTTAAGAACTTCAAGCCTCTGAAGAAAGAAATTGAAGAAGACCTCAGAAGATGGAAAGATCTCCCATGCTCATGAATTGGCAGGATTAATATAGTAAAAATGGCCATTTTACCAAAAGCAACCTACAGATTCAATGCAATCCCCATCAAAATACCAATCCAATTCTTCAGAGAGTTAGACAGAACAATATGAAAATTCATCTGGAAAAACAAAAAACCCAGGATAGCTAAGACTACACTCAACAGTAAAAGGACTTCTGGGGGAATCACTATCCCTGAACTCAAGCAGTATTAAAGTGCAATAAACTGCATAGTATTTGTACAGAGACAGACAGATAGACAAGTGGAATCAAATTGAAGAAGCAGAAATGGACCCACACACGTATGGTCACATGTATTTTGACAAAGGAGCCGAAACCATCCAATGTACAGAAGGTAGCCTTTTCAGCATATGGTGCTGGTTCAATTGGAGGTCAGTATGTAAAAAAATGCATATAGACCCATGTTCATCACCCTGTACGAAGCTTAAGTCCAAGTGGATCAAGGATCTCCACATCAAACCAGATACACTCAAACTAATAGAAGAAAAAGTGGGGAAGGATTTCGAACACATGGGCACTGGAAAAATTTTCCTGAACAAAACACCAATGGTTTAGGCTCTAAGAGCAAGAATCAACAAATGGGATCTCAGGAATCTGCAAAGCTTCTGTAAGACAAAGGATACTTTTGTTAGGACAAAACGAAAACCAAGAGATTGGGAAAAGATCTTTACCAATCCTACAACAGATAGAGGGCTTATATCCTAAATATACAAAGAACTGAAAAAGGTAGACTGCAGGGAGACAAATAACCATTATAAAAAATGGGGTTCAGACCTAAACAAAAATTCACAGCTGAGGAATGCTGAATGGCTGAGAAACACCTAAACAAATGTTCATCATCTTTAGTCATAAGGAAAATACAAATCAAAACAACCCTGAGATTTCACGTCACACCAGTGAGAATGGCTAAGATAGTAAACCTCAGGTGACAGCAAATGCTGGCAAGGATGAGGAGAAAGAGGACCACTCCTCTATTGCTGGGGGGGATTGCAGACTGGTACAACCATTCTGGAAAGCAGTCTGGAGTTTCCTCAGAAAATTGGGCATTGAACTACCTGAGGACCCAGTTATACCACTCTTGGGCATATACCCAAAAGATGCTCCAACATATAACAAAGACATGTAATCCACTATGTTCCTATCAGCTATTTATAATAGCCAGAAGCTGGAAAGAATCCAGATGCCATTCAACAGAGAAATGGATACAGAAATTTTGGTACATCTACACAATGGAATACTACTCAGTGATCAAAAACAATGACTTTACGAAATTCATAGGCAAATGGATGGAACTGGAAAATATTAACCTGAGTGAGGTATCCCAATCACAGAAAAACACTCATGGTATACATTCATCGATAAGTGGTTGAGCCCAAGTTCTTGAATTATCCTAGATGCACAGAACACATGATACTCAAGAAGGATGACGAAAATGTGAATACTTCACTCCTTCTTTAAGAAGGGGAACAAAAATACTCTTGGCAGGGAATCGGGAGGCAAAATTTAGAACAATGGCAGAACGAACACCCATTCAGAGGCTGCATCACATGTGGCCCATACATATACAGCCACCAAACTAGATAAGATGGATGAAGCAAAGAATTGCAGGCTGACAGGAACCGGATATAGATCTCTTCTGAGAGACACACCCAGAACACCACAAATCCATAGACGAATACCAGCAGCAAACCACTGAACTGAGAACAGGACCCCCGTTGAAGGAACAGAGGAAGGACTGGAAGAGCTTGAAGGGGCTCAAGACCCCATATGAACAACAATGCCAACAAACCAGAGCTTCCAGGAACTAATCCACTGCCCAAAGACTATACATGGACTGACACTGGGCTCCAAACTCATAGGTAGCAATGAATAGCCTAGTAAAACCACCAGTGGAAGGGGAAGCCCTTGGTCCTGCCAAGACTGAACCTCCAGTGAACGTGATTGTTGGGGGGAGGTTGGTAATAGGGAGAAGATTGGGACAGGAAGCCCATATAGAAGGGTAGTGGGAGGGGTTAGGGAGACGTTGGCCCAGAAACATTGAAGGGGAATAAAAATCGAAATGTAAAGAAGAAATACTCAAGTTAATAAAGATGAAAAAATTAACCCATATAATGCATTAGTCTGACTCTACTCAAAGAATAAACAGTCTGCAAAACAAATTAGGAAAACAAACACCCTTCATGATAGTCACAAATTATATAAAATAAGTTGTGATGGTTCTAACAAAGCAAGTGGAAGATCTTTGTGACAAGACCTTCAGCCCTCTGAAGAATGAAATTAAATAATTTCTCAGAAGATAAAATCATCTTACATGCTTATGAATTGGCAGAATAAATATAGTAAAAATGGCCATCTTCCCAAAAGCAATCTACATAATTAAGGCAATGCCCATCAAAATTCCATGTCAATTCTTCATAGAGTTAGAAGGAACAAATTGCATATATGTTTGGAATAAGAAAAAATCCAGGATATTGCAAATTATTCTCAACAAAGAAGAACTTCTAGAGGAATCATGACTCCTGACAAGGTTAAGCTGTATTACAGAGGAATCATGATAAAAACTGCATGTTATTGGTACAGAGACAGGAACTTAAATCAATGGAATATAATTCAAGACCCAGAAATGAACCCACACACCTGATTTTTAACAAAGGATCTAAAAGCATACAATGGAAAAGGGACAGCATGTTCAACAAATGGTGCTCCATCGACGGGTTCTCATCAGGTAGAAGAATGCAAATCAATCCATTTCTATTTCCTTGTAAAAATCTCAAGTTCAAGTGGATCATGAACCTCCATATTCAACCAGGTACGCTGAAACAAATAGAAGAGAAAGTGCGGAAGATCCTTAAACACATAGGCTCAGAGGAAAATTCCAGAACAGAACACCAGTAGATTATACTGTAAGATCAAGAACTGAACAGTACTGTATAAAAACAAAAAAAGTGAATGAAAAGGAACAATAGAAGGAAACAAAGAAAGAAAGAAAATAAGAAAGGTTTAAGTTTTAAAGAACATTCAAGTGAGGTCTGTGAGTTTCTAGATGCAGTGGGGAAAGAGCACTCTATGCTACTTCTTTAAGATTTCTTAATGCAGAGATTTTCAGATAAAAAAGCAAAGATGGTTATAAACCAACTGCAGGTTCCCCATTCATCTCCACAATATGATAACACAGAAAGGTCTTCATGAATATTACCTAATAGACACATCCACACTTATACTATGCAGTATGTGAAGAATCGTAACTTTCACCTCACAGATAACGATGCCAAAATCTAGAGTTACCAAATTATTGTTACAAGTTTCCAAAAGCAAGGAAACACAAGTTTCGAGAAACTGAAAATTAGATTTATGGAAAATAATCTTTCCTTTAACTGTTCACACTACCACAGCTCCAGAATTTCTCTTCAGAAATGAGTCCTTTCTAGAAAGACTATTAAAAATGTAAAGAATAACTCTCAGAGAGATGAGTTTATGAATATCTATTTGTGCTGTGAATCATGTGCTGGTGAAAAATAGACTGCTATGTTCATGCAAGAGATTAGCTGATTTCAATTTCTACATTGGCACAGATATATTTATAGATTGAAAGTGGTATTTCAACAGGAAATTGAAGTCTAATGTATTTGGGACTAGGTAGTGAGATAAGCAAAATTCTCTAAAAATGTACTCACATATTCCTGATCTTCAATTCATTGTAACTGAATGGAGAGATAATCCACTATTGTATAATACACACCAACTGATGCTCAGTTTCTTGGAAGGATGAGTCCAGTAAATGAGAGCAGCAGCATTGAAAGTATGGGTTTCCAAGTCTCTTTGTTTTCCATGACATGCCTTGTCCTCAAACAAAACATCTAACATCACATTTCTTTAGCCTTGTTTGGTAGGTCCAAGGAGTCTTGAACTCATGATTAGTAGGTGTAGCCATATCCGTGGACACCTTCCCCAAAGCATGTATCTTGGAAGGGTTCACGATTCTCTTGGAGTGAATTTCTATGAATCTTGGCATAGTTCTTCTTCCCCATTCTTCAAATAAGACCCAAAACTCTAAGCTCAGTGGCTCTTTTTACCTTTTGTCCCCATCATCTCTCATGATATTCTATGTATTATCAGTACATTTTATTCTTAACTTTAAAAAGTGAAGATTGTTCACACTGACTCTAATCAATGAAAACAACTTGTAATCACAGTGATTGATCACATGGGAAATACATGAAGTTAATTCAGGGATTCTATTTAATAAGCAAAGTGAAGAACTGTGTACTCATTGTGTAACACATACTGAATATGTGCTTAAGCTTTCCATTTCACTCATGGCCACACTCCAATTTCAGAGCGAGGACATAATGTTTCATATAGTTAAAAAATTCTTTAGTAGTATCTCAGATTATTTATATAACAGCTTTAATAGGAAGAAACAATATTTTCCCTAATGAGGTTGGAAGACAACAGACTTTGGTAAGCATTGGTAATTTTCAGTCATGCAGAAGCTGAGAACAATGTAAAGGAAAGCTAAACCCAGCCCTGATTATACGAGTCTATTTCCACTTTAAATGCACTATTTCTCCATCATTATTTGTCCTTAAACGACTAGATAATGGATTCTACTCAGTGCATTTAATAAGCAATACTGAGGAAACACTGAGAAAAAGATGTCTGTTTGGGATCTTGATGTGGTTGAGCATAGTATTTGGTATAGATTGTGAAAAGTCTCTCTCTCTCTCTCTCTCTCTCTCTCTCTCTTTCTCTGTAGGGGGATATAGTGAGAGATAGAAGTGTGTAAAGTGAAAGATCTCAATATATCTGAGAGCACAATCAGTTACAGAACTTAAAGTCACTAGTTGGAGCACCTGGTCAAAATTCTGTCATAAAAACTTAGTAGCCAAGAGTCTAGGTGTCTGGATAGGGAGTATAATTCATGGAGAGATCATGCAAAACAGAATTCTGCCCAGAAGCTTCCAGTATACCTTTTCTGTCTGCCCTGACCCAGCATTCTGATATCCTTTGGTACTAACTAATAAGAATCTATGAACACTCAGTGTTCTTGCAGAGAACATTAGAACCTTCATCATGCTGGCTCACAAACCTGTGTATTCCAGTGGAAGGGGATCTATTGCCCTCTTGTGAGTTGCATAGGCAATAGGCTCATGCACAAATTACACATCAATTACACACAAAAAACCCAGACACGTAAATAATATAAAATGGTACATAATAATATAAATACAACTTCCGGTATCTAGCTTGGGCCCGAACATTGCTGATCCTGGCCCACAGCTCCCTGCTCCCTTACCCTGTGTAAGAGAGCTCACCACACAGAGAGGTGGGCATTCCTGAGACTGCACGGTAGGAGAGACGCACAGCACTGCCCACCCCTGCTCACATCCCTGGCCTAAGAGGAACCTATATAGGGTCTATGGGAACAGGAAGATAGGGGCTCTCAATGCTTTAGTACAGACACCGCCCAGATCTGAAGGGACCCAGTCAAATAGCTCTCCCTGCACCCAAATTCCATGTGACAGAGAGCTAGACCTTCAGAGGGGCAGGCAGGCCTGGGAAGCCAGAGATTACTCTCTGCCAACATTTCTGACTCTAGAGGAAAATGCCTAGCTCCATCTCCAACCCCTGTGCACAGGGTCCCAAGCAAATTTGGGCAGGCACTTCTGGTTGCTGCCATAATGGGGAGTTGAAACCCGGATGTGAGAATCAACTCCAGGCACTGGATGAGAGGAAAGACCAACTTTTCTGCTCCAAGTGACCTGCCTGGTGGACTCAGGACAAATGCCCACAGGAACACCTGAAGACAAGTAGACAGGAACTGCTACAGGCCTGAAAGCAGAACACTCTGTTCCAATAATTGGCTGAAAGAGAACAGGAAAAGAGGTCTACAGTACTCCTGACACACAGTCCTATAGGACAGTCAAACCACTGTCAGAAATAGCAGAACAAGGTAACACAAGAAACAACGTGATGGCAAGAGTCAAGTGCAGGAACCCAAGCAAGAGAAACTAAGACTACATGGCATCATTGGAGCCCAATTCTCCCAGCAAAGCAAACGCTGAATATCCAAATACACCTGAAAAGCAAGATCTAGATTTAAAATCACGTTTCATCATGATGATGGAGGACTTCAAGAAAGACATAAAGAACTCCAATAGAGAAATGCAGGAAAACACTAATAAACAAGCAGAAGCCAACAGAGAGGAAATTCAAAAATCCATAAAAGAATTACAGGAAAATACAATCGAAAAGGTGAAGGAATTAAAAAAGGAAATAGAAGCAATAAAGAAAGCACAAAGGGAGACAACCGTGGATATAGAAAATCAAGGGAAGAGACAAGGAGCCATAGATAAAAGCATCACCAACAGAATGCAAGAGATAGAAGAGAGAATCTCAGGAGCAGAAGATTCCACAGAAATCATCGACACAACTGTAATAGATAATGTAAAACAGAAAAAGATACTGCTGGCCCAAAAGATACAGGAAATCCAGGACAAAATGAGAATTTCAAACCTAAGAATATTAGGTACAGAAGAGAGTGAAGACTCCCAACTCAAAGGACCAGTAAATATCTTCAACAAAATCATAGAAGAAAATTTCCCTAACCTAAAGAAAGAGATGCCCATGAACACACAAGAAGCCTACAAAACACCAAATAGATTGGACCAGAAGAGAAGCTCCTCCTGTCACATAATAGTCAAAACACCAGATGCACAAAACAAAGAAAGAATATTAAAAGCAGTATGGGAAAAAGGTTAAGTAACATATAAAATAAACCTATTAGAATTACACTAGATTTCTAACCAGAGACTCTGAAAGCCTGAAGATCCTGGAGAGATCTCATACAGACCCTAAGAGAACACAAATGCCAGCCCAGGTTATGGTATCGAACAAAAATCTCAATTAACTTAGATGGAGAAACCAAGATATTCCATGACAAAACCAAATATACACAATGTGTTTCTACAAATCCAGCACTACAAAGGATAATAAATGGTAAAGCCCAACAACAGGAGACAAGCTACACCCTAGACAAAGCAAGAAACTAATCATTTTGCAACAAAACAAAGAGCAGACAAGCATGACATAATCTCACATCCAAATACGAATATAACTGGAGGCAACAATAACTATTCCCTAATATCTCTCAACATCAGTGGACTCAATTCCCCTATAACAGACACAGATTAACAAACTGGATACACAATGAGGACCCAGTATTTTGCAGTATACAGGAAACACAACTCAGAGAAAAAGAGAGATACTACCTCAGAGTAAAAGACTAGAAAAATAATTTCCATGCAAATGGTCTGAAGAAGCAAGATGCAGTAGCCATTCTAATATCGAATAAAATCAATTTTCAACCAAAAGTCTTCAAAAAAGATAAGGAAGGAAACTGCATATTCATCAAAGGAAAAATCCACCGTGATGAACTCTCAATCCTAAATATATATGCTCCAAATACAAGGGCACCTACATACATAATAGAAACCTTACTAAAGCTCAAAGCAGACATTGCACCTCACAAAATAATAGTAGCAAATTTCAACACCCCACTCTCATCAATGGACATATCGTGGAAACAGAAATTAAACAGAGTAAGAGAAGTCATGAACCAAATGGACATAACAGATATTTATGGAACATTCTATGCTTAAAAAAAAGGGTTATACATTCTTTTCACCTCGTCATGGTACTTTCTCCGAAATTGACCATATAATCAGTCATAAAACAGGCTTCAACAGATAAAGAAAGATAGAAATAATCCCATGCATCCTACCAGACGACCACGGGCTAAAGATTGTCTTCAATAACAATACAGAAAGAATGACCATATGTACATGGAAGTTAAACAATGCTCTACTCAATGATAACCTGGTCAAGGAAGAAATGAAGAAGGAAATGGAAGACTTCTTTGAATTTAATGAAAATGGAGGTACAGCATACCCAAACTTAGGGGACACAATGAAAGCTGTGCTAAGAGGAAATCCCATAGCTCTGTGCCTGCAGAAAGAAACAGGAGAGAGCATATATCATCAGCATGACAGCACACATATAAGCTCTAGAACAAAAAGAAACAAACACACCCAGGAGGAGTGGAAGGCTGGAAATAATCAAACTCAGAGCTGAAATCAACCAAGTAGAAACAAAAAGGACTATACAAAGAATCAACAGAACCGAAAGGGGGTTCTTTGAGAAAATCAACAAGATAGATAAACCCTTAGCCAGACAAAGCAGAGCACACAGAGAGTGTGTCCAAATTAAAAAATCAGATATGAAGAGGGAGACATAAAAAAAGAGGGAGAGGAATTTCAAAAAATCATCAGATCCTACTACAAAAGCCTATGTTCAACAAACCTTGAAAATCTGTAGGAAATGGACATTTTTCCTAGACAGATACCAGGTACAGAAATTAAATCAGGAACAAATAAACCATTTAAACTACCTCATAACTCCAAATGAAGTAGAAGCAGTCATGAAAAGTCTCCAAAACAAAAAGAGCACAAGTCCAGATGGGTGCAGAACAGAATTCTATCAGACCTTCATACAAGACCTCATACCAATACTATCCAAACTAATATATGAAATTGAAACAGAAGGCTACCGAATTCCTTCTATAAAGCCACAATTACTCTTATACCTAAACAACACAAAGACCCAACAAAGAAAGAGAACTTCAGATCAATTTCCCTTATGAATATCGACACAAAGATACTCAGTAGAATTCTTTCAAACAGAATCCATGACCACATCAAAACAATCATCCACCATGATCAAGTAGGCTTCATCACAGGCATGCAGGGATGGTTTAATATATGGAAAACCATCAAAGTAGTCCACTATATAAATAAACTGAAAGATAAAAACCATATGATCATTTCAGTAGATGCTGAGAAAATATTTGACAAAATTCAACACCCCTTCATGATAAAAGAACTGGAAAGAACAGGAATTCAAGGCCCAGGACTAAACATAGTAAAAGCCATATACAGCAAACCTGTTGCTAATATTAAACTAAACAGAGAGATACTTGAAGGAATCCAACTAAAATCAGGGACTAGACAAGGCTGCCCACTGTCTCCCTATATATTCAATATAGTTCTCGAAGCCCTTGATAGAGCAATCAGAAAAAAAAAAGAGATCAAAGAAATACAGATTGGAAGGGAAGAAGTCAAAATATTACTACTTTCAGGTGATATGAAGGTTTACTTAAGTGATCCCAAAAGTTCCACTAGAGAACTACTAAACCTGATAAACAACTTCAGCAAAGTGGCTGGGTAAGAAATTAACTCAAATAAATCAGTAGCCTTCCTCTACACAAAAGAGAAACAAGCCTAAAAAGAAATTACGGAAATGACACCTTTCATAATAGTCCCAAATAATATAAAATACCTCGGTGTGACTTTAGCCGAGCAAGTGAAACTTCTGTATGATAAGAACTTCAAGCCTCTGAAGTAAGAAACTGTAGAAGATCTCAGAAGATGGTAAGATCTCCCATGCTCTTGGATTGGCAGGATTACTATAGTAAAAAATGGCCATTTTACCAAAAGCGATCTACAGATTCAATGCAATCCCCATCAAAATTCCAACCCAATACTACATAGAGTTAGGCAGATCAATCTTTGAATTCATCTGGTATAACGAGGAACCCAGGATAGCTAAAACTATCCTCAACAATGAGAGGACATCTGGGGGAATCACTAACCCTGAGCTCAAGCAGTATTACAGAGCAATAGTGATAAAAACTGTACGGTATGTGTACAGAGACAGACAGGACAGTGGAATAGATTTGAAGACCCATAAATGAACCCACACACCTATGGTCATTTGTTATTTGACAAAGGAGTCAAAACTATCCAATGGAAAAAAGATAGTACTTTCAACAAATGGTGCCAGTTTAACTGAAGGTCCGCATGTAGAAGAATGCAAATCGATCCATTCTTTTCACCATTTACAAAGCTTAAATCCAAGTGTATCAAGGAGATCCACATCAAACAAGATACACTCAGAGTAATAGAAGAAAAAGTGGGGAAGAATCTCGAACACATGGGAACTGGAGAAAATTTCCTGTACAAAACACCAATGGCTTATACTCTAAATCAAGAATTGACAAATGGGATCTTGTAAAATTGCAATACTTCTGTAAGGCAAAAGACACCTCTGTTAGGACAAAACGGTAACCAACAGATAGGGAAAAGGTCTTTACCAATCCTACAAGTGACAGGGGTTTATTCCCAAAATATACAAAGAACTCATGAAGTTAGACTGCAGGGAGACAAATAACCCTATTAAAAATGTAGTTCAGAGCTAAACAAAGAATTCACAGCTGAGGAATGCCAAATGGATAAGAAGCACCTAAATAAATGTCCAACATCTTTAGTCATAAGAAAATGCAAATCAAAACAACCCTGGGATTCCACCTCACACCAGTCAGAATGGCTAAGATCAAAAACTCAGGCAACAGCAGATGCTGGCAAGGATGTGAAGATAGAGGAACACTCCTCCATTTTTGGAGGGATTGCAGACTGGTAAAACCATGCTGGAAGTCAGTCTGGAAGTTCCTCAGAAAACTGTACGTTGAACTACCTGAGGACACAGCTATCCCTCTCTTGGGCATATACTCAAAAGATGCTCCAACATATAACAAAGATACATGTTCCACTATGTTCTTAGCAACCTTACTTATAATAGCCAGAAGTTGGAAAGAACCCAGATGCCCTTTAACATAGGAATGGATACAGAAAATGTGGTACATCTACACAATGGAATATTACTCACCTATCCAAAACAATGACTTATGAAATTCATAGGGAAATGGATGGAACTGGAAAATATCATCCTGAGTGAGGTAACCGTATCACAGAAAAACAAACATGGTATGCACTCATTGATAAATGGATATTAGCCCAAATGCTTGAATTACCATGAATGCACAGAACACATGAAACTCAAGAAGGATTACCAAAATACGAATGCTTCATTCCTTCTTTAGCAGGGGTCAAGAATACCCTTGGATGGGAATAGAGAGGCAAAGTTTAGAAAAGAGTCTGAAGGAACACCCATTCAGAGCCTGCCCCACATGTGGCCCATACATATACAGCCAGCAAACTAGATAAGATGGATGAAGCAAAGAAGTGCAGGCTAACAGGAACTGGATGTAGATCTTTCTGGAGAGATACAGCCAGAAGATGACAAATATTTAAGTGAATGCTAGCAGCAAACCACTGAACTGGGAATGGAACACCCATTGAAGGATTCAGAAAAAGCACTGAAAGAGCTAGAAGGAACTTGAGTTCCCATATGAACAACAATGCCAACCAACCAGGGCTTCCAGAGACTAATCCACTACCCAAAGACCATACATGGACTGACCCTGGGCTCCAACTGCATAGGTAAAAATGAACAACCTAGTAAGAGCACCAGTAGAAGGGGAAGCCCTTTATCCTGCCAAGACTGAACCCCCACTGAACGTGATTGTTTGGGGGAGGTCGGTAATGGGGGAAGGACTGGGAGGGGAACACCCATATAGAAGGGAAGGGGTAGAGGGGAGGCATTAAGGGGACATTGGCCTGGAAACTGGGAAAGGGAATAACAATTGAAATGTAAATAAGAAATATCCAATTTAATAAAGATGGAGAAAAAAAGTCATGCATCATAACTTTCAAATTTTCCATAAATATTTATTTTGTGCAGCCTGGCAAATGAAAAGAATTAACTATTTTTCTTGTTTGTTTTGAAGTTATTTACTTAGGACAAAGCACCTCATTTTTCTTGTGTACAAAAAATAATTTTGCAGTCAAAGAACTATAGCTCATATACTTCAAAATATATGAAAAATGTAAAATTTTATTACACACATTAATTTCAAACCAAGAACATCTCCAGCTTCAGTGTAGCTGGGGCGAGCCAGGTAACAGATGGGTATCAATGCGAGTTTCTCCCAAATGGCTTATACAAAGGCAAATAAAAAAACATTCTTCTTTTATGTCTGCTTTTGTTTTATAAATATTCACTTCCCAATGTAGGCAGTACTTTTGCTGACTCTTTTTTTGTGGGTTGGGGGGTACGTTCATATGTTCTTTGTGAGTTCGCTCCATTAGAATCAAAAAAAAAAAAGGGAGAGAAAAGTAAAGTAAAGAAAATGACACTAGCCAAAATTTAACCTATATAGAGCAAATAGATCTTGTTGAACTGAAGCCCTAAGGGCCAGCAGAAAGAAAGGAAACAGGCAACCTAGGGAGGAAGAAGCTTGGGAGGACCCTCTAGAATGTACCAGAGACCTGGGAAGTGAGAGACTCTCAGGACTCAAAGGGGGACCCTAGATGAAATGCCCTACAGTGGGAAGAGAAAACTTATTTAACCCATCTCCAGCAGAAAGACAGGGTATCAAGTGAGGAATGGATTTGCTATTCCACTGCCAATGCTCTGACACATAATTCTTGCTGTTTGAAAAAAAAATGCAGGTATGGAAATGGAGAAAAACCTGAGGAAAAAGGGTCCAGCAACAGGCCCAAAGTGGGAACCAGCTCAAGGGCAGGTCCCAAGACCTGACACCATTACTGAGGCTATGGGGTGCTCAAAAATGGACCTGTCATGACTGTCCTCAGAAAGACCCAGATAGAAGGTGATTGACTGCTGCACTGTGCCAATACAGAGTACATACATAGTCCTACATAATTTCTGATTCACTTACGATCTTCCTGTGGTGCAATAAAAGGTGTTTATGTATTAGAAAGAAAGTCTAGGTCTAGAAGATAGTTTTAAGATGATATTAATTAAAATAATAGATAACTTAGATACAATTTATAAACTCATTAAGAGAAAATAGATGAAGAAAATATCATCTAAGTTATGACATTCAAACAGTATACTTTTAAATGAAATTCATACTTAATAATTCTCATAATTGTTTCAAAATAGTTCCTAATATATATATATTTTTTGCTATAAGAAAAAAGTCCTTTGAAATGCACAAAAATGGAGAAACGTAGTAGTTTGGATTGATGCTTCTTGTGTTATAATGTTAATATTCATTGCCCAAGTCTGATTTCCCCAGAGATGAGAGAGACAATTGTAGACCCTATATAACTTTGTCTCCAAGGTATTTCTGATTGGAAAATAAAGATTCCAACAGCCAATAGATGGGAAACAGAGATATACACAGGTTTTAGATTTCCTGGTTTGGTGATCATCAGAGAAGGAACACAAGAAAGAAGAAAATGGTCAAAGAGGAAGAAAAGTCATTATGGGATAGATAAGCCATTAAAAACTGTTATGAGTCTGAGACCAATTAGAATTAAGAGCAGTTGAAATAAAATAAAATAAATAATAACTAATAATTCAGGGTTATCTGTAGAAAATATATTCTAATAGCATAGAGGATAGATAGTTGCACAGCTATAATGCTGATTAGGACTTATATGAAGATTATGCATGTCATTTCTCTGAAAACTTTAAGAAGAAAGGTGGCGTACAAACCCCATGTAACGATTAAAAATTTCTACCACATTAACCTTTTGTGATAGTTCAATGTTTGAGATTGGATATGAGAGGTCATTAGTTCAGCTGTTTGCAAGGTCATGGATGACTTAGCCTTTAAAAGGTAAGCTGCATGGTATGTAAAGACTGGATAAAGGTATATGTAATGAACACAAAGGGTTGGGAAGCATCATGATTAGGTGCTCAAGACCCAAGCATCTTGCTGACAAGGATTTACATGGATTGTAGTACTTTTCAAGAGGTAGTTAGATTTATTAACCTTGATTTATTTGTTATGCTTGATTTAAGGAGGTCAGTTGGCAGGCCTTCCGTATAGGACAAGTTGATCCTTGACTTTATTTTGTTTGATGAAGGAAATTTGTGGATTCTAAAGCAAAAGCTTTCATTTTCACATACTTATTTAACTTGGTGCCTGTACCAAGGTGAAGAGCTCCCGTTTTTTGGGTGTGAATGAGATCTATTATAGTGTAAGATATATGTCTTATGCTTGTCCAGGAAGTTTTCATAGAATAAAATTTAATCTGTGTTGTTAAATATTCCATCTCTAGATGACCATGTGTCAAAAAAAGGAGTAATCTGTATCCTGAAATACCACAATAACCTCTACATAATTTCTTATTTGGAGAAAATCGATGAATTAATTGGAAGCACATGGTGTTTGCATTTCACACTGCACCTGAGTAAAGAAGTCATTTCTGCCTATAGAAGCAGAGAAGATAACTGGATTGCAGACCTGGTAAAATTCTGTACTGTATCTCGTGGTTCCATGTGATGAATCTCCATCTCACACCACAAAATAATCAGCAATATGATTCAGGAGGAGGATCTGGCATTGGTCCATTTCTGTAGGTGGGAGAGATAGTTTATGTACCTGCACTTTGAGGAATTTCATGATTATGACTTAATCTTTTGTGCATATATTCTCATAGGTCTCTATGCTGCTTAACGAAAGGAGTGAGGAGTCCTCGCAAAAGACTGGGAACAGAATTAAACCAGAGAGGGAACTCAGCTGGACGTTTTCTATATTTTTACTGGAGGACAGGTGGCCTTAGCATTCTTCATGAATGATGAACAATAGGAAATTCACTTGGATGAGCCCCATACTTCTAAGTGACTAGTTGCCAAATCTAGCTCAACTCATCACAAAGTTTAAGGCCATGTACTCTCAGTTTTAAAGCCACAAGTTGTTTTTTCTTCCAACATCGTATGAATGCCAACCACAAATTTAAAGTAATAGAAATGAGAATGTCTGTAGAATATTCCCATAATGCTCTCATGCAGATGAGAGAAATTGCAATATTTGACAAATGAAGAAAGCCTAACTTAAGCCCAGAGGTCCTACTAAACACCAGCAATTCCTGGGAATTGTTCAAGGTAGTTGTGACTTCCATCAACCCCTTCACAATGACATAACAACTGAAGAGTGTCCGTGTTCCTAATATTTCTGAGCCAGATGCTGGCTCTTGTTAAACAAAGAAGGTGACATCCAATACTGTGTGTCCCATATACAAAGACAGGAAAATCATATTGTCAGTAGCTTCCAGTGTTGTTGACCTCTCTTCCTGTTGGTGTCCAGTGAACAGAAGAAGCTGCCCAGGCTTCTTGTCTCAACTGCTTTGGGCCTCTCAACATGAGGATAAGTTCTTTAAACCTTGTCAGAATTGCTTGGGTTATTTGCTATTTGCTCTTGTATTGAATGACAGACATGCCCCCAGTCCTCTTTGCTAGAGGCTTCACTACCTTTACTCTTTCCTGGAATTGCTCTGGACCACCCAATTACTATTCAAATGAGAATCCTGCCAGTGGCTGTCATACTCCACAAATCTCTACTTTGAGGTTTTTTTGATACATTAAAACAGACAATGCTAACAATCGTTTTAACTTTTTGTGACTTAAATCAAATGTGTACTAATAAGCATTTTAATTATGACAAAAATCCATGAAAAAAGAAACTTATGGAAGGGTTGTTTTTTCTCACAGTTCCAGGGCAAAGTCTATGACATCAAAGACACACTGCTGTCTGGAACATTGTAGCATTTGCTAACTTTATTTATACTGAGCAAAGAGATGAATCAATGCAAATGATCCTCTTCTGTTTTTTTTTTTTTTGTTTGTTTGTTGTTTTTTTTTACCAACTCTAGCATGGCCACAGCTGCATAAATAAAGAATATGTATCCCAGATCAATTTAACAAGTATAGATAATCCTCAACAGGGTCCTATGTTCAGTGTTTTGAAATTATGCTTATCCAAAATAAGCAGATTACTGATCATATGTTTCGAATGCAAGTTATTAAAAATAATATTCACATGATATATATTATCTAATATGCCAACATTTTTTAATTATCTATTTTTCATGATTACCTGAATTAGAGTTGAACCCAGTACAGAGTCAAGTCACATTTAGAAATAAATGTTTATCCCTCTTTAACCAGAATAAATTTACAGCCACATAAGATATCTTATCAGTTCATAAAATAATTGCATATGTTGCAAATACTCAGTAAATTAAATTTTTGGATTAAATGGATTTGAGCTTTGCAATTCTCATTTTAAATATTTATTATTTCAAACATTGTGTATGTGTATGAATACTATGCATATATTGAAGGTGCCCTAGAGGACAGAAGCATCTCACCTGCCCTGAAGCTGGACTTACAGCTGATGTAAGCTCACTGTTACAGATTCTGGGACTTGAATGTGTCCTCACTCCATAAAAGCAGTCTGTGCTCTTAAAAATTTGGTCTCTCTCAGACCCTTTAGTTTGGTAGTTAAATAGCGTGTGTACTTACATACATAATTAATGCTTGAAAATGAAAAACAATATTTTAGATTTCTATAACATGTTGTGCTTTAGACAACCATTTTAATGTGATTATATGGAACTAAATTTGGGGAAACACACATATTGGGGAAGACATTATGGATCCTTTCTTATTGTGAATGACAATACTGACAACTGATGAGAAATAAATTACCCAAGTTCTAGCCAAGGTCTGATTTTTCCCTTGAGATTTGCAGACATATTTGCACACAAGGCTAGAATTGGAAGTAAGGAAGCTTAGCAGGGCCTATGGGTCAAATAAGCTGTTAGCTAAGCTTAGTATGGGAGAAATAGCCTTTGGCAGAGGTTTTAGTGAAATGGCTCTCTTTCCTGGGAGTAAAAAAAAAAGCTATATAAGCCTTCGAGAATGAGTATATGTTTTCAGGATGATTGTACATCATTGGCTGGGACTAAGATGTTGTGAATGTTTTGTTTTCCTGAATGAAATTCAATGTGCTAGCTATTCCTGTTCTTATAAGAGGAAAGGAAGTTTAACATGAAACATAGCCAGCAGGCTCTATAACAAGCTCTTGAGCAGCAGGGATTAGGGTGGTATTTTAAGGCTATACACACAATGACATGAACCAGGAGAATCTGAATCTTCATCCTGCCAGTCTCAAGATGCAATCTTAAGGGTGCAGAAACATCTTGACGACACTCTTCCTCAGGAACAGCTCCTCTGGTTGCACAGCTTTCCAGTATGACATCTAAGTGAGACATTGAGTTGGGATCAACCCTTATCCTGGTGGCACGGTTCTATTTTTCAACTATTCAAGCCATATATCATTCTCCCTGGATTGGTGTCTTTGATTTTGTATGTTGTGGCATTAGTCTATACATCCCTTCCCACAGTGTCATTGCCATTGCCAGATTCTTGTTCCTTTTAAACTCAGACACATATTATGAAGACATATACAAGCTCCATTCCTCAGCAACCATTAATGCTGTTCTATATTCCTGAGTCTCAGTGTCAGGGATGAATATGTGTAATGGTCAGAGTCTCAATCTACAGCCTGCATTTACAGTGATTTTTACTGTAAAAATATTGAGAGATTGTGAAGATATTATAGTAGCAAAGATCACTTAAAGATAGACCCAGAACATTTTTCCCATTCCATGTTGTGTAAGACATACCCTCATGTAACTTCGGTTTCGTAAGGACATAGGTCAGGTACCATATCCACATATGCAAAGTCTCCCTCAGAGAGCGCTTCCTGCATGCACTCTTTTCATTTCCAATTGTTTGTATTCCATTGACATTGTTTTTATGAAGAAAGAAACATGTTAAGTAGGACTCAACTGATGCCCGTACTACTCTATATGTCATGAAGAGGGACAACTCTGAGCTAATTTCTCAAGTGGACTACACCTAAGAATTCTAAAAGGAAGCACAAAAAATTCTGAACCAACAAATACCTCCCCTGTAGGTCTCTTAGGACATCAGTTCACAGAGGTATTCATGAATTTTGCCAATGTAAACACTCATTCACTTCAAGCAAAGTTGTGTCGTAGAATCATGACTTTCACCTCACAAATTATGATGGCACCCCTCATCTAGTATCCGAAGAATGTTATAAGTCACCCAAAGCAAAGAAACATGGACTCAGATATGGGCTTCTTGCTGCTAAGCCCATATGTCTGTGTTCACACTAACAGAGGTCCAACATTCCTCATGAGACTGGGATTCTGCACGGAAAGACTGTTAGTATAGTAGAGTGTCAAGTAAGAGAGAGATATCTTCATGAATTTTAAAGGGAGGAGTGGTAAGGTCCTGGTTTAAGATAGCTGAAAAGTTGATAAGAAGAGACTAGATGCTTTGGATAACCACAGTCACAAGGACAATATTCATAGGCTGGGACAATTGAGTTAGCACTGATGTCAGAGATGTGACATAATTGTGAAGATGAATAAATGTATCTAAAAACAGACCCTCAGTATTGCTGTTGCTCATTTAGTTGTGACTGAATGGAGAGCTTAATACACTCTAGAAGAATACAGAGCAACTGATGCTCAGTTGTCTGGGATGAACAAGTCCTGAAAGAGACATCAGCAGCATGGAGAGCACTGGTGTGAAGATTTTATTCCCCTGAAACTTGTACCCACGCCCACAATGTCAATGCCTATGACATTAAATTTCTGTAGCACTGATTGGGCAGAAGAAACATAAGAAGAATTCCTGATTAGGAGCTCTGGCCATGGCTATGCCCACCTTCTTCAAAGAAAAGCACATTGCTGTGAGGCTAATCTTTGAGGGCATTGCTGTTATTCTTCTTAAGGAACTTCAGTGCCATTCCTCCTATTATGTCCCAAATCTCATCATAGATTATCTCCTTCTCCATGTCATTCAGTAGTTTGTTTTTAGTACCTTCATCCATTGCCTGGAAGAGAGATGCCCAATATCTAGTATG
The DNA here is from genome assembly GCF_021556685.1 of Rattus norvegicus. Classification (NCBI taxonomy): domain Eukaryota; kingdom Metazoa; phylum Chordata; class Mammalia; order Rodentia; family Muridae; genus Rattus; species Rattus norvegicus. Next base: position 178,941,101 of record NC_141535.1, read on the forward strand.
TTACCTAAATTTGTCTGATAGACAGGGCATCTTCCCCCTTGGAGGAAGTATCTTTCTCACGTTTATCCAAAATTCTAAGAATTTCAATGTATCATACATTTAAACCTAAGTTCAAGTGTCAGGAGGCATTCTCAGAATCACAGCCAATGCTGAGAATGTGTATCCTGTTACACAAATCACTTTTGCTCTCTGAGTCACAAGGTATACATATTTATGTTTCAAAAATTCTATGTTGCACCAGTAGTAAATACATATACCTAAATTTTGCTCACATAATGAACTTTGTCTCAGTTAATGGTACTATGATGTACCCAATGATCTATGAGGTATACAGATGACTACAGAGTGTTAGTATTGTTTATATCTATGTCTATAGGGCAGCTGTAATGATTCTTCATAGTGGATTAAATTAAAGCAGGGATTTTGAAAGGTTTGTAAAGAAAAATGTGTGGGGCTGAGACCAGAGATATCTGTTGGTCTCTTCTTTTGTTTGCTAGAGAATATGGGGGACTTGAGAATCTAAGGCTTTATGGGCTATATAGTTTGAATAATGGCCTGTATTTTTGATCACATTTGCAAGATGCTTTGCAAGGACCAAAAACAATTCTCCTTTATAGGAACAGACAGTAGTTGAACAGAAATTAAACTCAAACCAAGGGCTACTTGGTATAGATTTGGAACATATTTGCTGAATTTCATATCTCATTATTTAGTTTCACACCTATGAGTGTTGTAGATTTTCTGCGGTTTTATTGACCTTAATTAAGTTTGTACTAGGAGTGTATGACAGGGTCATACAAAGAGTCAAGTCTCTAGGAATTACCCAGAATTCTATCATCAGATCAGAAATGCTGAGACACCCATTCCAATATACTGGGCAATAATTATATACTGGATACTGTTTCTTTGCCCTCTGGTTAATCTGGATAACTGTTTATCTATTTTGTTGATTTTTTTCAAAGAACCAGTTCCTGATTTTGTTGATTCTTTGAGTAGTTATTTTAGTTTCTACTTGGTTGATTTCAGCCCTGAGTTTGAGTATTTCCTGCCATCTACTATTCTTTGGTGTATTTTCTTCCTTTTCTTCTAGAGCTTTCAGGTACGTTGTCAAGCTTCTAATCTCTGCTCTCTCCAGTTCCTTTGGAGGCACTCAGAGCTCTGTGTTTTCCTTTTAGCACTGCTTTCATTGTGTCCCATAAGTTTTGGTAAGTGATACCTTCATTTTCATTAAATGCTAAAGAGTTTTTAAGTTCTTTTTGTATTTCTGCCTTTAGAAATTTATTATTGAGTAAAGCATTGTTCAGCTCCCATTGACTATTTTGTGACTGGAGGGATTTCTTTTCTGGTACCATCTCCTTGGAGTTCTCTAGGCTTCTTGTTTGCTCATGGGCTTCTTTTCTTTATATTAGGGAAGCTTTCTACTATAATTTTGTTGAAGATATTTACTGGCACTTTAAGTTGGGAATCTTAGCTCCCTCCTATACCTATTATCCTTAGATTTGGTCTTCTCATGGTGTCTTAGATATCTTGGATATTTTGTGTTAGGAAGCTTTTTCATTTTACATGGGGCATTTATGTTGTTTTGTTGTTATTAAAGACCAGCATGGTCTGTGGTGAGTTGATAGGATTCATGAGATTATTTTAGTCTTCTTGTATCAATTATTTGGTCAATTTTGGAGAGGGACATGAGGTGCTGAGAAAAAAGTTATGTTCATTTGTTTTAAGATGAAATAGTCTATAGATATCTATTGAATCCATTTTGTTCATAAGTTAGTTTCACTATGCCTCTGTTTAGTTTCCATTTGTATGACCTTTCCATTTGTAAGAGTAGGGTGTTGATGTCTCCCACTATAATTGTATGAGTTGCAATGTGTGCTTTAAACTTTAGTGAAGTTTCTCTTATGAATGTGGGTGCCCTTGCATTTGGAGCATAGATAGGAAATGTCCTTCCATTTCTTTTTTGATAACTTTTGGTTGAACATCGATTTTATCAGGTATTATTATGACTACTCTATCATGTTTTTGGTGACCATTTGTTTGGAAATTTTTTCCAGCTTTTTACTCTGAGGTAGTATCTGTCACTGAGGTGCATTTCCTGTATGCAGCAAAACGGTGGGTCCTGTTTATGTATCCAGTCTGTTCATTATACCATTTTTTGGGGGAAATGAGTCCATTGATATTAAGATATAATAAAGAATTGTGATTGTTGCTTCCTATTAGTTTTCTTCTTAGAGGTGGAATTATGATCTTGTGGCTATCTTCTTTTGGGTTTGTTTCAAGAAGATTATTTCTTGCATTTTCTAGGGTATAATTTTTCTCCTTTTGTTGGAGTTTTCCATCTTTCCATCCTTTGTATGGCTGGATCTGTGGAAAGATATTGTGTAAGTTTGGTTTTGTCATGGAATATCTCATTTTCTCCATCTATGGTAGTTGAGAGTTTTGCTGACTATAGAAGCCAGGACCGGCATTTGTGTTATCTTAGGATTTGTATGACATCTTCCCAGGATGTTTTAGCTTACGTAAACTCTGTTGATTAGTCTGGTATAATTCTGATAGGTCTGCCTTTGTATGTTACTTGACAGTTTTCCCTTATTGCTTTTAAAATTCTTTCTTTGTTTTGTGTATTTTGTGTTTTGACTATCATGTGTAGGAGGAATTTCTTTTCTGGTCCAATCTATTTGGAGTACTGTACGCTTCTTTTTTGCTCATGGGTGTATTTTTCTTTAGGTCAGGGAAGTTTTATTTTGTTAAATAAATAATTTAGTTGAAGATATTTTCTGGCCCTTTATGTTGGGAATCTTTGCTCTCTTCTATACCTACTATCCTTAGGTTTGATCTTCTTACTGTGTCCTGGATTTCCTGGATGTTTTGGGTTAGGTGCTTTTTATATTTTGCATTTTATTTGACTGTTGTCTCAATGTTTTCTATGCTATCTTCTGTATGTGAGATTCTCTCCTCTTTATCCTGTATTCTATTGGTGATGCTTCCATCTATGTCTCCTGATCCCTTTCCTAGGTTTTCTATTTCCAAGTTGTCCCCTTTTGTGATTTCTTTATTGTTTCTATTTCCATCTTTATATCCCAGATTGTTTTGTTCAATTCTTTTACTGTTTGGTTGTGTTTTCCTGTAACTCTTTAAAGGATTTTTGAGTTTCTTCTATCTGTTTCTATCTAAATACCTGTGTTCTCCTGTATTTCCTTAAGGGGGTTATTTGTATCCCTCTTAAAAGCCTCACTCATCATTATGATACTTGATTTTTAAACCCAAATGTTGCTTTTCTGATGTGTTGGGGTATCCAATACTTTCTGTGGTGGGAGAACTGGGTTTTGATGATGCCAAGTAGCTGTAATTTCTGTTTCTTTCATTCCTGCACTCACCTCTCTCTATCTGGTTATGTCTGGTGTTAGTTGGTCTTGCTATTCCTGACTGTAGCAGATCTCTCCTGTTAGGCTTTGAGCCTATGAGGCTGTGAGCCTATGATCTTAGGTATTTCAGCACTCCTGTGATACTTGCTCTTTCAGGGCTGGATTTGTATGTGGAGAGATATGCCACAGGGCAAACTTCGTGGTGCACAATGGAGACTGGACAAAGTTATTTTGTTCTTTATTTATGAATCTATGTTCATTAGTAAAATTAGTCTGAAATTCAATTTCTTTGATGAATCTTTGCAGGATTTGAGTTTCACTGTGCTTTGGTCTCATGAAACAAATTTGGCAATGATGCTTTATTTTTACTTTGTGGAATAATTTGTGGAACATTGGTGGTTTTTTATAAGTCTGGTAGAATTGTGCTCTAAAACAGTCTTGCTGTGGGCTTTCTTGTATTGGGAAAAATTTAATGACTGCTTTTATTCCCTTGGCTGTTATGGGACCATTAACATTGTTTGACTGATATTTAAACTTTGGTAAGTGATTCTGATTGAGAAAATTATCCATATCTTTTAGATTTTCAAATTTTTTGCAGTTTATACTTTTAAATTATGACTTAATGGTTTTTGGATGTTCTCTGTCCCTGTTGTTATCACCCTAATTCATTTCTGTTTTCATTAATTTAGATATTCTCTCCTTCCTTCTTTTTTATTATTAGTTAAGATGTGGGTTTGCATCTTGTTGATTTTCTCAGAAAACTAATTACTTGTTTTATCATTTTATTCATCTTTTATTCATATTTTATTAATTTTAACCATCAGTTTGACTATTTTTGATGTCTATGTTTATGTTTTGAGAAATTTTAACATTTAATTGCACCCCTGATTGAAATAGTTTGAAAAGCTAGATGATCCAAGGTCATTGATTTTTAGTAGCTTTTTTGGAAGCTGTTTCAAGACAACTCTCTGGAAAGAACATAAGCTGAAACGGGACCATTAAGGAGCTGGAATTGCAGCTCATTTTAGCATCCCTGAGTGTGAATCCATTGCTATTTTATTTTGTGAGATATAAAACTTAAAACCTACATTTAGTTTTATAAAGATATTTTATGTCCCTGCTGTACTCTTAGTGTTTTGTTAGTAAAATGTAAAGCTTATAAACAATTTCAATCTTACAAAAATATTTTATTGAATGTTCAAGGTGTTAAGGATAAAATTTTTGCTCTGTTTTTGGACAAATGGCTGACAACATTTTGTGTTAGTTTGATAAATTACTGGCTGTAATATGGCGTGTTGAATTTTGAGTACTATGCAACCAACAAGATCTATTTGCCATAGACAGGTTAAGTTTTGGCTAGAGTCATTTTTTATTTGTCTCAGTCAGTTTTAGGGATTTCCCATAAAGATGGAGCAGCAAATCATGTTGCCTGTTTGCTTGGTATTTTTATTTTCTTCATGTTAACACAAATATGGAAACTTTCTCCCAAAATATCATGTCCTTGGTCCAGCAACCCAAATTCCTCAAAATTATAGATTGACTCAATTTGCCAGCCTCTGTCTTAGTTAGTTCTGCTCTACTTTGACCTCTCAAATACAGGATAAGTAATATCTTTATAAATTTCAAAGTTATAAACACCATCATTTTGATAATTAAAACAATTTTAAACAATTATTATTATTTATTGAGATATGGTTTCTCTGTGTAGTTTGAGCTGACCTGAATTTGTTTGTACATTAGTTTAGCTTTAAATTCATAAGAAACCTAATTATTTCATCATTGTCTCTTAAGCATTGGCATGTAGAGTATGGATTTATTTATTTATTTATTCTAAAACATATATACTAATTTCTATTTATTCCTTCTATGTTTAAAAACATGTATATGAATTTTCATTCATTGTTTCTGTCTTTGGAGATTAATATCTCTGAGGATGAATATAACTATATCCACTTTCTCTTTAAAAAATAAATTTATAACGTTTTGTATGGAACTTCACTTAAATTTCCTTTTATTTGTTTTATGAGCACAGTTTTATGCCAACATATATGTGTCATTTGATAGGCTATGCAGTTTCAGTACTTTTGTGGAGTCCGTGTTGAATGAAAGCAGTTGCTTAAGGTAGTGTTGATATCTTAATTTATTTTATGTCCTACTTTTTTATCATGGAATACAGGTAGACTTGGTTTTTGTTTTCTGAGTAGTAGGATTTTGTTTGCTTTATTGCATTACAGAGGCTCTAGCATCTGCGTGATTAAGCTGCATCTCTAAGAGAGCACTTGAGAAGACAACAGGATGGAGTTTCAGCCTGCTGATTGGTGGGTTGTCTGGTTTGATTTCAGGGGCACAGCTGTGTCTTAAGCTTATGTTATTAACCTCAGAACTATGTACACTAAATAGGAAACATTTTCCTTGGTCCAAAAATATATGGCATGGAAAAAATCCACCACACTAAGAAAATAGTTCTCTGTATCTCCTTATTTTAAATGGAAAGCCTGAGTTGTCCATTCATGAATCTGAAATTTGTTTTGTTTAAACTGAGTTTTTGCCATGTATCAGGTGCCAGTTTCTTGTAGGAATATATGATCCCGACCCATGGTTTCCACTCTTCCTTTGTTCTAAAGTTCCTAGATAAAAGATATACAAAATCTTTACATTTGCAATAAGCCTTGAATAGCACAAGAGATGGGAAGATGTCTATTCTCTGTTATTAGAATTTACTTTCTTATTGATAACCTTGAGTTATTACTTACTACTTATTTTGTTTCTACTGGGTTGCAGTTATCCCCAATTGTTCATGACTTAGGCACATGTTTTTTATAGCTCATATAACCCATGATGACATCTCTTACTCCTACATATTCTTTTTCACTCACATGGTCCTTCTCGGATCCCCCAGCCTGTGATCATAAACCATGTCTAAGCCTCTTCTAGCCAGCTATTGGTTGTTGGCATTTTTATTTACCAATCAGAAATGACTTTCAGGCAAAGTTGCAAAGTATCTTCATGCGGACTTTGTTCTCTAGGGGGCAGCGAGTCTTAAGGAACAATAATAACATTAGAATCCAAGCAAAAAATCCACTACAGGATGAGGCCTGGATCATTTCAGATTTACATTCTGCACGAAGAAAACAAAAAGGTATCTGTCTCCTAAAATGACAGGGAAAAAATCGCATTAAATACTACCTCATCATGTCCTTTCTCCCAATTTTGAGAAACCAGAGTTGATCATCATATAGGATTTAGCAATGGCATGAGTTCTTTAAGTTATTAGACTAGCTATTCTCTTTCAGAGAGAGGTCATTATTCTGTAACAGTTCAAAATTTGATGGTATAAGACTCTAGATAATAGTAATTATCATATTCTATAGCTTTCTATTCCACATCATGTTTTTTTTTCTTAATGGATCTTCATGGTGCAATGTTTATCTTCTACAACCGCTTGTCCTGTACAGTTTCATAGCATTTCAGTTAAATATGCAATATGAAATCATTAAAAAATATGTTGGATATAGACCCGTGCCAACTGGCATGTGGTACAGGTGGGCAGAAGATACTTTGATAATCAAATATGGCAATATGTTAATGGGAGAGCTCCAGAGAGAGGAATGCTTTGTATACTATGAAAAGAGGCAAACCTGCAGAGAGTGGTGTTTGTGGAGGAACAAATTTATATGTGTAGCCCTTGCAGTTTCTTTAAGTCATGGTTATGTCATGACTCATGTTGCCACTGAGGATCATGTCTGGTTCTATGACCCAAAATCAGGAGCTATCTGTTTCCATGCATATTACCACCAAAGGTTATGCATTCAATTATCCATAGTCTGTGCTGCAGAATGTGGCCATGCTGATATCAAAGAGCTACACAAAACTGCCTCCAATCCTGATAAGTTGAGGCCCTAAGAAGACCTGGCCCTTTCTTTCAACTGTGTAGGTTGCAAGAGCTGTCCTTTTGGCATGAAATAGGTAGAAATGCTTCCACCTCTTCCTAGATACAGCAGTCTTGAGAGTTGGCACCACCACACACCAGTGTCTTGCAGGAGAGCTGACCCCACTCCTTTATGTCTGCAGTACCCAGGAATGTGTTGTACCTTGCTGGCCATGGACTCTGAAGGATTGGTCTAGGGATTAACAGCAGGAGAGATGCTACCTTAGCTTGTCAGATGTGGCAATCAGTTGAGGTAGCCCAACCGTTGTGAAGATAACCTGTAGAACTGGACCTGGTGGCATGGGTTTGGGAGATCTGGCCCTGACAGTGTAAGCATAAGACAGCTGATTCTACACTGTTCTAGCTCCTCAGGTCAACAAAGCATGGGAAGTATGATGGCATAGGATCAGGAAAACTGCTGAAAGGCTAACCAACTGACTTTGCAGTTAGGCTCAGATCCAGTGCTTTGAGTTTGTCTACTGCACCATCTAAACTATCCATGAAGCATATGCAATAGACAGTTCTGCAGATACAAAGCTACACTACTTTCTACCACCTTCTGCACTCTACCACACAGATCCCTGCCTCCTCCAGCATGGTATAATTATTTTCTTTCTCCTTCTAAGTGGTATTGAAGCATCCTCACTTTAGCCTAACTTTTTGTTAAATTTATACAGTCTGTATTTGAAATATTACCCCCATTTTCAGTTTCCTCTCCAATAGTTCCTTTTTTTTTGTCCGGAGCTGGGGACCGAAACCAGGGCCTTGTGCTTGCTAGGCAAGCGCTCTACCACTGAGCTAAATCCCCAACCCCTCCAATAGTTCTTTACCTCCTCCCCCTCCCCTTTTGTTTTATTTCCCTCCCCTTTTGTTAAGAATGTCCTTCCAAACATTTAACCACCCGCTCCCCTCATCTCCCAACCATGCCAACTCACCCCTACTTCCATTTATCTCCCTTCTCCAGGGCATCAAATCTCTACATGATTAGCTGCATCCTTTCTCACTGATGCCAGGAAAAATAGTTCTCTGTTTCATATGTGCCAGGGACCATGGAACAGTTCATGTATTCTCTTTAGTTGGTAGCTTAGACTCTGGGAGCTCTCAATGGTCCCGGTTAGTTAATATTGTTGTTCTTCCTATGGGTGGGGGTTGCCTTCCCCTTCAGCTCCTTCCTTTCTTTCCCTAATTTTCCACAGTGTCCCTCATCTCTTGGCTATAAGTGTGTGCATCTGGCACAGCCAGCTGCTGGTCTTCCACAGGCTAGCCAGATTAAGCTCCTGTCGTCAAGCACATCATGACATCTATAATAGTTTCAGGCTTTTGTACTTGTTCGTGGGATGAATATGAAGTTGGGCAAGTCACAGGATGGCCTTTCCTTCAGTCTTTGCTCCATTATTGTTTCTGCATTTCTTTTACGAGGAATTCTGTTTCAAAAATTTGAAGGTAGGTGGGTTACCCCATCCCTGCACTGCGGGGCCCTGTTTATCTACCGGAAATGGTTTCTTCATATTTCACATACCCACTGTTGGACATTTTGTGGAAGGTCATCCCCATTAAACCTAGGATTCTCTCACATTCCAGATTTTTGGGACATTCTAGAGGTTCCCCCTCACATTCCCCGGCCCTGCTGCAGCATATTTCCATTCATTCTCCTGGCCCTCTGGTTTATCTTCTCTCTCCCCACAAACCTGATCCTGCACTACTTTCCACCTCCTTCTGCAGTGTACCACACAGATCCTTGCCTCTTCCTGCATGCTGTAATTATTTTCTTTCTCCTTCTAAGTAGTATTGAAGCATCCTCACTTTAGCCTATCTTTTCATTAAATTTATACAGTCTGTGAGTTGTATCATGGGTATTCTGTACTTATTGCTAATATCCACTTATGACTGAGTATGTACCATCCATGTATGGATGTAAAGGTCTGAGTTACCTCACTTAGGATGATATTTTCGAGTTTCATCCGTTCGTCTGCAAATCTCACAATGTTCTTATTTTTAATAGCTGAATAGTATTCCATTATGCAAACGAATGGCCTTTTCTGTATCCATTCTTTAGTTGAAGTACATCTATATTGCTTCTAGTTTCTGGAATTATGAATAAGTCTGCAATGAACACGGTGGAAGTTGTGTCCTTGTGGGATGGTAGAGCATATTTTAAGTCTATTCCATGGAGCCGTGTACCTGCAAATTCTGGTAAAACTCTTTCCAATTTTCTGAGGTAGTGTGAGCTTGTATTCAAGAGTGGTTATGCCAATTTGCAATTCCACCAGCAATAGAGAAGTATTCTTTCTCCATATTCTTGCCTGCATGTGCTGACACTTGAACTTTTGATATTAGCCATTCTGATTGGTAAGAGGTGGAAACTCAGTGTCATTTTGACTTTCATTTCTCTAATAACTAAAACACTGTTTTAAGTACTTCTTGACCATTTGAGATTATTCTGTTGTGAATTCACTGTTTAGCACTGTATTCTATTTGTTAATTTGGTTATTTAGATTCATGGAGTTTAACTTTCTGAGGTCTGTTTATGTTTTGGTCATTAGCCCTGTATCAGCTGGAGGGTTAGTAAAGATCTTTCCCAATCTATTGGTTGCCATTTTGTTCAATTGACAGCACACTTTCCCTTACAGAGGTGGTCTTCTTCTTCTTCTTCTTCTTCTTCTTCTTCTTCTTCTTCTTCTTCTTCTTCTTCTTCTTCTTCTTCTTCTTCTTCTTCCTCCTCCTCCTCCTCCCCCCTCCTCCTCCTCCCCCCTCCTCCTCCTCCTCCCCCCTCCTCCTCCTCCCCCCTCCTCCTCCTCCCCCCCTCCTCCTCCACCCCTCCTCCTCCTCCTCCTCCTCCTCCTTCTCCTCCTTCTTCTTCTTCTTCTTCTTCTCCTTCTTTCTCCTTCTTCTTCTCCTTCCTTCTCCTTCTCCTTCTCCTTCTCCTTCTCCTTCTCCTTCTCCTTCTCCTTCTCCTTCTCCTTCTCCTTCTCCTTCTCCTTCTCCTTCTCCTTCTCCTTCTCCTTCTCCTTCTCCTTCTCCTTCTCCTTCTCTTCTTCTTCTTCTTCTTCTTCTTCTTCTTCTTCTTCTTCTTCTTCTTCTTCTTCTTCTTCTTCTTCTTCATCCTCCTTCTCCTCTTCTCTTTCTTCTTCTATTATTATTATTACTTTTATTATTATTATAGATAAGGAACTAGCTAATGTGTGTGTGTGCTTGTTTGTGTTTGTGTGTGTGTGTGTGTGTATGTGTGTATGTATGTATGTGTGGTTCTCTTTTTGGCTTGCTGCAAGATCAATAATTTCATATGTTGGGTGTACTTACCCCTCCTTGTGTTGGAGGTTTGCTTCTACCATCGTGTATAGGCTGGATTTCGAAAAAGCCTACTGATTAAATTTGGTTTTCCTATTGAATTTCTTGGTTTCACCATCTGTGGTAATAGAGAGTTTTGCCTGGTGAAGTAGGGTGGGCTGTATATGTGCTCTCTTTGGGTTTGTATGACCTCTGTCTAAGATCATCTAGCTATTTGTGTTTCTTTTGAGAAGTCTTAGGTAATTCTGACAGGTCTGCCTTTATGACTCTTGATCTTTTCCACTTACAGCTTTTTTCAATAATAATAATAATAATAATAATAATAATAATAATAATAATAATATGCTGGGAGGAATTTTTTTTGGTCCAATCTATTTGGTGATCTATATGTTCCTTGTACATTTATGGACTTTTCTTTCTTTAAAAGTTTTCTTCTACGATTTTGTTGAAGATGTTTTCTGACCCTTTGAATGGTAAATATTCATCCTCTTTCATTCCTATTATTCTTAAATTTAGTGTTATAATTGTGTCCCAAATTTCTTAGGTGTTTTTCATTAGGACATTTTTAAGCTTTGTATCTTGATATCTTGTATATTATTTTTTATGCCTGAGAGTCTCTCTTCAGTTTCTTGAAAGTGTTGGTGATGTTTGCATCTGTAGCACCTGATATCTTCTTTTTCAAGTTTTTCCATTTCCAAGGTTGCCAACACTCAATAATTTCTTTATTGGTTCTATTTCTAGTTTTAGGTCTTGGACAATTTTGTTCATTTCCTTCACAGATTTTCTTGTATTTTCCTGTATTTCTTTAAAGGAGCTTTTATGTCCTTTTAAAAGGTCTCTCATCTTCATGTAATGGGTATTTGGGATTTAATCTTCCTCTTCAGATTTGTTAGGGTATCTTGGGCTTGCTATAGTAGAAGAACTTGGTTCTAATGGTGCCAAATTATACTGGCTTCTGTTGCTTATACACTGGTGCTTGCCTTTTGCCATCTGGTTATCTATGATGCTAACTTACCTAGGTGCCTTAGAGTGGAGCAGGTCTTGCAGGCAAGTAGAACTATGTGACCTGGGTTAAAGCCGGCCTCCTGTGAGTCAGGAAGTGCTGTCTCTCGTTAGGGCAGGACTACTGTGTCCTTGGTTAGAGCAGGCCTCTTCTTCTGTGTGTTTATGTGTCCTTGGTTACAGGAGATCTCCTGAGAGATATGCCAGGTCTAACTTGGTGCTTGGACAAGCAGATCAATCTGCCATGGTTTCAGATGAAGGTTCAGTCCAGAAGGAGAGTGGGGTTCAAAAGAGTGGGATAGATCACATGTCTGCTGGTTTCTGTGGGGTTTCCTGCTGGATTGGGTACTGGGGCAGGGATTTAAACAATATTCCTGGTTATTACACACCTCCTAGAAGACTGGTAGGCTATTGTGTCTGTGGGGAGTTATGCTTGTGGCTCTGCTAAGGGTTAAGATGGAAGTACAGACCAAAAGGAGGAAGATGCTCAGGCAGAGCTGGATACAGTAAGGAACTACTGTGTTGGGTATGATTTGGATAGCATTGTTTCCAGTGCAAGCACATTCCCATGTTGTATATGAGAAAATATGTAAAGAGACATAGGCATATTTTGTTTGCCAAATATCACTCTATACTAATATCCAGTTTTCAGAAGTCACTTTATTTTGTCTATCAGAGATGAATCTCTGAGTTTAATGGCATGGAATTCAGTCCAGAAAATTAGGAAATCATAAAACTATGGTTTTTGCCACATTTTTATATAGGTGCATTTATGCTTGGAGAAATCAAGCAGGTTTGGGATGTAGATTGTTCCAATCGGTGGTGTTTAGGAATGGTGTAAGTAAATAGAGAAGTTAGACTAGAATATCTGTATGTGCCTTCATGGTGTGAAGAGGAGAAGCAATCACCTATGAGCAAACATGTGAATAGTACAGAGTTGCAAAGACCTGGATGGGATCATTAACTGAGCTTAGGTCAGGATATTATGGATAGCTTTATCAACTTGATGTATGTAACTCATTCTAAAAGGGTGTTGAAATCTATAAAGTGAGATTCAGTGACAGTGATAACTGGAAAAATTGAGGTACTAAGGTCTTTATAATTTTATCAAATTCTTTATGTTGTTCTGTACAATAATTAATATGAAAAACATCTTGATATACTCCTATGTACACAGCACTGAGATATTGTGTTTTATCTGTGAAATAATCACTGGCATTAATACTAGAGAAATGCCAAGGTTAGAAGGGTAAAAACATTAAGTATGTTTCCAAAATGGAAATAGTTTCCTAGAAAGAGAAAAAAACATATATATCAAAATAAACTGAAATTTGAATTTGTAATGAAATATATTTTCCTTAAAGTAATTTTATTTTTCATTACAATATATTATTTGAAAAAATAAGTTTGACTTTCATCTTTGTATGTAAATTATCCAAAAGGATTGTCAGAAGCCATCTAGCAGAGGCTAGGCCTATCAAGTGACTATTTTTGGTGATGGCACACCATTTTGCATTCTCTGTAAATTCTAAGGTCTGAAAGGCAAGGTTCCAAGGAATTTCATCCCACAATGATTTCTTGCTATTGATATGTCTTTTCTTGTCACTATTACATACTGTAATGACTCCTGGGTATTATCACACCCTACCCAATTTGGCAGAATTTCTGTAGATCAGCAGGAAGATGTACTCTCATGTTAAAATATTGTATAGACAAATTGGTAATTTCCCTAGTACTTGTGATGAGTTATTCAAGGAAGATCAAGCACTCTAAATGGTAATAGCTCCAAATGAAGCTCTGTAAATATTTATGTGGCACACACTAATATCACTGGGAAAATAAACCAGGCTCAGAACAAATTTACATTAAAGGTAAACAACTCTTCTGTGGTAACTAAAGGTCATAAACCAGTAATGGAAAGATTTGTTGTAGGTCAAATGATAGGAAATAGAATGCTGACTTGTTTTTCTATAAAAAAAATCCCTAATGCCAACTCTGGAGACACTTAACCTGTCCTTTTCCTGGCTGTGCTTTAGGTCATCACAGTTGTGTAGAATTGAACAAGGGGAAGGGACAACTGAGACCTCTGGCCAGAACATATCTCTGCTGTAGAAGGTACAATGAGCTTCTTTCTAAAACTCAATAGACAATAATGTTCTTTGACAAAGACTTTCTATCTAACTATCCCTTAAAACAAAAAGAAAAGAAAGCCTGCTGGACATGAAGTCCTCAATGGAGGAATCAGAGAAAGGACGGAGAGAGCAGAAGAGTTTTGCCATCCCATAGGAAGAACAAAAGTATCAACAAACCAGACAGCCCAGAGCTCTCAGGGACTAAACCACTATCCAAATAGTGCACATTGTGTGACCCATGGATCCACTAACATATGTATAAGAGGATGGCCTTGGCAGACATTAATGGGAGGAAAGCCCTTGGTCATGTGAAAGTTAGATGCACCAGTGTAGCAAAATGTCAGGGCAGGGAGGGCAGGGATGCAGAAGTGGGTAGATGACTAGGGGAGGACCCTCAAAGAAGCAGGGGGAGTTGGTATTGGATTGGGGTTGTCAGATGGGAAACCAGGAAAGGGGATAACATTTGAAATGTAAATGAGGGTGCCGCCGTGGAGAGCTCTTAGGCAGCACCCCACGAGCAAACTTGAGCCTCGGGACCACAGGAAAGACCAACTTTTCTGCTGCAAGCAACCTGCCTGGTGAACTCAAGACACACAGAGGCAAAATTCCTCTAGGACCGGGCACTTCTGGTATTTAGCAGGAGTCCCAAACCTACGGATCCCTTCCCACAGCAGCTCTCTGCTCCCAAACCCTGTGGGAGAGAGACCACACCTCCTAGACAGGTCGGCATTCCTGAGACTGCAGAGTGGAAGAGACCACCAACACTGTCCACCCCTGCCCACATCCCTGCCCAAGAGGAAACTGTATATGGCCTCTGGGTTCCCTTGGATAAGGGCACAGCAGCAGCGGGACCCCTGCATCTGAGACACCACTGGAACCTGAAGGGACCGACCAGATAAACAGTTCTCTGCACCCAAATCCCATGGGAGGGAGAGCTAAATCTTCAGAGAGGCAGACACGCCTGGGAAACCAGAAGAGACGGCACTCTGCACACATTACTGATTCCAGAGGAAAACACCAAACGCCATCTGGAACCCTCCTGCACAGAAGCTCCCGGAAAGGGCGGCACAGATCTTCCTGGTTGCAGCCTCCATGGAGAGCTCATAAGCAACAACCCACGAGCAAACTTGAGCCTCGGGACCACAGGTAAGACCAACTTTTCTGCTGCAAGTGACCTGCCTGGTGAACTCAAGACAGGCCTACAGGAACAGCTGAAGAACTGTAGAGAGGAAAAACTACACGCACGAAAGCAGAACACTCTGTCCCCATAACTGGCTAAAAGAAAACAGGAAAACAGGTCTACAGCACTCCTGACACACAGGCTTATAGGACAGTCTAGCCACTGTCAGAAATAGCAGAACAAAGTAACACTAGAAATAATCTGATGGCGAGAGGCAAGCGCAGGAACCCAAGCAACAGAAACAAAGACTACATGGCATCATCGGATCCCAATTCTCCCACCAAAGCAAACACAGAATATCCAAAAACACCAGAAAAGCAAGATCTAGATTTAAAATCACATTTGATCATGATGCTGGAGGACTTCAAAAAAGACGTGAAGAACTCCCTTAGAGAAACACAGGAAAACGTTAATAAACAATTAGAAGCCTACAGAGAGGAATCGCAAAAATCCCTGAAAGAATTCCAGGAAAACAAAAATAAACAAGTAGAAGCCCATAGAGAGGAGTCACAAAAATCCCTGAAAGAATTCCAGGAAAACACAATCAAACAGTTGAAGGAATTAAAAATGGAAATAGAAGCAATCAAGAAAGAACACATGGAAACAACCCTGGATATAGGAAACCAAAAGAAGTGACAAGGAGCTGTAGATACGAGATTCACCAACAGAATACAAGAGATGGAAGAGAGAATCTCAGGAGCAGAAGATTCCATAGAAATCATCGACTCAACTGTCAAAAATAATGTAAAGCGGAAAAAGCTACTGGTCCAAAACATACAGGAAATCCAGGACTCAATGAGAAGATCAAACCTAAGGATAAAAGGTATAGAAGAGAGTGAAGACTCCCAGCTCAAAGGACCAGTAAATATCTTCAACAAAATCATAGAAGAAAACTTCCCTAACCTAAAGAAAGAGATACCCATAGGCATACAAGAAGCCTACAGAACTCCAAATAGATTGGACCAGAAAAGCAACTCCTCCCATCACATAATAACTCCTCCCATCACATAATAGTCAAAACACCAAACGCACAAAATAAAGAAAGAATATTAAAAGCAGTAAGGGAAAAAAGGTCAAGTAACATATAAAGGCAGACCTATCAGAATCACAGCAGACTTTTCGCCAGAGACTATGAAAGCCAGAAGATCCTGGACAGATGTCATACAGACCCTAAGAGAACACAAATGCTAGCCCAGGTTACAGTATCCTGCAAAACTCTCAATTAACATAGATGGAGAAACCAAGATATTCCATGACAAAACCAAATTTACACAATATTTTTCTACAAATCCAGCACTACAAAGAATAATAAATGTTAAAGCCCAACATAAGGAGGCAAACTAATCATCTTGGCAACAAAACAAAGAGAAGAAAGGCACAAAAACATAACCTCATATCCAAATATGAATATAACAGGAAGCAATAATCACTATACCTTATTATCTCTCAACATCAATGGCCTCAACTCCCCAATAAAAAGACATAGATTAACAAACTGGATACGCAACGAGGACCCTGCATTCTGCTGCCTACAGGAAACACACTTCAGAGATAAAGACAGACACTACCTCAGAGTGAAAGGCTGGAAAACAACTTTCCAAGCAAATGGTCAGAAGAAGCAAGCTGGAGTAGCCATTCTAATAACAAATAAAATCAATTTTCAACTAAAATTCATCAAAAAGGATATGGAAGGACACTTCATATTCATCAAAGGAAAAATCCACCAAGATGAACTCTCAATCCTAAACATCTATGCCCCAAATACAAGGGCACCTACATACATAAAAGAAACCTTACTAATGCTCAAAACACTCATTGCACCTCACACAATAATAGTAGGAGATGTCAACACTCCACTCTCATCAATGGACAGATCATGGAAACAGAAATTAAACAGAGATGTAGACAGACTAAGAGAAGTCATGAGCCAAATGGACTTAACAGATATTTATAGAACATTCTATCTTAAAGCAAAAGGATATACCTTCTTCTCAGCTCCTCATGGTACTTTCTCCAAAATTGACCATATAATTGGTCAAAAAATGGGCCTCAACAGGTACAGAAAGATAGAAATAATCCCATGTGTTCTATCAGACCACCATGGCCTAAAGCTGGTCTTCAATAACAATAAGGGAAGAATGCCCACATATTCATGGAAATTGAACAATGCTCTACTCAAAGATTCTGGAAATCAGTCTGGAGGTTCCACAGAAAATTGGACATTGAACTACCCTAGCACCCAACTATACCTCTCTTGGGCATATACCCAAAAGATGCCCCAACATATAAAAAAGACACTATTTTAATAGCAGCCTTATTCATAATAGCCAGAAGCTGGAAAGAACCCAGATGCCCTTCAACAATGTAATGGATACAGAAAATGTGGTACATCTACACAATGGAATATTACTTAGCTATCAAAAACAATGACTTTATGAAATTCATAGGCAAAAGGTTGGAACTGGAAAATATCATCCTGAGTGAGGTAACCCAATCACAGAAAAACACACATGGTCTGCACTCATTGATAAGTGACTATTAGCCCAAATGCTTGAATTACCCTAGATGCCTAGAACAAATGAAACTCAAGAAGGATGATCAAAATGTAATGCTTCACTCCTTCTTTAAAAGGGGAACGACAATACCCTTGGCAGGGAATAGAGAGCCAAAGATTAAAACAGACACAGAAGGAACACCCATTCAGAGCTGCCCCACATGTGGTCCCTACATATAGAGCCCTCCAATAAGACAAGATGGATGAAGCAAAGAAGTGCAGGCTGACAGGAGCCGGACATAGATCGCTCCAGAGAGACACAGCCAGAAAACAGCAAATACAGAGGCGAATGCCAGCAGCAAACCACTGAACAGAGAATAGGACCCCCGATGAAGGAATCAGAGAAAGAACTGGAAGAGCTTGGAGGGGCTCGAGACCCCATATGTACAACAATGCCAAGCAACCAGAGCTTCCAGGGACCAAGCCACTATCTAATGACTATACATGGTCTGACCCTGGACTCTGACCTCATAGGTAGCAATGAATATCCTAGTAAGAGCACCAGTGGAAGGGGAAGCCCTGGGTCCTGCTAAGACTGAACCCCCAGTGAACTAGATTGTTGGTGGGAGGGCAGCAATTGGGGGAGGATGGAGAGGGGAACACCCATAAAGGAGGGGAGGGGGAGGAATTAGGGGGATGCTTGCCCGGAAACCGGGAAAGGGAATAACACTCAAAATGTAAATGAGAAATACTCAAGTTAATAAAAAAAAGAGGATAACATTTCAAATGTAAATACATAAATATACAAGAAAAATAAAGAAATATGAACATTGATGTCAGTGAAAGAGGAAAAATGATGATGTGGCTTAAAAAAAGAAATATAAATGAATATAATATCCAATAAAAAGAATAACAATAATAATAACAACAACAATAACAACAAAACCTGGTAATGCTCTGGGATACAGATTGGCACTCTCTTATCTCTCTGGTTCATGAAGAGTTAACAAACTCCAAGCCTCTTGCCTGGTCAACCAGAATTTCTTGAGCCAGAAGAAAAAGATTTTTCTAACGAAATTTTCTTTAATACACTTTTGCTAACACCATGAGTTAATCCCCATATGCCAGGTCTTTGAATATTGAGTAGTGATCATTTTGAAAGGGTAAATATTATCAAAACTAAGTAATTTTGCCCTCATAACATCTACCTTTTCCTCTGCAATCACTGATGTTACCTATTGGTTGCCTATCTCATTTTACCTATCTGCAGAGCCTGGCCCTAAGCAAAAGACATTTTTTTTACAATTCTGCTACATGACATTTTCTAGTAGACTAGAGCGCTTGTGATTAATTAAAGCTATTTCATTGTAAGTCTTATGACAGGAGTTTTCTTATCTCATGTATTAAAAACTTACGTTGTCTTAGAACCTACAGGAAAATGATTATTTGTAGCTTTTAAAACCAGGACCGTATTTCTAGAAACATTATATTTCTGCAGTTCCCCTGCAAAGATTCATGATTGTAAAAATAGACTAATGATTCCCTGTGAGTTATCTCAGATAAATAATCACAGATATCTTAGTTCCATTTATTCTCTGATTGAAAGAAATGTATTCCAATAACTTAGAATACTAAATTATAACTATCGGTGCCCTGGAAAGGAAAGGGACATTCTTATAATCATAAGTACTTTGTAGTTAATGAGGCATATTTCATAAAAGTATTTAAGAAGTGCATCTTTAAGTAATTGAAATATCAAGTATTTCTGAAAATGCCTTTTATTTTTGCCATCCCACAACATTGAAAACATTCCAAATTATCCATATTTTAAAATAAATGACTTTGTAAGTTCATTTGTCTTAATTACTACAAATTATCACATATATTATGTCTATATTATAAAGGTCTAGACAGAGAAATTTGATTGTACTCTAGGTCAATCCCTGAAGAACTTGATATTTTCAAGGGGTCCTCCACTCTCCTGCCATCTCCTCTTTGTCTTGAGCAAAACAGTAAGCTACCCTTTCCCTACACATCTTTCTTGTGCACTGAGCCCCTAGGCAAAGTCAAGTTGCACTGAGCAGCCTCTTATCCCAAGGAGACCTCTATTCTCTTGCTATGCCTCTCCAACCTTCATCAGACTGAGACTCCTAAATCAAAAGTTAGCTACCCTTTCACCAAACGTTCCTGCTTGTGGAGCCCTGTGGGCCAATCCAAGCTGTGCTAGGCAACGTGCTATCACAGAAGCACCTCCATTCTCCTGCCACCTCTGCTCTACCTCCATCAGACACCTGAACCACAAAGGTAAGCTTTCCTTCCCTCACTCATCTTCCCTGCACAATGAATCACCACTCCCATGAGCCATTCCAGCTTCCTGGAGCACCTTGAATGGACATGCTGTTCCTGAATCTTAAAAAAATGCATGTCCCAAAACATACAGTCCAAGGGGACTTATAAGAGGCCTGCCACATTAAGCCATCAGGGTTTACCCCCTTCACAATTCCTACTACAAGAAGAATGTCCTGGGAAAAAGGCCATCCATATGCAAAAGATCCCTGAAAGAACATAATCAAAAAAAAAAAAAAAAGCGAGGTAAAGATGACTTCTCTAATGCCACATCTACAGCTACACAACTACAGCGTTCCCTGAGTATCCTAACACAACCAAAACACTAGAAAAATTATCTTAAATCCAGGCATATAAAGATTATAGAGCCCTGTAATGTGGAAATGAATAAGTTCCTGAAAGAAATATAGAAAAATACAATCAATTTAAAGATGAAAATAGCTATACCTTAAATATATATGGGAAAATACAATTAAACCAATTGAAGGGAATAAATAAAGCTGTACAAGTTTTGACAGTGAAAATAGAAGCAATAAAGAGAATACACACAGGAATTTCTTCAGCTGGAAAACACAGCAAAAAGAACAGAATTCAAAGATGCAAGCCTCACTAACAAAATACAGAAAATGAAAGATACAATCTTCAGGGGTAGAAGATAAAATAGAAGAAATTTAAACATATATCGAAGAAAAAATTAAATCTAAAAGTATTCCTGACATAAAAACATCCAGGAATAACAAGAAAATACCTAACCTAAGAATAATAGGAGCAGAAGAAGATAAAGAGAGCTAGCTACAAGGACCAGAATATACTAACAAAATCATAGAAGAAAACGATTCCAATCTAGAGAAAGGAGTGCCTATAAACATATAAGAAGCTTACAGTGCACCAATTGGACTCAACAAGAAAAGAAAATTCTCCCACTACATAATAATCAAAACAAATTTACAGAACAACAAAAGAATAATAGAAGCAGCAAGTGAAAAAGGCTAGGTAACAGACAAAGCAGATTATCAGAATCATACCTGATTTCACAAAAGAGATTCTAAAAGCTAGAAAGGCCTGGACACATATCGTGTAATCTCTATAAAAGCACATGTGGAAACCTATACTCAGCAAAACTCTCAATCAACATAGATGGAAAAACAAGATATGCCAAATCCAAACAATATCTATCGACAAAATCAGCCTAACAGTGAGAAAAAACTATCAGGAAATTGCAGCACTAGAAGGATAATTACATCCAAGAAAACACAAGAAACAAAAAATACCATTCCAGAAAACAAGGAAAGCATGTGCAGGAGTGTGTGTGTGTGTGTGTGTGTGTGTGTGTGTGTGTGTGTGTGTGTTTGTGTGTGTATGTGTGTGTGTAGTTTAGGGTTGGGGTTAGGATAAGAGGTAGGTTTAAGGTTAGGGTGTGTGTATGTACACACACACAGACACACGCACACACACACACGCACACACACACACACACACACACAGAGAGAGAGAGAGAGAGAGAGAGAGAGAGAGAGAGAGAGAGAGAGAGAGATCTAAAACATTAAAATAAAATTAAATAACAAACATTGGTCAAAAACTGAACTCAATTCTCTAATTAAAACTACATTGTTTAATAGAACAGATGCAAGAAAAGGATCCATGATTCTGCTGAATTCAAGAAACACACCTAAGTAATACAGATAAACATTACAGCAGAGTAAAGGGATGGAAAATATTTTTGAAGCAAAAACATGACACAAGAAACAAGGTGGAGTAGCCATTCTATAACTAATGAAATAGTCATTAAAACAAAAATTCATGAAGAGACATGGAAGTATACTTCATACTAACGAACAGAATTATCTACCAATATGATATCTCAAACCTCAACATCTATGCACTAAGACAAGTACACCTACACCTTTGTAAAATAAAGATTGCTAAAGCTTAAATCACACATTAAAACTTACTCATAAATGGTGGTAGACTTCAAAACACCCTTCTCACCAATGGATAGGACATAAAGAAAAAAGTAAACAGAGAAATAATGAAACTAAAAGGCATGGTGAATCAAATGGACCTAACACATATCTATAGAATATTTCCCCCAAAACACTAAAGATTTTGTCTTTCAACATCTCATGGTTCTTTCTCAAAAATTGAATATATATTGACCAAAAGGTAAACATCAAAGGATATAAGAAAACTGAAATAACACATTGTATCCTATCAGACTTCCAGGGACTTATTTGTACTTGAACAACTATAGAAACACTGGAAGCCTACACATTAATAGAACTTAAACAACTCCTGATCAATGAGCTTAGAGTCAGGCAAGAAATAAAGTAATTAAAGACTTTCTAGTACTTAATGAAAATGAAGGCATATCATATTCAAACATATGAGAAATAATAAAAGTAGCGCAACAAGGACATTCAAAGAACTAAGTACCTTCATAAGGAAATTAGAAAATTTTCACATCAGCAGTTTAAAAGTACACCTGAGGAGAGAGATCACCGCCCAGACAGGTGGGCATTCTTGAGACTGCAGAGTGCGAGAGACCACCAATACTGCCCACTCCTGTCCATATCCTTGGCCCAAGAGAAACTGTATGGGGCCTCTGGGAACTGGAGGATAGGGACATGAAAGTGGCAGGTCCTTTGTGGCCCAAACACTGCCCAGATCTGAAGCGACCAATCAAAAGCTCCCTCCACTCACATCCCGTGGGAGGAGAGCTAAACCTTCAGAGGGGCAGACATGCCTGGGAAGCCAGAAGAGGATATACTCTGCCCACATTTCTGATTCCAGAGGAAAACACCTAATGCCATCTGGGACCCCAGTGCACAGGAGCCCCAGGAAAAAGTGGCACAGACCCTCCTGGTTTCCGCCCTCTCGGAGAGCTCAAAAGAAGCCCACCACGAGCAAATACAGTCAATTGTAAATATCTATGCTCCAAATAAAAGGCACCTACATACATAAAAGAAACCATACTTAAGCTCAAAGCACACATTGCACCTCACACAATAATAGTAGGAGATGTCAACACGTCTATCTCATCAATGGACAGATCATGGAAACAGAAATTAAACAGAGACATAGACCAAAAGAAGTCATGAACCAAGTGGTCTTAACAGATATTTATAGAACGTTCTATCCTAAAAGAAAAGGTTATACCTTCTTCTCACCACCTCATGGTACTTTATCCAAAAGTGTCCATATAATTGGTCATAAAGCAGGCCTCAATAGATACAGAAAGATAGAAATAATCCTTTGTGTCCTATCAGACCACCACGGGCAAAAGCTGGTCTTCAACAACAAAAAGGGAAAAATGCCCACATTAACATGGAAGAGGAAAAATGCTCTACTCAATGATAACCTGGTCAAGGAAGAAATAAAGAAAGAAATTAATGACTTCTTAGAATTTAATGAAATTGAGAGTATGATATACCCAAACTTATGGGACACAATGAAAGCTGCGCTAAGAGGAAAACTCATAGCTCTGAGTGCCTGCATAAAGAAACAGGAGAGAGCATATATCAGCATATTGACAGCACACCTAAAAGCACTAGAACAAAAAGAAGCAAATACACCCAGGCGAAGTAGAATGCAGGACATAATCAAACGCAGAGGTGAAATCAACCAAGTAGAAACAAAAAGGACCATACAACGAATCAATAGAACCAAAAGTTGGTTCTTTGAGAAAATCAACAAGATAGATAAACCTTTACCCAGACTAATGAGATGACAAAGAAAGTGTGTCCAAATTAACAAAATCAGAAATGAAAAGGGAGACATAACTACAGAATCAGAGGAAATTCAAAAAAATCATTAGATCCTACTACAGAAGCATATATTCAACAAAACTTGAAAAAATGCAGGAGATGGACAATTTCCTAGACAGTTAGCAGGTACCAAAGTTAAATTAGGAACCGATAAACCATTTAAACAACCACATAACT
Organism: Rattus norvegicus; assembly: GCF_021556685.1. Lineage (NCBI taxonomy): Eukaryota > Metazoa > Chordata > Mammalia > Rodentia > Muridae > Rattus > Rattus norvegicus. The sequence goes on from NC_141535.1 coordinate 178,964,777, forward strand.
ACTAAGGAAATAGAAGCAGTCATTAAAGGTCTCCCAACCGAAAAGATCCCAGATCCAGATGGGATCAATGCAAATTTCTATCAGGCCTTCATAGAAGACCTCATACCATTACTATCCAAACTATTCCACAAAATCGAAACAGATAGAGCACTACCGAATTCCTTCTATAAAGCCACAATTACTCTTATACCTAAATCACATGAAGACCCAAAAAAGAAAGAGAACTTCAGACAAATTTCCCTTATGAATATCGAAGCAAAAATACTCAATAAAATTCTGGCAAACTGAATCCAAGAGCACATCAAAACAATCACCCACCATGATCAAGTAGGCTTCATCTCAGGCATGGAGGGATGGTTTAATATATGGAAAACCATCAACACAATCCATTATATAAAGAAACTGAAAGATAAAACTATATGATCATTTAATTAGATGCTGAGAAAGCGTTTGACAAAATTCAACACCCCTTCATGATAAAAGTCCTGGAAAGAATAGGAATTCAAGGCCCATATCTAAACATAGTAAAAGCCATATACAGAAAACCTGTTGCTAATATTAAAATAATGGAGACAAAGTTGAAGCAATCTCACTAAATCAGGGACTAGACAAGGCTGCCCAATCTTTCCCTACTTTTTCAATACAGTTCTTGAAGTTCTAGCCAGAGCAATCAGACAACAAAAGGAGATCAAGGGGATACAGATTGGAAAAGAAGAAGTCAAAATATCACTATTTGGAGATTATATGATAGTATATTTAAGTGCTCCCAAAAAATCATTCAGAGAACTACTAAACCTGATAAACACCTTCAGCAAAGTGGCTGGGTACAAAATTAACTCAAACAAATCAGTAGCCTTCCTCTACATAAAAGAGAAACAAGACGAGAAAGAAATTCAGAAAATGACACCCTTCATAATAGTCCCAAATAATATGAAATACCTCGGTGTGACATTAACCAAGCAGGTGAAAGATTTCTATGATAAGAACTTTAACCCTCTAAAAAAGAAATTGGAGAAGATCTCAAGATGGAAAGATCTCCCATGCCCATGGATTGACAGGATTAATATGGAAAAATGGCCATTTTACCAATAGTGATCTACAGACTCAATGCAATCCCCATCAAAATACCAATCCAATTTTTCAGAGGTAGACAGAACAATTTGCCAATTCATCTGGAATAAGAAAAAGCCTACAATACCTAAAACTACCCTCAACAATAAAAGGACTTCCTGGGGAATCACTATCCCTGAACTCAAGCAGTATTACAGAGCAATAGTGATAAAAACTGCACGGTATTGGTACAGAGACAGGCAGATAGACCAGTGGAATAGAATTGAAGACCCAGAAATGAACTCACACACCTATGGTCACTTGATTTTTGACAAGGGAGCCAAAACCATCCAGTGTAAAAAAGGTAGCATTTTCAGCAAATGGTGCTGGTTCAACTGGAGGTCAGTATGTAGAAGAATGTAGATCTATCCTTTCTTATCACCCTTTACACAGCATGAGTCCAAGTGGATCAAGTACCTCGACATCAAACCACATATACTCAAACTAATAGAAGAAAAAGTGGGGAAGCATCTCAAACACATGGGCACTGGAGAAAATTTCCTGAACAAAACACCAATGGATTATACTCTAAGAAAAAGAATCGACAAATGGGATCTCATAAAACTACAAAGCTTCTGTAAGACAAAGGATACTTTTGTTAGGACAAAACGACAACCAACAGATTGGGAAAAGATCTTTACCAATCCTACAACAAATAGAGGTCTTATATCCAAAATATACAAAGAACTCAAGAAGTCAGACTGGAGGGAGACAAATAACCCTATTATAAATGGGGTACAGTGCTAAACAAGGAATTCACAGCTGAGGAATGCCAAATGGCTGAGAAACACCTAAAGAAATGTTCAACATCTTTAGTCATAAGGGAAATGCAAATCAAAACAACCCGAGATTTCAACTCACACTAGTGAGAATGGCTAAGATCAAAAACTCAAGTTACAACAAATGGTGGTGTGGTGTGGAGAAAGAGGAACACTCCTCCATTGTTGGTGGGATTGGAGACTGGTACAACCATTCTGGAAATCAGTCTGGAGGTTCCTCAGAAAATTGGACATTGAACTGCCTGAGGATCCAGCTATACCTCTCTTGGGCATATACCCAAAAGATGCCCCAACATATAAAAAAGACACGTGCTCCACTATGTTCATTGCAGCCTTATTTATAATAGCCTGAAGCTGTAAAGAACCCAGATGCCCTTCAACAGAGGAATGGATACAGAAAATGTGGTACATCTACACAATGGGATATTACTCAGCTATCCAAAACAATGACTTTATGAAATTCATAGGCAAATATTTGGAACTGGAAAATATCATCCTGAGTGAGGTAACCCAATCACAGAAAAACACACATGGTATGCATTGTGTCATTGATAAGTGGCTATTAGCCCAAATGCTTGAATTACCCTAGATGCCTAGAACACATGAAACTCAAGACGGATGATCAAAATGTGAATGCTTCACTCCTTCTTTAAAAGGGGAACAAGAAAAACCTTGGGAGGGAATAGGGAGGCGAAGTTTAGAACAAAGGCAGAAGGAATACCCATTCAGAGCCTGCCCCACATGTGGCCCATACATATACAGTCACCAAACTAGATAAGATGGATGAAGCAAAGAAGTGCAGACAGACAGGAACCGGATGTACATCTCTCCTGAGAGACACAGCCAGAATACAATTGCATAGGCGAATCCATCATTAAGCCACTGAACTGAGAATGGGACCCATGTTGAAGGAATCTTAGAAAGTACCGGAAGAGCTTGAAGGGGCTTGAGACCCCATATGAACAACAATGCCATCCAGCTAGAGCTTCTAGGGACCAAACCACTACCCAAAGACTATACATGGACTGACACTGAACTCCAACTGCATAAGTAGCAATGAATAGCCTGGTAAGAGCACCAGTGGAAGGGGAAGCCCTTGGTCCTGCCAAGACTGAATACTCAGTGAACGTGACTGTTGGGGGGAGGGCAGTAATGGGGGGAGGATGGGGAGGGGAACACCCATAGAGAAGGGGAGAGGGAGGGGTTAGGGGGATGTTGGCCCAGAGACTGGGAAGGGGACTAACAATCGAAATGTAAATAAGAAATACTCAAGTTAATAAAGATGAAAAAAAAAGTACACCTGAAATCTCTAGAATGGAAAGAAGCAAGAAAACCAAGGAGGATTATAAAGCTGAAAATAATCAAAATCATGGCTGAAACAACCAGCTAGCAAGAAAGAAATCAATACAAAGAATTAACAAAACCATGAACTGGTTCTTTGAGAAAATCAACAAGATAGATATATCGTTAGCCAAACCAAACTAACTGAAAGACAGAGACAGTGTCCAAATAATCAAAATCAGAAATTAAAAGGAGGACAAATCAACAGAAACTGAATAAATTCATTTGGTCTTACTTCAAAAGATTATATTCTACAAAATGGAAAAATCTTTATGAAATAGATAATTTTCTAGACAGACACCACTCACCGAAGTTAATTTCTGATAACATAAACTAGTTAAACGTTCCTATAACTGCTATGAGTTTCATATTCAAGGATTAATTATATAGTTAATAAACCTGTAAGTACACACAGTATTTAAGAGCTACCAAATCATGGCTCTGCAAGATATCAAATATTCAAGAGCACATACTGCTCTTATGAGATGAGGGCTAAGTTCATGCCTCAGCATCCACAATAGTGCTCTTACACAAACTGAATCTACAGATTCAGGGCAGAGGAGAAACTTCTGGCCTGTAAGGTACATGTACTCATAGGCACATATTCATAAACACACACTGTTCAAAATAATGAATATTTTAAAACTGAGTGTTACAAACTTCAAAGACATTTAATCCAACAAGCTTTATTCATTTAGCATTTGCTACATAAGTAATCATTTATGAACTGACAAAACATCATATATTGCTTTAAATTTAGACTGGTTTAAGATGGACAGATATTTATTTATAATCATGACATGACTCCCGAACTGTTTTTAACTGAAATTCAGTCAATAATAATAAAATGTGGAGAGAATTAAACAGGGGTGGCCTATTGCTAGTATTATTATATAAGTCATATTCTGAAAACATTACATTGTCTATGTATGGTTAGTAATTTGTTTATTTTGGCCTAACAGAATGTAGAATCACTGAACATAAGAGCCTGAGGGGTTAGTCTAGACTTTGTAAGTTAATGTGGGAAAACTTATCGTAAATGTAGGCACTTATATAGGTCTAGATTTGATAAAAAGAAAACCCCAGTTGATCATTTATATTCATTCATTTCTTTCCTGGCTCTAAATAAAGTTATCAAATGCTCCAAAGTTCCTCCTACCACTCTGAAGTCAGAGATTGTTCCCTGGAACTGTGGTACATAATAATGCTTCCTTAAGTTGCTTTTCATGGATTGATGTCAAAATAAAATGGTTATTAGTACATAATCATTTAAGTCACAAATATATTATGAAAGATGGTTATATTGTCTATTTTAATGAATCAAAGTAACATCAATGTTCAGATTTGTGGAGAATGAAAGCCACTTTCAGGATTCGAATTTGAATAGTAAGCTGTTTCCTCCAGAGAAATACCACAAAAAGACAAGTCCAGTGGAGCTAATAGCAAAAAAGACACTGGGAGTATGTCAGTCATTCAACTCAAATGCAATTGTCAATTAACCCAAGGAATTCTGACATGGTTTAAAAACCTTAACTGCATGCTGGAAGGCCCAAAGACATTTATACCAGAAGCCTGAGGATGTTCTCCATGTTCACTCCACACAAAAAGTGAGAGTGATCAGCAAACTGGAGGCCACTGATAACATTATTCTGTTCAGTCTGTAAATAGGACAACCGGAACTGCATGGCACCATCATTGCTTCCTAAGGGCCAACACCTGGTTCAGAAATATTAGGAAAAATGACACATTCAGGTGATATGCAATTGTGAAGAAGTTGATGGCATTCTAGACTACAACTACCTTTCACAAAACCCAGGAATTTTTGATCCCTTACAGGAGCTCTGGACAGGTGTTAGGTCTTCTACACATATGGAAACATTATGGGAAAACTCTACAGATATTCTCATCTCTAACACTATATATTTTTGGTTAGTGTTCATACAATATTGGAAGAAAACCAACTTGTTGCTCATTTTTTTTTGCTGAGAATACAGGGCCTTAGCCTTAATAATGAGTTGAGGCAGTTTAGACATCATCCCATTCAGTGTAGTGCACTCAGAAGTATGTGGTCCACAAAAGTAAGTTCCTTATTCTTCAACATCCATGAAGAATGCTAAGATCACCTGTTCTTCAGTAAAAATGTAGATAACATCCAGGTGAGTTCCCTCTCTGGTCCCATCATATTTCCAAGCCTTTTGTGAGAACTTCTTGCATCTTTTATTAAGCAGCATAGAGACCTATGACAATATATGCACAGAAGACTAAATCATGATCATGAAATTCCTCAAAAGGCAGGGACAAAAAATATCCCTCATAACTTCTGGAGTGTTCCAATGCCAGATCCTATGTCTTAATCCATATTCCTGGTTATTTTCTGGTGAGTCGTGGAGATTCATCACAAAAAAAACAAGAGCTACAGCACAGAATTAAGCCAGGTCTGCAAATCCAGAAATGTTTTCTGCTTTGATAGGCAGAAAGGAATGTTTCATTCATGTACAGGATGGAAGAAGAATACCATATGTTGCCAATTAAATAATTAGTTTCACACAATTAGAAACTCTGTAGAGGTTATTGTGGTATTTCAGAATAGAGATTACCCATTAATTTTGACACATGTGCATTTACAGATGGAATATTTTAGTAGCATAGCTTAAAATTTGAGTCTATGAAAACTTCTGACCCAAATCTTGTGGGGAAGAGAGCTGATCAGGCAGGAGTGCAGACATCCTGAGACCATAGGACAGACTGCCCCCTCTGCACACCTGTCTACATCTCTTCCCACATCCCTGGTCAAAGGGGAAACTGCAAGGTGTCTCTTGACACAAGGATATAGGAACAGACTGCCACCGGTCCCTGAGTTCCGGTCTGTGCGAAACAGCTTCATGAACCAAAATCCTGTGGAAAAGATAGCTGGACCCTCAGAAGTCTGGATACTCCTAAAAAGTCAGAAGAGACTACACTCTGCCCACAGTCCAGACCCAAGAGGGAATTACATAGTGCCAACTGTGCCTTCTTGGTGCAAGGACCTAAGAGAAACCACCCTTTGATACCTGCCCAGGCCTAGAGCTGGAAGACAGTCTCCAGGAGGCTAACACGTCTGAAATCAGAGCACGTGTTCTCAGAAAAGACTGAAAGAAAACAGGAGAATAGTTCTACAGAAGTGCTGACAAAGAGGAATACAGCAGGGTTAAGTCACTCTCAGAAACAGCAAGAGAAGCAAACACAAGAGTCAAACCAATGGCTAGAGAAAAGCACAGGAAACTAAGCAACAGAAACTAAGACTACTTAGCATCATGAGAGCCCAGTTCTCCGACCAACGAAAATACTGGATATCCAAACAAACAAGAGAAGCTAGATTTAGATTTAAAATCACATTTTTTCATGATGATGGAGAACATTAAGAAAGACATATGAATTCCCTTAAAGAAATGCAGGATAACACAAATAGACAAGTAGATGCCCTTAGAGAGGAAGAAAAAAATCCTGAAAGAATAACAGGAAAACACAAGTAAACAGGTGAATGAACTGAATATGGAAATAGAAACAATAATGAAAGTACAAAGTGAGACAACCTAAGGCAAACCTAAGGAAGAAACAAGGAGCTATAGATACAAGCATAAATAACAGAATACAATACATAGAAGAGAGAATCTCAGGGGCAGAAGATACCAAAAACAAACAAACAAACAAAAAACAAAACAAAACAAGAACACAACTGTCAAGGATTATGCAAAACGTAAAAAGCTCCTACCCCAAAACATACAGGAAATTCAGGACAGAATGAGAAGGTCAAACCAAAGGATAATAGGTATAGAAGAAAATGAAGACTCCCAGCTTAAAAGGCCAGTAAATATATTCAACAAAATTATAGAAGGAAATTTCCCTAACCTAAAGAGATGCCCATAAACATATAAGAAACCTACAGAACACGAAATAGATTTTATCAGAAGAGAAATTCCTCCCATCACATATTAATTAAAACACCAAATGCACAAAACAAATAAAGAATATTAAAACCAGTAAGAGAAAATGGTCAAGTGACATATAAATGAAGACCTATAAGAATTACACCAGGCTTGTCACCAGAGACTAGGAAAGCCACAAGATCCTGGACTGATGGGGTCATACAGACCCTAAGGTAACACAAATACCAGCCCAAGTTACTGTATCCAGCAAATCTCTCAATTAACATAGATGGAAAAACCAAGATATTCCATGACAAAACCAAATTTACACAATGTCTTTCTACAAATCCCGGCCTACAAAGACAATAGATGGAAAACTCTGACACAAGGAGAGAAACTACCCCATAGAGAAAGCAATAATATAATTTCCTTGCAATGAAACCAAAAGAGAACCAACCATAATTCCACCTCTAACAACAAAAATGATAGTAAGCGACAATCACTATTCCTTAATATCTCTCAACATCAACCAACTCAATACCCTATAAAAAGACATAGATTAATAGACTGGATACTTATAAAGGACACAGAATTTGCTGCATGAAGAAACATACCTCAGAGACAAAGACAGAAACTACTTTAAAATAAATGGCGGGAAAACAAATTTCTAAGCAAATGGCCTGAAGAAACCAGCTGGAGTTGCCATTCTAATATCAAATAAAATTGACTTTCAACCGAAAGTCCTTAAAAAAGATAAGGAAGAACACTTCATATTCATTAAAGGAAAAATCCACCAAGATGTACTCACAATCCTAAATGACTATGCTCAAAATGAAAGGGCACCTACATAAATAAAAGAAACATTACTGAAGTTTAAAGTACACATTGCACCTCACACCATAATAGTAGGAGATTTCAACATCCCCTTTTGATCAATGGACAGATCATGGATATACAAATTCAACAGAGATGTAGAGAAACTAACAGAAGTTATGAACCAAATGGATTTAAAAGATATTTATAGAACATTCCATCCTAAATCAAAACGATATGCTTTCTTCTCAGCACCTCATTGAACCTTCTCCAAAATTGACCACATAATCAGTCACAAAACAGGCCTCAAGAGATAAAGGAAGATAGAAATACTCCCATGCATCCTACCAGATCATCATGCCCGAAGACTGGTCTTCCATAAAGACAAAAATGACAGAAAGCCCACATAAACATGGAGGTTAAACAATAATCTCCTCAAAGACAACTTGATGAAGGAGAAAATAAAGAAAGAAATTAAAGACTTCTGAGAACTTAATGAAAATTAAGATCCAATATTCCCACACTAATAGAACACAGTGAAAGCAGTACAATGAGGAAAACTCATAGCTCTGTGAGCCTGGAAAAAGAAACAGGAGAGAGCATATATCATCAGATTAACTGCAGACCTAAAACCTCTAAACAAAAAGAAAAAAATAAACACAAGAGGAGTAAAAGGAACGAAACAATCAAACTCAGGTTTGAATCAACCAAGAAGAAACGAAAAGGATTACACAAAGACTCAAGAGAGCCAGGAACTGGTTCATAGAGAAAATCAACAATATAGATAAAGCCTTAGCCAGACTAACCAGAGGTCACAGAGAGTGTATCCAAATTAAAAAAATTCAGAAATGAAAAGGAAGCCATAACAACAGAATCAGAAAAAAATTAAAAACTCCTCAGATCCTATTATAAAAGCCTATATTCAACAAAAATGGAAAATCTGAAGGAAATGGACTAATTTCTAGACAGATATCATGTAGTAAAATTAAATCAGGAACAAATAAAACATGTAAACAACCCCATAACTCCTAAAGAAAGAGAAGCAATTATTAAAAGTCTCCCAACCAAAAAGAATCCAGGACCTGATGTGTTTAGTGGAGAATTTTATCAGACCTTCATAGAAGACCTCATACCAATACTGTCCAAACTACTCTACAAAATAGCCAAAGACAGAACACTAACAAATTCCTTCTATGAAACTACATTTACTCTTATACCTAAACCACCCAAAGACCCAACAAGGATAGAGAACTTCGAAATAATTTCCCTTATGAATATTGACATAAGAAATACTCAATAAAATTCTTGTAAACCAAATCAAAGGACACATCAAAACGAGCATCCTTCATGATCAAGAAGACTTCATTCCAGGGATGGAGGGATGTTTTAATATATGAAAACCCATCAATGTAATCTACTATATAAACAAATTCAAAGAAAACAACGTGATCACAACATTAGATTCAGAGAAAGCATTTGACAATATTCAACACCACTTCATGATAACAGTCCTGGAAAGATCAGGAATATAAGGCTCATGTCTTAACATAGTAAAAGCAATACACAGCAAACCAGTAGCTAACATCAAACTAAATGTTAATAAACTTGAAGCAATCCCACTAAAATCAGGGACTAGACAAAGCTGCCCATTCTCTCCCTACTTATTCAATACAGTATTCAAAGTCCTAGCCAGAACAATCAGACAGCGAAAGGAGGTCAAAGGAATACATATTGGAAGTGAAGAAATCCAAATGTCACTATTTGCAGATGATGTGATAGTGTACTTAAGGGACCCCCAAAAGGACCACCAGAGAAGTACTTAACCTCATAAACAATTTGAGAAAAGTGTTGGGGTATAAAATTAATCCAAACAAATCAGTAGCCTTCCTATAGTAAAAGGATAAACAGGCTGAGATCGAAATAAGGGAAATGACACATCACAATACTCCCAAATAATATAAAATATCTTTGTGTAACTATAACCAAGCAAGAGAAAGATCAGGATGACAAGAATTTCAAGTCTCTGAAGAAAGAAATTGAGGGAGATCACAGAAGACAGAAATATCTTCCATGCTTATGGATTGGTAGGATTAATATAATAAAGACAGACATTTTGACAAAAGCAATCCACAGATTCAATACAATCCCCTTCAAAATTCCTACGCAATTCTTCATAGAAATAGAAAAAGCAATTTGCAAATTTATTTGGAATAACAAAAAATCCAGGATAGCAAAAACTGTATTCAACAATAAAAGAACTTCTGGGGGAATCACCATCCCTGATTTTAAGCAGTATTAGAGAACAACAGTCATAAAAACTGTGTGGTAGTGTTACAGAGACAGGCAGGTAGATCAGTGGAACAAAATTAAAGACCCAGAAATGAACCAACCAAACTATGGTCAATTGATCTTTGACAAAGTTGCTAAAACCATCCAATGGAAGAAACATAGCATTTTCAACAAATGGTGCTGATTCAACTGGAGGTGAGCATGTAGAAGAATGCAAATAGACCCAATCTTGTCACCCTATACATAGCTTAAGTCCAAGTGTATCAAGGACCTCCACATGAAACCAGGTACACTCAAACTAATAGAAGAAAAAGTGGGGAAGCATCTCGGACACATGGGCACTGGAGAAAATTTCCTGAACAAAACATCAATGGTTTATGCTCTAAGATCAAGAACCGACAAATGGGACTTCATAAAACTGCAAAGCATCTTTAAGACAAAAGACACTGTCATTATGACAAAACAGCAACTGACAGATTGGGAAAAGATCTTTACCAACCCTACATCTCATTGAGGGCTAATATCCAAAATATACAAATAAACTTACTAAAAATTGGGGTATAGAGCTAAACAAAACATTCTCAGTTGAGGAATATGGAATGGCAAAAAGCACCCAAAGAAATGTTCAACATCCTTAGTGGTCAGGGAAAGGCAAATGGAAACAACACTGAGATTCCAACTCACACCATTCAGAAAGGCTCAGATAAAAAGCTCAGGAGACAGCAGATGCTGGCTATGACATGGAGAAAGAGGAACACTCCTCCATTTTTGTTGGGATTGCAAACTGGTACGACACTCTGGAAATCAGTCTGGAGGTTCCTCAGAAATTTGGACATGGCACTACCAGAGTACCTAGCTATACTACTCTTGGGCATATACCAAAATGTTGCTCCAACATACAACAAAGACACATGATCCACTATGTTCATAGCAGCTTTATTCCTAATATCCAGAATTTGGAAAGAACCCAAATGCCCTTCAACAGAGGAATGGATCCAGAAAATGTGATACATCTATACACAATGGAGAACTACTCATCTGTCAAAAACAACGACTACATGAAATTCATAGGCAAATGGAATGAACTAGAACATATCATCCTGAGGAAGCAAACTCAATCACAGAAAAACACACTTGGTATGCACTCATTAATAGGTGGATATTAGCCAAAAAGCTCAATTACCCAAGATAAAAACCACAGACCACAGTAAGCTTAAGAAAAAGAATGACCAACATGCGGATGCTCCCACCCTTCTTAAAAGGGGAAAAAATATCCATTTGATGGAATATGAAAGCAAAGTTTAGAGGAGCGACTCAAGGAATGGCCATTCAGAGCCTGCCCCACATGTGGCCCATATATACATATGTATATATATATATATATATATAAATGTATATATCCACAAAAAATAGATAAGAATGATGAAGCTAATAAATGCATGCTGAAAGGGATCAGATATAGATCTCTCCTGAGAGACACATCCAGAGCATGCCCAATACAGAGGTGAATGCTAGGAGCAAACAACTGAACTGAGATCAGGGCCCCCTTGGCGGGAATTAGAGGAAGTATCTAAAGAGTTGAAGAAGCTTGCATCACCATAAGAACAACAATGCCAAACAACCAGAGCTTCCAGGGACTAAACTGCTCCCGAAAGACTATATATCCATGGACTGGCCTAGGGCTCCAACTGCATATGTAGCAGAGAATACCTTGTTGGGGCACCAGTGGAAGGGAAGCACTTGGTCTTGCCAAGGTTGGACCCCCAGTTTAGGGGCAATATTGGGAGCCACTAAGGGGGTTGTAATGTCAGAATACCAGTATGGAGGAGAGGGAGTGGAGGGGCTAGGTGCTTATGGACAGGAAACCGGGAAAGGGAATAACATTTGAAATGTGTGTAAGGAACTAGATCTAATAAACAATTAAAAAAAGAAATAAATATAAATATAAATAAAAATATCTAGTTATGAGAGAAGTGAAAAAAGAAAGTATTACCAAAAAAAACAAAAAAAACAAAAAAAAAAAAACAAAAAACAAACAAACAAACAAAAAAAACCAAAAACTTCCTGGATCAGCAGAAGACCAATATCAAATGATGTAGTAAAACTCATTCATTCAGGAAACTGACATTAACACCTAAAAGTGAGCTCTTTTCATTGATGGACACACCAATTAAAACTAATTTGTGAGAATGAATTAGAGACTTTTGCTTTAGAAAACACAAATATTCATCTTCAAACAAAATAGAAGCAAGAATCAACCTGCCCAAGATAGAAGCCAACTGACCTCCTTAAGTTAAGTATAACCAATAAATCAAGGTTAATAAGTCAAAAGTACCTCCACAAACGTACTGCAATGAATGTAAATCCTTGTCAGCCTGTTGCTTATATCTTGATGATGCTTCCCCAAAGCTTTGTATGCATTACACAATCCATGCTCCAGTCTTTACATACTATGAATCTTTCCTTTGAAATATTAAACCATCCCCACCCTTGCAGGTAGCTGAGCTAATGGCATTTTTCGCTTTCTCTCTAGTCTCAAACACTGAGTTGTCAGGATAATAACATGATAATGTTGTAGAAATTTTTAATCTTGATTTGGGGTTTCTACCCCTTTGATCTTAAAGTTTTTAGAGAAAAGACATCGATAAAATTTACATAAATCCTACATAACATAATAGCTAGGTAGATTTTTATCCTCTATGCAATCATTATGTATGCTTCTCATTAAAATGCCAAATTATATTTATTATTGTTTTCTTTTATTTGGACTGCTCTGAACTCTAATTGGACAGGTGTCAGGACTATGCTTTTAGGATATATCAAACCCACATTTGCTTCTCTTCCACCTCTATCTTCTTATCTCTTGAGTTCCTTTTCTGTTGACCTCCTACCCAGGAATACTAAACCCTGTCTATGTCTCTTCTGGACGTTGGCATTTTTATTTACTAATCAGAAGTAATTTGGGGACAAGTTTATATAGTGTCTCCATGTGACTCTCCTCATCTCTGTGGAACCAGCACTGGTGAATAAATATTAGCAACATTAGAATACAGGCAACATCAGAACAATTCATTACATTTCTCCCTTTTTTTGCTTTTAAAAGATTTTCTTTTCTTATAGCAACAAAAATGCATGTTAGAATCTGGTTTAGAAATAATAATGAAAATTATTGTGTATGAATTACATTTAAAAGTCTTATCTGTATGTCATAACTTAGATGAAGTACTTATCATCTATTTAATCTTAATGAGTTTGTAATTTTTATCTAAATTATCTCTTATTTTAAAACGTATTATCATCTTAAAACTACCTTTTAGAAATAGAACATCTTTCTAGTTTTTAAATCCTTTATAGTTTTATTGTCAGTCTTTATTTGCTCTTTAACCTCCTCAGAGAATTGAGACGGAATAAACATTTGAGTATGTAGAAAGAACAGGGACACAACTTTGATAATTTAAACAATTTGTAGAAACAGCTGACTGTTTGGATAGTCTCTAACTATTCCTTTAAGTATTTAAACAATTAGCTATTTTCTGAGATAGTTTCAAAGAAAGGTGCAAAAACATTAGGAGAAGTTCAACTAATAATGACAAAAGGAGTTGTCCATGCTCCTATGAATAGTGAAATTATGGTCAACAGTCTTCTAAATTGACTACTCTAAATTCACAATTCTCATTTAGAATGCACCCAATATTTTTCTTTCCCTCACACTATTACATAAAGATCTTACATCCCTGGAATGCAGATATAATATACATATGTGAGAACTTTCATATAATGTATAATTTTAAATGATTAGCAACATTTTGATAATTCAGGAATTTTACCCTTTATAACAATATTGAACATGAATGTACAAACCTTTACAATGTGCTAGGAGCTATATAGTTTTATAAATAAATATGGAAAGCTCAGAATACCCAAGATACAGTTCACAGACCATATGAAGCTCAAGAAGAAGGAAGACCAAAATGTCAATCCTTCAGTCCTGTTTTGAAGGGGGAACAAATTATTCATGGGAAGAAATACAGGGACAAAAAGGGAGCAGAGACTGAAGGAAAGGCCATCCAGAGACTGCCCCACCTGTAGATTCATCCCATATGCAGCCACCAAACCTAGTTAGTATTGCTGATGCCAGGAAGTGCTTATTTACAGGAGCCTGAAATGGATGTCTCTGAGAGGCTCTGCCTGAGCCTTACTGATACAGATGAGAATGCTTGCAGATAACCATTGGACTGAGCACGGGGTCACAATGAAGTTATTAGAGAAAGGAATGAAGGAGCTGAAGGGGTTTGCAACCCCATAAGCAGAGCAACAATACCAGCCAACTATACCACCCCCTCCCCAGCTTCAGAGCTCTCAGGGACTAAGCCTCCAACCAAAGAGTATACATAGAGAGACCCTGCATCCAGTCTCATATATGTAACAGAGGATGGCACTGTCTGGCATCTATAGGAGGATAAATCCTTGATCCTGTGAAGGTTGCTTTCCCCAGTGCAGGGAAATAAGGTGGGAGTAGGTAAGTATGAGGGGGAGCATCCTCATAGAAGGTGGAGGAGGGATGGCAGAGGGGGAACTGGTAAAGAAGATGACATTTGAAATGTAAATATATAAAATATCCAATAAAAATGCAAAAAACACATATGCATAGATTTTATGGATTATATCCCCTAAAACATCATACATTCTCACTAGCAATGTGTGCATATCATTATTTCTCTAAATCGTCGTCAACAGACTTGAAAATGCATGAAGTTATTTTTATTATTATTATTATTGTTGTTGTTGTTGTTGTTATAGAAAAAATGTTAAATCCATGCCTTTAGTGGATTGTCATTGTAATTTCTACTTCCTGAAATAATATTTGTCATATTTTTATTATCTTAAGTGATTTTTTTTCTTGAATATTTTCTTTATTTACATTTCAAATGATATCCCCTTTCCTGGTGTACCCTCCTGAAAACCTCTATATAATCCTTTCTCTCCATTCTTCTATGAGGATGCTACCCAACCCACCGACCTACACCCTCCTCCTGTACCCCGCCCTGGTATTCCTCTATGATGGGGCATCTAGACTTCACAGTAACAAGGGCATCTCCTCCCATTGATGCCCAACTAAGACATCCTCTGCTTAATATACGGCTGAAGACATAGGTCACTCCATGTGTACTCTCTTCCTTTTATGACAGTTTATGTATTTCTATTTCAAATGCCCCTTCTCCTATCTCCCATTCTCCCTCCCTCCACCCCCTGCGTCTGTGAAGATGTTCTCCCTTTCACTCACTCAATCCCACTTCATAGGCCTGACATGCCTCGACACTGGGGAATCAAGACTTCATAGGACAAAGGGCTTCACCTCCTATTGATGCCATACAATACTATCGTCTGCTACATATGAGGCTAGAACCATGAGTTCCTCCATGTGTACTTTGGTTAGTGGTTCACTCCATGGGAGTTCTGGGGGGTCTGATTTGTTGATATTGTTGTTCTTCCTATGGAGTTATAAACAACCTCAGCTCAGGGTACAAAGAGCTGTGTCTCAGTGTCAGCTCTGGATGCAGGCAAAAACCAGAATTATCCTTTCCCAGACTGCTCTTTGCTTTCTGTGTACAGAGGGCTCCAGGAAGTTTCCTCTTGGGCAAGGAATGTGAAAAGAAGTGGTTGTCTCCCCTCTGCTCTCAGTATTGTCACACTTCTGAGATTCCTGTTCTCTCCCTAGGGTATCTGGGTACAGAGATCTGTGTCACAAGGTTAGCTCAGGGCACAGGTGGAAACCTGAAGGATCCTGTTCCAGATGGCTTCTTGGTTCCTATGTCCTGAGTGCTTAATGTGGGTCTCTCAGAGCAGAAGTTTTGGTGTTACTTGTGCTCTCAAGTGAATCTTCTCTTGGAGACTAACTTTCTGTTCTGGGTGCATGCAGACACTGGAAGTGTCCTGTCCTTGACTGCTCTTAGGTTCCTCTGTCCAGAGGTCTCCAGGTTGGTTGCTTTTGTGCCAGGGATATGAGCAGAAATGATGGTCTCCTCTGTGCTCTCAGGATTGTCTGTGCTTCTGAGAGTCCTGCTCTTTCCTGCACAGGATTTGGGAACAGAGTACTGTGGCACCCTGTCAGCTCTGGATGCTGGAGGAAACTGGAATGCGCATAATACTTTTCTGATTGAACTTATTTTGTGTTTTCCAAGATCTTGTACCTTTATAGGCATCTTCCAGGTTGGAAAATTTACTTGTATGATTTTGTACAAAAATATTTTCTGAGCTATGATTCTTTAGCTTTTACTACTGATGTCCTGGGGTTTGTCTTAGAATAGAATAGGAGAATTGCTGCATGATTTGTGTAAGGAAATTTTTTTAGATTTCACAGTTTCTTTTCCAGCATATCCATATATTCTGTAGTAAATTCACTGCCAGAGACTCTTTATTCCATCTCTTGAATTCTGCAGGCAATTCCTGGTTCTTTAGCTTTTGCTTGTTTATCTAGATTTTCATTTCCAGAAGTCTCTTACTTTGTATTTTTATTATTGCATCTATTTCTATTTTTACATCTTCAATTGTTTTATTTGTTTCTATCATTTTATTTGTTTTTATTTTATTGACTTAATTTAAATGATTTTCTTCTTTCAAACAATATTGTTTGTCTCTCCTGGGTTTATTTACGATATTTGTTAACTTCCTTTTTAAGCACCTCATTCATCGTCATAAAGTTGGTTTCAAGGAAGTTTTTGCAAGCTTCAGCTCTAGTCGGAATAATCAGGGATTGCTGTTGGCATATAGCCCTGGCTGTTGTTAGTTATGGTCTTTTTATATACATACATATAAATATTTATTAAAGATTTTTATCATTAATCAATTATTTCATTTATTTGAATCTGTAATGTTGCCTTTCTCTAAGTCTCCCCTTGCAGAGGTCTTTCTGACATGTACCATCCTCTTTACCTCTGAGAGTATCCAGGTGAGCATCCTGTTCTGCAGTATCCAGTATCAACAGAAATATTTCATTCCCTCTGATTAAGGTGAGACTAGGCAGTCCTGTGCTACATATGTTTCAGAAGCTTGAACAAGCCCATGTATGTTTTTTGGTTGGTGACTTAGCCTCTGGGAGCTTCCCGGGGTCTGGATTTGTTGAAACTATTGGTATTCCTATAGGGTTGGCATTCCCTTCTGTGCCTTTACTCCTTCATTAAGCCTTACATAGGGGTCTCTGACCTCAGTCCAATGCTTGGCGTTGTGTATCTATATCTGTCTTAGTCACATGCTGGTAGAGCCTCTCAGTGTACAGCCATAATAGGATTCTGACTGCAAATAAAACATAGCATCAGTAAACTGTGTCATGGTTTGGTGCTTGCCCATGAGATCTTAAATTGGAATGAACACTGATTGACATTCATTCAGTCTCCATGTTAGTCCCTGCATTTTTTCAGACAGGTAGAATTTGGGGTCAATAATGTTGACTGTGATGGGGTTGGGGATTTAGCTCAGTGGTAGAGCGCTTGCCTAGCAAGCGCAAGACCCTGGGTTCGGTCCTCAGCTCTGGAAAAAAAAGAAAAAAAAAAGAAATAATGTTGACTGTGGAGTACTGTCACCATTCCTGCCCTAAGGACACTGCCAATCTACTGGAGGTGGTTTCTTTTCCCCATGGTTGGACATTTTGGTTAAGGTCACCCACACTGTGTCCTGAGAAACTTCTCCATTCCAGGTCTCTGAGACTTTCTATAGGTTTCCCACACTCCGACCATTCCTAGGTAGACATTGCCATTAATTCACTTTGCCCTCTGTGATTCTCTCCTGTTTCCTTTCATTCCTGATTTTTCCCATGATTTTCTGTACTTTTTGGCTTATATTCACATATCATCCAGTACATCCCAATCATGTTGCTTTTCATCTCCGTTATCTCACATAGGATGATTTTTCTAGTTCCATCTGTTTGCCTGAAAAAAATTATGATGCTTTTCTTTTTAATAGCTGTATATTATTCCATTGTATAAAGGAATCACATTTTTTGTGCCAAACTCAGGGGTGAAATCAACCCATTAGAACAAATGAGAACAATAAAAAGAATCAACACAAGGAAAAACTGGTTCTTTGAGAAAATCAAAAAGATAGAAAAACACTTAGCCAAACTAACTAAAACGGACAAAGACCGTATACAAATTAATAAAATCAGAAGTGAAATGGAAGACAAAACAACAGAAACTGAGTAAATTTTAAAAATCATCAGATCTTACTACAAAGCCTATAATTGACTTAACTTGAGAATCTAGATGTTACAGAGAATTTTCTGGATAGATGCCAAGTACCAAGTTTAAATCAGGATCAGGTTAAAAATCTAAACAGTTCCAGCACTTCTAAGGAAACAGATGCAGTCATTAAATCCCTCCCAAATAAAAATCAGTCTAAATGGATTGAGTGCAAAATTTGCAAAATTCTGCTAGACCTTCAAAGAAGTGCTAATACCCCTTCTCCTCAAACTATTCGAGTAGAACAGAATCAGAAGGAACACTGCCTAATTTATTCTGAAGTCACATTTACTGTGACACCTAAGTCAAGCAAAGAACCAGTAAAGAAATTGTACTTCAGACCAGTTTCTCTTATTAACATTGATGCAAAGTACTCAATAAAATTCTCACAAATCGAATTCAAGAACAAATTAAAAAATCATTCACCGTGATAAAGTAAGTTATATACCAGGGATTCATGAGTGGTTCCACATTCAAAAATCAGTTAATATAATCTAAATATAAGCCAAATAAAAATTTCATAGGTTCATCTAATTAGTTGTGGAAAAAGCCTTTAACAAAGTATGAAACCCCTTTATGTTAAAAGCCTTGAAGAGATCAGGAATTCAAGGCACATACCCAAACATAATAAAAGCAACATAGAAAAAGCCATCAAATTAAATGGAGAGACATTTGAAGCAATCCCACTAAAATAAGGGATAAGATAAGCCTTCCTACTCTCTCCCTATCTATTCAATATAGTAGTTAAAAATCTATGTAGAGCAAGAAGACAAAATAAGATCAAGGTGCTATGAATTGGAAAGGAAGAAGTTAAGGATCCACTATTTAAGGATGATATTATAGTATATATAAACTAACTCCAAAATTCTACCAGAGATCTGTCTCAGGTGGTAAACAACTAGGGCAAAGCGGCTGAATATAAAATTAACTCAAAGGAATCAGTACCATTCTTTTGTACAAATGAAAAGTGGGCTGAGAAAGACACTAGGGAAACAATACCCTTCATAATAGCCACAAATTACATAAAATACCTTGGTGTCAATCAAACTTAGCTAGTGAAATATCTCTATGACAAGAACTTTAATTCCCTGAGGAAAGAAATTGAGTACTTTAGATGTTGATGGTGTTTTTATGTTGGATGGAGGGTTTATTTTTTATTTTTGTTTTTTTTCTCACTCTCTTATCATCTGGCCTATGTGTCCTGTGGTTTTGAAGGGGGCCTTCATTCAGTTTGGCACTGGAGTTCTTGTGTCCCTTGTGGCCTCTAGTCCAGCAGGAAGTCTTCACTCTAGTTGGGGACTGTTCTTCAGAAAGGCAAGTCCGATGCTTATACAAGGGATTTTAGCTTGAATTGTGGATTAGTCTTCTGACCTATGTGGGACATTTGTAACAGAGGGTATATCTGCCAATGACAATGTTATTCAGCTAATCATGGACTGTGATTGGGCAGGGTGCGTCTGCTGGAGTTCGGCACTGGTCTTCTGACACATAGGCCTGTGGTTGAGCATGGGCAGTTTGCAAAGTATACTGAGTGAGTGGGGAATATTCATGGACAGATGGCCTACTGATCCTTTATTAGTCTTGGCTTCTGGCAGGGAGTATCTTGCTTTATTTTCAATTTCTGGGAGCATGTACTACAAAATAATTGACCTTTCAATATTCTCTAAGTCAGTTGTTCTCAACTTGTGTGCTTTAGGGTACAGAGACATTTCTAAAAGTTTTCATATCAAATACCCTGGATATAAAATATTTACTTTACAGTCCATAAAATTAATGTTATACAGTAGCAACAAAATACTTTTATTGTTGTGGATCAATCATAACCTACAGAACTGTATTAAAGGCTTGCCAAATTAGTAAATGTAAAATCTACTACTCTAGAGTATCACAATTCACTTCTGGCATGTGCGTGAGAAATTTGTTCCCTAATACAGTGAACTCTGACTTTTTTTTCCTTTGTTGCTCTCTTCCCCTTCTTTACCTTTTAGTTTCTAGAATGGAGGTCAAGTAATATTGGAAGTTGTTTTTCTTTCAATCTTTAAATTTATATTTTTTCAACAGTATAAGATGGCTCATGCCATGTTCCCAATGGGGGGCAGCACACCAAAACTAGTAGATATCTTCAAACAGTACTCAGTGGAAATACCACAGGATCCAGAGTCAATGGCATCTGAGCTTCAGAGTTGCAAAGCAGAAACTACAGACCTCAGGTCTGAGGGCAGATCCTAAATCACTACCTCACCTTCTTCTCCAGACTTCAGTACTCCACTCATAAAATGAAGGTGCCATTAATTGCCAGGTGTCTTCATGTGGGGCCTTCCCAGTGTACCTTCCACAGTGCAGAAGGATAAGTTGGAAAGTTTTTGCTGACAGGGTAGCCTGCAGAGATGAGTAGCCTAGAAGATGGAATGATTTAACCATGATGAATCAGGAAAACTTAAAGATGGCTGTCTACCAATCAGGTGCTTCTTTCTTTATACAAGTTACACAGAACAAAGAGACTAGTAATTATTCAAGTGGCACAGAATATATATTTGACTTTACATTACATATCCCGGGTTACAAGTTAAGTCACTATCATAAAATACAAACAGATCTGATTCTTCTTATTAGCCTTATGACTCCTATTCAGATTCTAAAGAATGACACCTCCAAAGCAAACACATTTTATATATGATAGCCTACATTTTAGCTGTATATTTGCTCTTGGAAAGCTTTCCAGAAAAACAGAAAATATCTGAGATAGACTTTTTATGAATAGAAAACATTAAAACTAATGTTCTTTAACTATATATCTCATCATCTATGCTATAAAGTAAGAATTGTTTACTTTAGCCAATATATCTTACTGAGTTTTATTTCTTCAGAAGTGTTATCCGTGCATGACACTTATCTTTAACTACACTTTTACTGACTCGTAAGCCTGCAATGAAAAGGATACCATCACTCTAAACATCTTTTCCTCGCCATGACTTTTGTCTTGCATCAT
This sequence comes from Rattus norvegicus, assembly GCF_021556685.1. Lineage (NCBI taxonomy): Eukaryota > Metazoa > Chordata > Mammalia > Rodentia > Muridae > Rattus > Rattus norvegicus. The sequence continues at coordinate 178,986,237 of NC_141535.1, forward strand.
CATAATGTATGAGTCTGCTCAAGAGCAGATACGACAAGAATAATGCTGGAATCATCTGGCTGTGGGCTAATCTGTATGTATTGATCACCAGTGCCTAAAGAAAACTTTCTAATAGTAGCAAAATAAAGTTTATTTCAGGATTTTCCTAAAAGGACTTAGAAATAAATTTATCGGGAATGAACAGAAAATGAAAACACAGAAATCTGGTGGAACTTTGGGGTCACTTAAATATTTCATCATATCATCTGAAAATGGTGATATTTTGATTCTTCCTTTCCCATTTGTATCATTTTCACCTCCTTTCATTGGCCGATTGCTCCGGCTAGGACTTAGAGTACTATATTGAATAAGTAGTGAGAGAGTTGGCAGCCTTGTCTAGTTCCTGATTTCAGTGGGATTGCTTCAAGTTACTCTCCATTTAATTTGATGTTGGCCACTTGTTGGCTGTATATTGCTTTTACTTTGTTTAGGAATGGGCTTTGGATTCCTCAGCTTTCCAAGACTTTTACCATGAAGGTGTATTGGATTTTGTCAAATGGTTTCTAAATATCTAATAACATGATCATTTTTTCCATTGTTTATTTACATAGTGGATTACATTGATGTATTTCTGTATATTGAGACACCCCTGCACTCCTGAGATGAATATTACTTGATCATGATGGATGACCATTTAGATGTGTTCCAGGATTCGACTTGTGAGAATTTTATTGAGCATTTTTTGTGTAGATATTAATAAGGGAATTTGGTTTAAAGTTCTCTGGTTTGTTGGGTCTTTGTGTGGTTTAGGTATAAGCATAATTGTGACATGATAAAAGGAATTCTATAGGGCTCAATCGGTTTCTATTTTGTGGAATAGTTTGGACAGTATTGGTATGAGATCTGCTATGAAGGTCTGATAGAATTTTGAACTATACCCATCTGTTCCTAGGATCTTTATGGTTGGGAGACTTTTAATAAGTGCTTCTATTTCTTTAAGAGTTATGTCACTGTTTAGATGGTTTATATAATCCTGATTTAACTTTGGTACCTGGTATCTGTCTAGAAAATTCTCTATTTCATCCAGATTTTCCACTTTTGTTGAAATAGGCTTTTGTAACAGGATCGAACGATTTTTTGAATTTCCTCACATTCTGTTGTTATGTCCTCCTTTTATTTGATGCTCCATCATATACAAAAGACACAAACTCCTCTATGTTCATAGCCGACTTATTTATAATAGCCAGAAGCTGGAGAAAACCCACAGGCCCTCCAACAGAGGAATGTATACATCTACACAGTGAAGTACTGCTCACTACCAAAAACAATGACATGATGAAATTCATAGGGAAATAGATGGAACTAGAATCATCCTGAGTGAGGTAACCCAATCTCAAATATCAGATATGGTATGCATTCACTGATAAGTTGATATTAGTTCAAAAGCAGAAATTACCAAGATACAATCCACAGACCACATGAAGCTTAAGAAGAATGACGATCAAAAAACGGATGCTTCAGTCATCCTTAAAAGGCAGAACAAAAATATTTGTAGGAAGGGATATGGAGACAAAGTTTTATCCACAAACAGAAAGAATGATCATGGAGAGCCTTCCATATATATATATATGTGTGTGTGTGTGTGTGTGTGTGTGTGTGTGTGTGTGTGTGTGTATGTATATGTATATGTGTGTGTATGTATATGTATATGTGTGTGTATGTATATGTATATATATGTATGTGTATGTATATGTATATGTGTTTATGTATATGCATATATATGTATGTGTATGTATATGTATATGTGTTTATGTATATGTATATGTATGTATGTGTATGTATATGTATATGTATTTATGTGTATGTATATGTATATGTATTTATGTATGTGTGTATGTATACATACATACACACAGCCACCAAAACTAGACAGTATTGATGAAGCCAAGAATTGCATGCTGACAGGAACCTGATAGAGCTGCCTCCTGAAAGGGTAAGCAGAAAGAGACAAATTCAGAGGCAAAAGCTATCAGCAAACCATTGTAATGAGAATGAGGTCCCTATTGGCAAAATTAGAGAAAGGATTGAAGGAGTTGATGAACTTTGCAAGCCCATAACAATATCAGTACCAACCAACCTGAGCTCCCAGGGATGAAAACACTACCCAAAGAGTACACATGGACAGACACATGGCTCCAGGTATATTTGTAGCAGAGGATGGCCTTGTTGGGCACCAAAGGAAGGAAAAACCCTATTTCCTGCCAAGGCTCGACTGCCCCTTCAGTGTAAGGGAATATCAGGGTTGGGAGGTGGGAAGGGGGTGGCTGGGGAGGAGGATCACCCTTACAGAGCAAGGGCATGGGATGGGATAGGTGACTTATGGACAAGAAACTGGGAAAGGAAATATTTCAAATATAAATAAAAAATGTACAATAAAGGAAAATTTTATAACCTAAATTATCATTTGAGTTATGAAATCTTTCTGGGTCAGCATAAAATGCTTCTCATCTACTACAATGCTAAATATCATTTATTAAGAAAAACTGTGTCACTCATAGCCAAGCTCTTTGAAATGGGATAAACCTACTGAAATTTGTTTATGAAGAAATGTTGTTTCTAGGCCTTTTATCATGAAGGGGTATTGAACATTGCCAAACGTTTTCTCAGCATTTAATGAAACAATCATGTGGTTTTTATCTTTGAGTTTATTTATATAATGGATTTTGTTGATGGTTTTCCATATATTAAACCATCCATGCATCCCTGGGATTAAGCCTACTTGATCATGTTGGATCATTGTTTTGATGGGTTCTCAGATTCAGTTCACAAGAATTTTATTGAGTATTTTTGTGTCAATATTCATAAGGGGAATTGGTCTGAAGTTCTCTTTCTTTGTTGGGTCTTTGTGTTGTTTAGGTATAAGGGTAATTGTGGCTTCATAGAAGGAATTCAGTAGTGCTCTGTCTCTTTCAATATTATGTAATAGTTTGGACGATATTTGTATGAGATTTTCTATGAAGGTCTGATAGAATTCTGCACTAAATCCATCTTTTCCTGGAGGCTTTGGATGGGAGCGTTTTAATGACTGCTTCAGTTTCTTTAGTAGTTATGGGTTTGTTTAAATGGCTTATTTCTTCCTGATTTAACTTTGGTACCTGGTTGGCTTTTCAATATCCAATACAGTATATCAGGATAGAATAAGAAGTACAGAAATTGAATCTAAATTTAAAACAGAACATAATCAGACCATCAGTGGTTGAGACACAACTAAAAACAAACACAGAACCCCACAAGCCTTTGATGTTAGTCATAGACACAACGATAGCAAACATGACACAAAGAGCGTAGAGGATATTTTTAATAAAGTTGTAGCAGAAACATCTTGTGACCTATTGAAAGTGACATTTACCATCGTACTTGAAGCTGACAGAGTGCCAAAAGAACAGGAACAGAATAGGAACTTTCCATGATGGTATTATAGTAAAAAGACTACAGAAGAAACATATTTTTGTTTCTTTTTTTGTCAATAATCCTCTGCCTATTTTCTTTTGATGACTTTTGAGTTAGGTAAATATGTATGTTTTAATTTAAATACGCATATATATTTTATAATGGTAATTTTATCACAGTCTTTAGGTAATGTTTCATGTATCGAAGGTTAGCCTTAAAGTCACTATTGATAGCCTGGAACTGCAGATGATTTCTTCTCTACTGCTGGATGACAGACAGTTGCATTAAATTAACCACAATGCCATATTTATGTAATTATGGAATCAAACCAGAGTTTCCTACTTGCCAAGCAGTGAATTCTTTTCCCTGAACTATTCTTATTGACATAATATCACACTATGTATCCATGGCTAATGACCACACCTTCATGCTGTGCCTCAGTCTTTTGGGGTATGGAATTGCATGCCGTGCCATCATAATATCTGTGAAGTTTAAAAATCACTTTACTTTTTTTAAACCTTTTTTATGATTATGAAGAAGGTAAGTTACTAGTAATGGCCTGTGAGTCATTCCCTACACCTGTGTTGTTGAATGACGCATACTCAATACCCATAGTTCAGAGAACAGATTATGATTATTGTTACATAGATTTTATGCCTAATGTTTCTTGATCTGGGTTAAAGAGGGCATTTCTTCACATTCTACCCATCTGCAGTCAATGTTGGCAAGTTGTGTTCTCCATGCAAACTTTGCTAGGGTTGAATCTCTCCTTTGTTACTTAGCAGGACTCGGGGTATTACCCTGGTACCACTCTCAGCCCCTACAGGTCTCACTGTCTCTCTTCTTCCCTCTTCTTTCCTCTATGTCAATCTTTCCATAAAGCTAACATTTAGGATTCTCAGCCCTAGAAGGTGGAGGTCAAGAACTGTGTCTACTATTTAAGACAACAGGATGTGGCAGATAAGTCCTCAGATAAACTAGCCCTGAATCATGCTGAGGCCCATCAATATGTAGCACATCAAGGCTATCACTACTCTGTTTATTGAACACAGTACTTTTCAGATCCCTTTTCTGAGTGTCTTTATACCAAAGAGTTGAAATTTGAATTATGTTGAAACTTAGAGTAGAAAGTTACCCTTAAGTATCTCCAAAGAAGTACAGAAAGTAAGGAGAGTGGGGATAAAGACCAGCGACTATTGGACAGAATTGTTGAACAAGCAGGTGCAAGAAAGAAGATTAATGGGTTGACTTTAGATTAAACAAACACATGGCAATGGGTCAGAAGTTCTGGTAGTAACACATGATGAGATGGGTCCTAAAACTGTTATCTACTTCATTTCCTCCGAGTAGGCCCTACCAGGAGGACCCTAGTAAAGGCAGTAAGAGGAGGTTTACCTGAACCCATTGCCTTCAGATATCTGGAGCACACATATCTCACTGACCACTATGTTCCCAAATGTCAAGATACAGTTTACATACATCTCAAAATACATGATGGCAGAGCTCACTGAAGGCTGTTATTAGGAAGGAATTCTGACAATTGGAATTTTCCCAGCAAAGAATTTTGAGTTAATCACAGATCCGATATCCAGCCATGTTTCACTGGGTTTCCTGTAGTTGTAGAGATCAGAGCTCCAGATACTTCTCTTTTATCCTTCATTATAGATTGCTTTCTTCCCTGTTCTCTAGACAATGGTAGATCCTACCACCACACTCCACTTCTAAAGAGAGTGTTCTATCCTGGGCCAGAGAAAACAAAGTCTGAAGTGTTGACACGCCTTGGAGAAATGGCAGAGACTGAAGACCAAGACTGATTAAGGGAATAATCATCATGAATGAAGACGAAGTGTCTGTATTCTGAACTCCCAAGCTGGGACTGCACAGAATGTTCATGTACTTTTTAAACAGAAATGTGTTCGTTTTTCATATTCTCTCGTCCTTAAGCATGTAGACTCCATCAAAGTAAAATGCAGGTTAGAATGTTCCTCATATACTTTCTCTTGAAGCTAGTTTCCAATCAGGAAAACATGCCATTCCTCTAAATTATGTCCTTGTGTTTCTTAGCTTGACACTAGTTTTGTTTGCCTGCCTAGAATGTTGGTTTTGTACTAACCACGACATAATTTCCTCCATTTGTCTTAGGCCTTGTACCTCTTTCCTCTCATTTTTTCTACTGGATACGCATTTACTTTCTTATAGAACACACATAGCAATTGGCTCTAAGTCTTAACCTGTTTTGAGTGCTTAGCATTCGAAGTTGGGGAAAGAGTGAGATGAGATGAGTTCAGCAATCTGCAAGAACATGCCTTATTTCATCTATCAAAATTCAGGTCACTATTTGAGGAGATTTAAACATGGCTGCTTTATAAACACATATATTTGGGGAACAATCATTATTATGTAATCTAGAAACAAGTATCCTTTTAATCAGAGCTTTGGTAGATTCTCATAATTTTCAGGCGGCAGATTGATTTATTACCCCTATAGTTTTGTTGGGCTTCATTTAAGCAAATTGGGCAAATGGAAATTGACTCTCCTAAGGTCCCTGAGGAAACTGAACATATTCTTATTTACCTTTTTACTAGTTGCCTACCCTATTTTGAATAGCTTAATTTTATTTGCTGTGAGGTGGACAGTTTTTCTGAATGAATGAGGTCCAGTATGTTATTTGATAAGAAGTGTCTTATGCTGATACATCTATTTTCTCCAGACCCAAATACTAAGTTGTGGTGCTAATATTTTCCTTCTGAATATGCCCATGTTTCAAGACTAAGGACAATGGTGTTTATCACATAATTCTTCAATAACACTTTCAGAGCTTCTTAATGGGGAAAACTGATGATTTTATTGGAAGCATTAGGATTTAATATTTCATACTGACCATGAGGTGAAGTGCATGTCTGTCTGTCAAAAGTAACAAGTTTTTGGATCAGAAAGTTCCTGTACTTTCTCCCAAGGCTCCATGTTGTGAATTTCAAACAACAGAAACTAAACAAATGGGGTTCTAGGTAAAGACTCTATAGTCTGACAGGTCTAGTAGGTAGAAGGTTTAGTTTGTATTTCTAGGCTAACAAGGAAATCTTAAAACTTTTGGATGCCTTTTCTCTGAGTTTACTTTTATGCTTAATGAAAGATAGAGAAGTCTTCACAAAAAGACCTTAAAATAAGATGGAAAGAGTGAGTGGAAACAGCTGAATGATATCCTCACTTTTTAAAGAGAATAGGTAGCCTTTTCATTCTTTAGGTGTCTTTGAAGAATAAGGAACTGAGTTAGACACGTAGAATATTACTTAGTGCCAAACATGCCATGAATCATCACTCAGTCTAGCTATGGGCAAATTGGTACTCTTAAATATAAAGATGAGGATCAGAACTTTTTCCAGGATTTTAGGAAGATGATCCACAAAAGTAAAATACCAGAAATAAAATATCTACAGAGTTCACCCAGAACTGATTCAGATGGATTTTTAGAAATTATTGCTTTAGTTAACTGTGGAAGTCCTTAATGCCCAGAACACTACAAGAGTTTGGCAGTTCCTTATTGTTGTAGAAGATGGTTGTAGAAAAGTCTTGCTAGACATAGCATCACCTTCTTCATATTTAGAGTGCACATGAAATGTGTAGGTAATCCTTAGTATTCTGAGTCAGGTGTCTCCCTTGGGATGGAGACGGTGCCATGCTGTGTTGAGTGCTGCTTTTACAAAGTGAGCTGAATCTGATTGTCTCTGTGCTCCATGGTTAATGAATTCTTTCTTCTTGTAGGTATCCTGGGAACACATGAAGATGCACCCAGGTTCATTGTTGTAAGTTTTCAACTCTTCCCAGCCATGCCTGTTTCCTTTATTCTTATCAAACATGCTTTTGTTATAAGACATCTATTCTTGAGTTGAATGACATGCGTGTTCACGGTGTCCTGTTTGCTAGAGACTGCAGAAGCTTTACAATTTTGTGGCATTGCCCCTGAGTAAATATACACCATTCAGATTGTTATCATCCTTCATAAATCAATATTGTCTTAGTGTCTAATTGCTGTGAAAAGACACAAAGTCAATAGAAATTTTAAAAAATCATTAATTTGGGCTTAATTGCAGTTTTAGCATTTAGTTCATGATCACTATGGGAGGAACAAATTAGCACACAGCCAAACAGGATGCTGGAACTAATATTTCATCCATGAATAGCAGGAAGAGTGAAACTGAGTTAATTTTGTACCACGCAAATGACATAGTTCCATTGACAAAGACACACCTACTAAAACATGACCACATATCCTGATTATTTTCAAACAGTGCCACACTCTGAAGAATAACCATTCAATATATAAGTATATGTGAGCCATTCATTTAAAAAATTCTAAAAGTACTTTGAGATTTGCTTCTTTCATACAAGAAAATGCTAGCCTTTTCTTAGAATTTTTTTGAGATTTAATTTTGAGGCTATGTTAGTTACCATTCTCACTGTTGTGACAAAATATTTTTTTTAAAAAACAGCATAATAAGGCAACCCTAGCTCAGACTTTTACAAATGGGAGATTAAAAAAGCCTAAATTGTCCACCTCCTCTTACCAGACAAGACTTCTAATACAGCGAATAAAACAACAAGCGAGACATACTATTTCAACCTATAACTTTTCCCACATGATTTTCTGGGGTTAAAATTGGTGCAGAAATTGTGGGAATGGTTAACCTGCTTAAGATTCATTCCCAAAATGAGATTCCAACCCTGACATTGCTTGTAGAGGCAGGAATTAGATGCTGGATAGCATCGAGAACTAGTATAGAACCAAACACAACTGGCAAAAAAGGTAAATGGAATGATTAATAATGATATTATACTATACCTATACATCAGTGATAATTAATTTCAAGCCCAGTTGCTACTAAGAGGCTTGTCATGGCTACTGATAAAAATAGATGCAGAAACACACAGGCAAACATTCAGAGGTAGATAGTAAATTCATTGAGGGGCAAGAGGGATTGTAGGAACTAGAGGAAGTAAAGGACACTGAAAGAAACCCCAGAGATTCAGACAACTGAAACCCATAGTGTATTCCAGATACTGAACCTTCATATGTGGATCCTTCATGGCAGTGATCCTCAGCATATATGACAGAGTTGTGTTGCTTGATCTTCTTGTGAGATTCCTAAGATTAAATGAGGAAGTTACCTCAGTCTCTGTGGTCCCTTTGATAGTCTTTTTCTTTACTGGATGGATTATCAAGATTTAATAGAAGAGTCTTACCTCAACTTGAATTTCCATGTCCGGATTATCTCACTTGAGCCTAGAACTTTTTTGAAGAGAAAATAAAGAGTATATAGGAAGATAGCCAGTAAAATTGGAGGGGAGAGACTAAAAGCAGAGGAGGGAGGCAGAATTTCAATTTGGTTGTAAAAGAAATAAAATTATAATTAATAAACATTTTTTAAAACAACTGAAGGAAGAATTTGAATTTCTTCACAGTTTCAGGGAGAGTGTATTATATTAATAAGATTATGGTTTCAGGATCATGTAACATTTGGGCTCTTGGAAGAGGCGATGAAAGAATGATAGTTTTATTTTTTTGTTTATTTTTTGTTTGTTTGCTTTCTTGCTTTTTCTTTACTTTAACAAGTTTATTATCTTAGCACAAGAATAAGCTCGAAATTTAATGTGCATTTCCTATATCAGTTTAGTGAATCTAAATTATCCCTCAGAGAATTGTGTGTTTAACTCACTTAAAGTAAAAAAAATAGCCATCATATAAAAAATGCATATTATTTAGAATATTATTCACATACTGAATGGTAGCTGATATGTTGACCAGAGTGAATTATCTCCACAGTATTTTATCATCATAATTTTCTGAATGATTTTTAATCTGAATTTGTGAATTATATTTATAAATAAATGCCTATTCCTCCAGAGCCAGGCTGCGTTATCAATTCAAAAATTATTACATATGCAGAAAATATTCAGCAGATAAAAAGATGTTCAATTACATGGATGTGACCTTTGTAATACTCTTTTAGATATATTTATTATTTAAATCAAATTATATATGTGTAAGTATGTTAGGTATGCAGGTGCTTTAGAGGCCAGGAATGAATGATCTTTCCTGCCAGTAACTGAAAATCTAGGTAGTATAAGCTCACTGATGAGGATGTTAGAAACTGAACTTTTAAAATTGACCCCTCTCTCTACCAGAGCAGTATCTCCTCTTAATCATAGGCCACCTCTCCCTCCCCTTGTGCTTGACAGTTCTTAAAACATGCTTACATGTTGTTTGATATACATAATTACTGTCTAGAGAATGGAAGATACATTAGGCATCTCTCTGCCATGAGTCCTTTACAGATTTCTATTAACTGAATCACACGGAATTAATGTTGAAGAAATTCACATATTAAGGAATGCATACTTGGCACTGCCATATCCACAACATACATGAAAAGTCATGGAGAGTTATGAAGACAGGACAGCTGCTTGACACAATTCTAGCAAAGCATTGCTACAATCACTGTCCTATTACAAAATGTTTTGGTTGTGGTCTTTCTGTACTGCATCATTTAGGTTTATGCATTTAGTGTCTTTTCCTGAAAAAAAGTTATGTTTAAGTTCTTTTAGGAAAATTCTAAAATTAATATTATCTGAACTCTATTTGAAAGTGTTCATTATGGGAAGGAGATCAATAATGACAGATTAACACACACTCGTGAAATCTTTTTATGGAATCTTTCTCTGAGGAAACGCAAACGGTATAATTGAGGTATATCAAATAGAGGCAATTTACAAACTGGGACTGTCTAGGAGTAAAGATGAAAGAGTATAGCTCCCTTTTTATTACAATCTTAGACGGCTCAGAAATGAAGTTTAAAATGGGGATGGGGTCAAACATGGTACACTCCTGAAAGAATAAATTTCAGTAAATAAGATATAGTGACTAAAGTAACAATACCCTACTTTATAGCACAGATTATGAAACATAAAAAAGAAGTTACAGATTAGGTTTTATTATTCATTAAAAGACAAGTTCAGATGTTTCCCTGGTTTTTTGTTGGAAGACTTTCAAAGAGCAAAAATTGCCATCCTAATCGCAGTTTGTCATATACTAAATGTGTTTGATTTGCAAGTGATATTTCTTGGATTATTTAAATTCATAAGGCTAATAACAATCTGTTTGTACTTTCCATTTGTGACTGAACTTATAAACCCAGGATATGTAATGAAAAGTCAAATATATAATCTATATCACTAAGATAATCAACATTCTGTCTTTGTTCTGTGTAACCTGTATAATAAAAAACCTCCAGATTGGTAGTCTGTCAATATTGAGATTCTCTGGACCATCACAGTAGACTCAGTCCATCCTCGAGCTAATTCCTTATCTGTCTGTAGGATACACTGTCAGCAAAGTCTGTACAACTCCCCTTTCTGTGATGAGGAATCACCCTCATGTCGTTTAACACCTCTGACAATAACTGACATCTTATATTATGAGTGGCAGTACTGAAGTCTAAAGGAGAAATAACTTGCAGAAACAACTGAGACTGAGTTGAGATCTGCATTGACACCTGTGGTCTCATTCTGATTCGCACCTGACATGAACATAAGCTATTGGCTCTGCCCAATGTCTATGGCTTCAGTCTGAGGCTTTAGCTTTATTTTACACCACATCTTCCTCAAATTCATCACAAAATCCTTTTTTTTCTCTTAGACTTCAATCATCCACCTGAAAATATATATTGGTCTCTTTCTTTAGTAATATCTCCTGCTTCCTGTGCTCTAAGTCTCAGTGTCAGGGACATATGTGTTCAAAGGAAAATTGTGAATGTTTATCATGCTACACACAGTTCCTTTTTTATTGGATAATTTTTATTTACATTTCAAATGTTATCCCTTTTCCAGGGGATAACATATTCCTACCTATAAACCCCCTATCTCATTTGTGCTCCCCCTTTTTCTATGAGTGTGTTCCCCCACCCAGGCACCCTCCCCATCCTGCCTCATCACCATTGCATTCCCCTACACTGTGGCATGGAGCCTTAGGAAGGCCAAGGGCGTCTCCTGCCACTGGTGCCCAAAGGGCCATCCTCTACTACATATGCAGCTGATGCCATGGGTGTGTCCATGTCTGCTCATTGGATGGTGGTTTTGTCTGTGGGACCTCTGTTTGGTTAGTATTGTTATTCTAAGGGGTTGGCAAACACTTTAAGCTCCTTCAACCTTTCTCTAACTCCTGTAATGGGATCCCCATTCTCAGTTTAATGTTTGGCTGTGAGCATACATCCCTCTATTTTTCATGTTCTGGCAGAGTCTTTCAGGTGAGAGGCATAACAGGCTCCTGTCAGAATGCACTTTTTGGCATCACCAATACCATCTTGCTTTTTTGCCTTGTATGTATATGGGCTGGATCCCCAGGTAGAGCAGGTTCTGAGTAGCTCTTCCTTCAGTCTCTACCCCAAACTTTTTCGCATTATCTCCTCTTATGAATGTTTTTGTTTCCCCTTCTAAGTAGGACTGAAGAATTCTCACTGTGGAAACTCTTGAACTTCATGTGGGCTGTGGATTCTATCTTGGGCAATCAGAGCTTTTCTCTAACATACACTTATGACTGAGTACCTACCATGTGTGCTTTTTGTGATTAGGTTACCTCACTAAGGATGATAATTTATAGTTCTTTCCATTTATCATTGAATTTCATGAAGTCATTGTTTTAAATAGCAGAGTAGTTTCCATTTTGTAAATGTACCACATTTTCTGTATCCGTCCCTCTGTTTAGGGATATCTAGGTATAATGTACTTGAAGTCCTAGCCAGAGTAATTAGATAATAAAAAGATGTCAAAGGGATACAAATTAGAAAGGAAGAAGTGAAAAAAAAAGAACACTGTTTGCAGGTGATACGATACTGTACTTAAGTGACCTCACAAATTCCACAAGAGAACACTTGCAACTGTGATAGACAACTTCAGGAATGTTGTTGGATATAAAATGAACTAATATAATCCAGTAGCCTAACTCTAGTCACAGTATAAACAAGCTGCAAAACAAATTAAGGAAACAAATACCTTTCACGGTAGTCACAAATTATATAAAATAGGTTGTGATGGTTCTAACAAACCAAGTGGAAGATTTTTGTGACAAGAACTTCAGACCTCTGAAAAAAGAAATTAAATAAGATCTCAGAAGATGAAATTAACTTACATGCTCATGAATAGGCAGAATAAATATAGTAAAAATGGCCATCTTGCCAAAAGCAATCTACATAATTAAGGCAATGCCCATCAAAAATCTAAGTCAATTCTTCATACAGTTAGAAGGAATAAATTGCAAATTTGTTTGGAATAAGAAAAAATCTAGGAAACTTCAAACTATTCTCAGCAAAAAAGAACTTCTAGGGGAATCACGATTCCTGACAAGGTCAAGCTGTATTACAGATGAATCACGATAAAAACTGCATGGTATTGGTCCAGAGACAGGCACTTAAATCAATGGAACATCATTCAAGACCCAGAAATGAATCCACACATCTGATTTTAAGAAAGGATCTAAAATCATACAGTAGAAAAGGTACAGCATGTTCATCAAATGGTGCTCCATCAATGGGTTCTCATCAGGTAAAAGAATGCAAATCAAACCATTTCTATCTCCTTGTACAAATCTCAAGTTCAAGTGGATCATGAACCTCCATATTCAATGAGGTACACTGAAATGAATAAAAGAGAAAGTAGGGAAGAACCTTAAACACATAGGCTGAGAGGAAAAATTCCAGAACAGAACCCCAGTGGATTATACTGTAAGATCAGGAACTGACAGTACTGTATCAAAAAAAAGTGAAGGAAAAAAGGAACAATAGAAAGAAACAATCAAAGAAAGAATATAGGAAAGTTATTAGTTTTAAAGAACATTCAAGTGAGGTCCATGAGTTTCCGGAGACAGTGGGGAAAGAGTACTCTGCTCTACTTCTTTAAGATTTTGTAAAGTTGGGATTTCCTGAAAAAAAGCAAAGATGGTTTTAAACCAACTGCATCTTCCCCATTCATCTCCTCAGTATAACACACAGAAAGATCTTCATGGATATAACCTAATAGACACATCTACACTTCTACTGTGCAGTGTCAGAAGAATCATAACTTTCACCTCTCAGATAAGGATGCCAAAATCTAGAGTTACCAAATTATTGTTATAAGAGACCAAAAGCAAGGAAACACAAGTTTCAAGAAACTGAGAAATAGATTTATGCACATAAATATTGCCTTTAACTGTTCTCACTACCACAGCTCCAGAATTTCTCTTCAGAAATGAGTCATTTCCAGAAAGACTACTAAAAGTGAAGAGAATAACTGTTAGAGAGATGAGTTTTTGAATGTTTGTGGGTGCTGTGAATCATGTGCTGGAGAAAAAAAAGACTGCTAGGTTCATACAAGAGACTGGCAGATTTCAATTTGTACATTGAGACAGATATATTTATAGATCGAAAGGGATATTTCAACAGGAAATTGAGGACAAATGTATGTGGACATGGTAGGGAGATAAGCAAAATTCTGTAAAAATGTACTCACATATTGCTGATGTTCAATTCATTGTGAATGAATGGAGTGATAAACCACTATTGAATAATACAGAACAACTGATGCCCAGTTTCTCGGAAGAATGAGTCCAGGAAATGACAGCAGCAGCATTAAAATACTGGTTTGCAAGCCTCCTTTATTTTCCCTGACATGTCTTCTCCTCAAACAAAACTTCTAATATCACATTTATTTAGCCTTGTTTGGTAGATCCAAGGAGTCTTGAACTCATGATTAGTAGGTATAACCATGTCCGTGGACACCTTCCTGAAAGCATATATCTTGGAAGGGTTCATGATTCTCCTGGAGTGAATTTCTATGAATCTTCCCCATTCTTCAAATAGGAACCCAAACTCTAAGCTCAGTGGCTCCTTCTATATTTTGCCCACATCATCTCTCATGTTATTCTACGTATTATCATTACATTTTCTTCTTAACTTAAAAAAGTGAAGATTGTTCACACTGACTCTAACCAAGGAAAACAACTAGTAATCACACTGATTGATCACATGGTAAATACATTAAGTTAATTCAGGTATTCTATTTAAGAAACAAAGTGAAGATCTGAGTACTCATTTTGTAACACATAATGATTATGTGCTTAAGGCTTCAATTTTGCTCCTGGCCACACTACAATTTCAGAGCTAGACATAGTATTTCATACAGTAAAATAAATTGTTTAGTAGTACCACAGATTATTTATATAACAGCTTTAATATGGAGAAAAATATTTTCCCTAATGAGGATGAAAGACAACAGGCCTTCACAAGCATGAGTAATTTTTAGTCATACAGAAGCTGAAAACAATGTAAAGGAAAGCTAAACCCAGCCCTGATTACAGTAGTCTATTTCCACTTTAAATTCCCTATTTCTTCATCATTATTTGCCCTACAACAACTACTTACTAGATTCTCCTCAGTGTATTTAATAGGAAATATTGAGGAAACACTGAAGAAAAGAAGTCTGTTTGGGATCTTGATGAGGTTGAGCATAGTATTTGCTATAGATTGTGATAAGTCTCTCTCTCTCTCTCTCTCTCTCTCTCCTTGTAGGGGGATAAAGTGAGAGAAAGAAGTGTGTAAAGTGAAAGATCTCAATATATCTGATAGCACAATCAGCTACAGATCTTAAAATCACTAGTTGGAACACCTGGTCAAAATTCTCAAATGAAAACATAGTGGCCAAGAGCCTAGGATTCTGGATAGGGAGTATAATTCGTGGAGAGATCATGCAAAACAGAATTCTGCTCAGAAGCTTCCTGTATAACTTTTCTGTCTGCTCTGACCCAGCATTTTGATATCCTGTGGTTCTAACTTATAAGAATCTATCAATGCTCACTGTTCTTGCAGGGAACATTAGATCCTTCATCATGCTGGCTCACCAGCCTGTGTATTCCAGTACAAGGGGGTCTATTTCCCTCTTGTGTGTTGCATAGGCAATAGGCTCATGCACAAATTACACATCCATTACAAACAAAATACTCAGACACGTAAATAATATAAAATAGTACATACTAAAATGAATACAACTCCTGTTCTCTAGCTGGGGCCCAAACTTCGCTAATCCCGATGCACAGTTTGCTGCTCCCATACCCCGTGGGAAAGAGCTCACCTCACAGACAAGAGGGCACTTCTGAACTTCAGTGCAGGAGAGAACCCTAGCAATGCCCACCAGTTACCACATCTCTGGCCTAAGAGGAAGCTATATAGGGCCTCTGGGAACAGGAAGATAGGGGCACTCAACGCTGTGGTGCAGACACTGCACGAATATTAAGTACCAGGTCAAACAGCTCCCTGCACCCAAATCCCATGGGAGGGAGAGCTAGATGTTCAGAGGGGCAGACACTCCTGGGAGCCAGAGGAAACTACTCACTGCCCACATGTCTGAATCCAGAGGGAAATGCCTAGCTCCATCTGGGCACCCTGTGCACAGGGGCACAATGGAAGGCAGGGCAGGCCCTTCTGGTTGCGACCCTCACAGGGAGTTGAATCCCAGATCTGGGAATCGACCCCAGACCCTGGACAAGTGGTAAGTCCTACTTTTCTGCTCCAAGTGGCCTACCTGTTGGACTCAGGAAAAACGACCACAGGAACACCTGAAGACCAGTAGACAGGAACGGCTACATGCCTGAAAGCAGAACACTCTGTTCCCTTAACTGGTTGAACCATAACAGGAAAACAGGTCTGCAGCACTCCTGACACACAGGCCTATCAGACAGTCTAACCACTGACAGAAATAGCAGAACAAGGTAACACCACAGATAACTTGATGGCAAGAGGACAGTGCAGGTACCCAAGCAACAGAAACCAAGACTACATGGCAACATTGAGGCACATTTCTCCCACCAAAGCAAATGCTGAATATCCAAACGCACCTGAAAAGCAAGATCTAGAATTAAAATCACATTTGATTGTGATGGTGGAGGACTTTAAGAAAGACATAAAGAAATTCATTAGAGAAATGCAGGAAACACAAATAAACAAGCAGAAGCCAACAGAGAGGAAATGCAAAAATCCATGAAAAAATTACAGGAAAACACAATCAAACAGGTGAAGGAATTAAAATTGGAAATAGAAGCAATAAAGAAAGAACAAAGGGAGACAATCCTGGCTGCAGAAAACCAAAGGAAGTGACAAGGAGCTCTACACACAAGCATCACAAACAGAATGCAAAAGATAGAAGAGAGAATTTCAGGAGCAGAAGATTCCATAGGAATCATTGAACCAAATATCAAAGATAATGTAAAACAGAAAAAGATACAGGCCCAAAGAATACAGGAAATCCAGGACACAATGAGAATGTCAAACCTAAGGATAATAGGTATAGAAGAGCTTGAAGATTCCCAACTTAAAGGGCCAGGAAATATCTTGAAAAAAATCATAGAAGAAAACTTCCCTAATCTAAAGGAAGAGATACCCATAAACATACAAGAAGCCTACAGAACTCCAGATAGATTGGACCAAAAAAGAAGCCCCTCCTGTCACATAATAATCAAAACACCAAATGCACAAAACAAAGAAAGAATATAAAAAGCAGTAAGGGAAGAGGTGAAGTAACATACAAAGGCAGACCTATCAGAATCACACCAGGTTTCTCACCAGAGACTATGAAAACCAGAGGATCCGGGACAGATGTCATACAGACCCTAAGAGAACGCAAATGCCAGCCCAGGTTACTGTATCCAGAAAAACTCTCAATTAACATAGACCAAAATATTGCATGACAAAACCAAATTTACACAATAGTTTTCTACAAATCCAGCTCTACAAAGGATAATAAATAGTAAAGCCCGACACAAGGAGTAAAGCTACACCCTAGACAAAGCAAGAAACTAATCGTTTTGAACGAAAACAAAGAGAAGATAAGCACAAACAGAATCTCACATCCAAACACGAATATAACAGGAAGCAACAATAACTATTCCTTAATATCTCTCAACATCAGTGGACTCAATTCCCCAATAAAAGACACAGGTTAACAAACTGGATACACAATGAGGAACCAACATTTTGCTGTATACAAGAAACACACCTCAGAGACAAAGACAGACACTACTTCAGAGTAAAAGACCTGACAACAAATTTGCAAGCAAATTTTCTGAAAAAGCAAGATGGACTAGACATTCTAATATCGCATAAAATCAATTTTCAAGCAAAAGTCATAAAAAAAGATAAGGAAAGTCACTTCATGTTCATCAAAGGAAAATTCCGCCAAGATGAACTGTCAATCCTAAATATCTATGCTCCAAATACAAGGGCAACTAAATACATAGAAGAAACCTTACTGAAGCACAAAGCACACACTGCACCTCACAAAATAATAGTAGGAAATTTCAACACCCAACTCTCAATGGACAGATAATGAAAAGAGAATATAAACAGAGACATAGAAAGACTTACAGACATCATGAACCAAATGGATTTAACAGATATTTTTGGAACATTCTATCCTAAAACAAAAGGATGTACATTCTTCTCACCACCACATGCTACTTTTTCCAAAACTGACCACATAATCAGTCATAAAACAGGCCTCAACAGATACAGAAAGATAGACATAAATCCATGTGTCATACCAGATCACCACAGGCTAAGGCTTTTCTTCAATAACAATACGGAAAGAATGACCACATATATATAGAAGGTGAAAAAAATGCTCAATGAAGGATAACCTGGTCATGGAAGAAGTAAAGAAAGAAATTAAAGACTTCTTTGAATTTAATGAAAATGGAGGTAAAACATACCCAAACTTAGGGGACACAATGATAGCTGTGCTAAGAGGAAAACTCATAGCTCTGAATACCTGCAGAGAGAAACAGGAGAGAGCATATATCAGGAGTTTGACAGCACACCTAAAAGCTCGAGAACAAAAAGAAGCAAACACACACAGGAGGAGTGCTAGGTAGGAAATAATCAAACGCAGAGGTGAAATCAACCAAGTACAAACAAAAAGGACTATACAAAGTATCAACAGAATGAAAAGGGGTTTCTTTGAGAAAATAGACAAGATAGATAAACACTTAGCCAGACTAACCAGAGGACACAGAGAGTTTGTATAAATTAAAATATCAGACATGAAAAGGGATACTTAGCAACAGATTCAGAGGAAATTCAAAAAATCATCAGATCCAACTACATAAGTCTATATTCAACAAAACTTGAAAATCTGGAGGAAATGGACAATTTCCTAGACACATACCAGGTACTGAAGTTAAGTCAAGAACAAATAAACCATTTAAACAAGCCCATACCATATAACGAAATAGAAGCAGTCATTAAAAGTCTCCCAAGCAAAAAGAGCCCAAGTCCAGATGGGTTCAGTGCAGATTTCTATAAGACCTTCATAGAAGACCTCATACCAATACTATTCAAACTATCCCACGAAATTGAAACAGATTGAGAGCTTCTGAATTCCTTATATGAAGCCACCATTACTCTTACATCTAAACCACACAAAGGCCCAACAGAAAAAGAGAACTTCAGAAAAATTTCCCTTATGAATATCGACTTAAAGATACATAGTAAAATTCTGGCAAACCCAATCCAAGAGCACATCAAAACAATCATCCATAATTATCATGTAGGCTTCATCCCAGGGATGCAGGTATGGTTTAATATACAGAAAACCATCAACGTCATCCACTATCTGAAGAAACTGAACGATAAAAACTACATGATCATTTCATTAGATGCTGAGAAAACATTTGACAAAATTCAACACCCCTTTATGATAAAAGACCTGGAAAGAACAAGAATTCAAGGCCCATTCCTAAACATAGTAAAAGCCATATACTGCAAACCTGTTACTAATAATACACTAAAAAGAGAGATACTTGAAGCAGTCCGACTAAAATCAGGGACTAGACAAGGCTGCGCACTCTCTCCCAACTTATTAAATATAGCTCTCAAAGCCTTAGCTAGAGCAATCAGACAACAAGAGGAGATCAACGGAAAAGAGATTGGAAAGGAAGAAGTCAAAATATCACGATTTGCGGAAGATATGAAGGTATATTTATGTGATCAAAAAGTTGCACCAGAGAACTACTAAACCTGATAAACACCTTCAGCAAAGTGGCTGGGTATAAAATTAACTCAAATAAATCAATAGCGTTCCTCTACATAAAAGAGAAACAAGCTGACAAAGAAATTAGGGAAATGACACCCTTCACAATAGCCCCAAATAATATAAAATACCTCGGTGTGACTTTAACCAAGCAAGTGAAACATCTATATGAAAAGAACATAAAGCTTCTGTAATGAGAAATTAAAGAATATCTCAGAAGATGAAAAAAAGATCTCCCATGCACTTGGTTTGGCAGGATTAACATAGTAAAAATGGCCATTTTACCAAAAGCAATCTACAGATTCGAGGCAATCCCCATCAGAAATCCAACTCAGTACTGCTTACAGTTAGAAAGAACAATCTGCGAATTGATCTGGAATAACAAAAAACCCAGGATAGCTAAAAGTGTCCTCAACAATAAAAGGACTTCTGGGGGAATCACTATCCCTGAACTCAAGCAGTATTTCAGAGCAATAGTGATTAAAACTGTATGGTATGGGTACAGAGAAAGACAGATAGACCAATGGAATAGAATTGAAGATCCAGAAATGAACCCACATACCTATGGTCACTTGATTTTTGGAAAAGGAGTAAAAACCATCCAATGGAAAAAAGATAGCATTTTCAACAAATGGTGCTGGTTCAATTGGAGGTTAGCATGTAAAAGAATGCAGATCGATCCATTCTTATCATCCTGTACAAAGCTTAAGTCCAAGTGGATCAAGGACCTCCACCTCAAACAAGACAAACTCAAAGTAATAGAAGAAAAGGTGGGGAAGAATCTCCATGGGAACTGGAGAAAATTTCCTGAACACAAATGGCTTGAACTGTCAGATCAAGAATCGATAAATGGGATTTGATAAAACTGCAAGACTTCTGTAAGGCAAAGGACACTGTTGTTAGGACAAAATGGCAACCACCAGATTGAGAAAAGATCTTTACCAATCCTACAACAGATAGAGGCCTACAACAAAAATATACATGGAACTCACGAAGTTAGACTCCAGGGAGACAAATACCCCTATTAAAAATGGATTTCAGAGCTAAACAAAGAATTCACAGCTAAGAGATAACAAATTACTGAGATGCACCTAAAAAAATGTCCAACATCTTTAGTCACAAGGAAAATAAAAATCAAAACAACCATGAGATTCCAGCTCACACCAGTTGGAATGGCTAAAATCAAAATCTCTGGTGACAGCAGATGCTGGGAAGGTTGAGGAGAAAGAAGAACACTCCTCCATTCTTGGTGGGATTGCAGACTGGTACAACCATTCTGAAAATCAGTCTGGAGGTTCCTCACAAAACTGGGCATGGAACTACCTGAGTATCCAGCCATTTCATTTCTTGGGCATATACCCACAAGATGCCCCAACATATAATAAAGACACATGCTCCACTATGTTCATAGCAGCCTTACTTATGAGAGCCAGAAGCTGGAAAGAACCCAGATGCCCTTCAATAGAGGAATGGACATAGAAAATGTGGTACAGCTACACAATGGAATATTACTCAGCTCTCAAAAATAATGACTTTATGAAATTCATAGGCAAACGGAAGGAACTGGAGAACATCATCCGATTGTGGTAACACAATCACAAAAAAACACACAAGGTATGCACTCATCGATAAGTAGATATTAGCCCAAATGCTTAAATTACCCTGAATGCACAGAACACATGAAACTCAAGAAGGATGACCAAAATGGAAATGCTTCATTCCTTCTTTAACAGGGGTCAAGAATACCCTTGGGAGGGAATATGCAGGCAATGTTTAGAACAGAGTCTGAAGGAATGCCCATTCATAGCCTGCTCCACATGTGGCCCGTACATATACAGCCACCAAACTAGATAAGATGGATGAAGCAAAGAAGTGTAGGCTGACAGAAATCGGATATAGATCTCTCCTGAGAGACACAGCCAGAAAATGGCAAATACATAGGCTAATGCCAGCAGCAAACCACTGAACTGAGAATGGGACATCCGTTGAAGGATTCAAAGAAAGGAGTGAAAGAGCTTGAAGGGACTTGAGTTCCCATATTCAAACAGTATTTTTTTAAATGAAATTTATACTTAATAATTCTCATAATTGTTTCAAAATAGTTCCTAATATCTATTTTTCTTGCTATAAGAAAAAAGTCCTTTGAAATGCACAAAATGGGAAAACTTAGTGGATTGGACTGATGCTTCTTTTGTTCTAATGTTGGTATTCATTGCCCAAGTCTGATTTCCCCAGAGATAAGTAACTTTTAGACCCTATATGACTTTGTCTCCAAGGTATTTTTGACTGGAATATAAAGATGCCAACAGCCAATAGATGGGAAAGAGAGATATACACAGGTTTTAGAATTCCTTGTTTGGTGATCATCAGAGAAGGAACACAAGAAAGAAGAAAAAAGTCCAAGAGGAAGAAAAGCCATTATGGGATAGATAACCCATTAATATATTGTTGTGAGGCAGAGACCAATTAGAATTAAGAGCAGTTGAAATAAAACAAAATAAATAAAAATTAATAATTCAGGGTTATCTGTAGAAAATAGATTCTAATAACATAGAGGATAGATAGATGCACAGCTGTAATGTGGATTAGGATTTATATAAAGATTGTGCATGACTTTTCTCTGAAAACTTTAAGAAGAACGATGGAGTAGAAACCCAACGTAAAGATTAAAAATTTCTACCACATTAACCTTTTGTGACAGTTCAGTGTTTGAGATTGGATATGAGAAGCCATTTGTTCAGCTGTCTGCAGAGTCATGGATGATTTAGTCTTTCAAAGGTAAGCTACCTGGTATGTAAAGACTGGATCAAGTAATATGTAATGAACACAAAGTGTTGGGGAAGCATCATCATTAGGTGATCAATACCCAAGCATCTTGCTGACAAGGATTTACATGGATTGTAGTACTTTTCAAGAGGTAGCTTGATTTATTAACCTTGATTTATTTGTTATGCTTGATTTAAGGAGGTCAGTTGGCATGCCTTCTGTATTGGGCATGTTGATCCTTGCCTTTATTTAGATTGATGAAGGAAATTTGTGGATTCTAAAGCAAAAGCCTTTGATTCATTTTCACATACTTATTTAACTTGGTGCCTGCACCAAGGTGAAGAGCTCACGTTTTTGGGTGTGAATGAGATCTATTATAGTATATGATATATGTCTTATGCCAGTCCAGGAAGTTTTCATAGAATCAAATTTAAGCTGTGCTGTTAAATATTCCATCTGTAGATGACCATGTGTCAACACTATGAAGTAATCTGTATCCTGAAATACCACAATAACCTCTACATAGTTTCTTATTTAGAGAAAACCGATGAATTAATTGGAAGCACGTGCTGTTTGCATTTCACAGTGCACATGAGTAAAGAATTCATTTCTGCCTATAGAAGCAGAAAAGATACATGGATTGCAGATCTGGTACAGTTCTGTACTTTATCTTGTGGTTCCATGTGACGAATCTCCATTTCACTCCAGAAAATAACCAGGAATATGATTCAGGAGGAGGATCTGCATTGGTCCACTCCAGTTGGTAGGAGAGATATTTTATGTACCTACACTTTGAGGAATTTCAGGATTATGACTTAATCTTTTGTCCATATATTCCCATAGGTCTCTATGCTGCTTAAGGAAAGGAGTGAGGTGTCCTCGCAAAAGACTGGAAAACAGGATGAGACCAGAGAGGGAACTCAGCTGGATGTTTTCTATATTTTTACTGGAGGACAGGTGGCCTTAATATTCTTCATGAATGATGAACAATAGGAAACTCGCTTGGATGTGCCTCATACTTCTAAGTGCACTACACTGAATGGTATGTTGCCAAACCTGCCTCAACTTTCACAAAGTTTAAGGCCATGTACTCTCAGTGCTAAAATGAGCCCCAAGTTGTTTTTCTTCCAACATTGTATGAATGCCAACCACAAAATTAAAGTAATAGAAATGAGAATGTCTGTAGAATATTCCCATAATGCTCTCATACAGATGAGACAAATTGTAATATTTCACTAGTGAAGAAAGCCTAACATAAGCCCAGTGCTCTTACTAGAGATCAGCAATTCCCGGGATTTGGACAAGGTAGATGTGACTGCCATCAACCTCTTCACAATTACATAGCACCAGAAATGTGTCAGTTCTCCTAATGTTTCTGATCCAGATGATGACTCTTGCTAAACAAAGAATGTGCCATCTAATACTGGCTCTCCCATATACAAAGAAAGAAGAATCATATCCTAAGCAGCCTCCAGTGTTGTTGACCTCTCTTCCTGTTGGTGTCCAGTGAACAGAAGAAGCAGCCCAGGATTCTTGTCTCAACTGCTTTGGACCTCCCAACATGAGGATAAGTTATTTAACATTATCAGAATTGCTTGGGTTAATTGCTAATTGCCCTTGAATTGAATGACAGACATGCCTCCAGTCCTCTTTACTAGAAGCTTCACAACCTTTTCTCTTTCCTGGAATTGCTATGGACCAAACCAATTACTATTCAAATGAGAATCCTGCTAGTGGCTGTCATACTCCACAAATCTATACTTTGAGGTAATTTGATTCATTAAAACAGAAAATGCTAACAATCGTTCAAAATTTCTTTGTGTCTTAAATCAAATGTGTACTAATAAGCATTTTAATTTTGACAAAAGTCCTTGAAAAAAGTAACTTATGGAAGGATTGTTTTTTTTTTCACAGATCCAAGGAAAAGCCTATGGTATCAAAGACACACTGCTGTCAGGACCATTGGAGCATTTGGTAACTTTATTTATAGTGAGCAAAGTGATGAATGAATGTAAGTGATCCTTTGTGGTTTTTATGTTTGTTTGTTTGGTTGTTTACCAACTCTAGCATGGTCACAGCTGCATAAATATAGATTAAGTTTCCCAGATCAGTTTAACAAGTGTAGATAATCTGCAACAGGCTTCTATATTCAGTGATTTTAAATTATGTTAATCCAAAATAAGCAGATTACTGATTATATTTTTTACTTATCTCCTAATTTTTTGATAATTACGTGAATTAGAGTTGAACTCAGTACAGAGTCAGGTCACATTTATAAATAAATGTTCATCCCTCTTCAACCAGACTAAATTTACAGCCACATAAGATATTTTATCAGTTCATAAAGTGATTGCATATATGGTAAATACTCAGTAAATAACATTTTTTGGATATTTGACTTGAGCTTTGTAATTCTCATTTTAAATATTTCTCATTTCAGTCATTGTGTACGTTTATGAATACTGTGCATATGATTGAAGGTGCCCTAGAGGACAGAAGCAACTCACCTGCCCTGAAGCTGGAGTTACAGCTGATGTAAGTTCACTGTTATGGATTCTGGGACTTGAACTTAGCCCTCACTCCATAATAGCAGTATGTGCTCTTAAAAATTTGGTCTCATTCAGAACCTTTAGTTTGGTAGTTAAATGGTGGATGTACTTACATACATAATTAATGCTTGAAATTAAGAAAAATGTTTTCGATTTCTATAACATATTGTGCTTTAGACAACCATTTTAATGTGATTATATGGAACTAAATTTGGGGAAACACACCTGTTGGGGAAGACATTATCGATCCTTTCTGACTGTGAGTGGCAATACTGATGACTGATGAGAAATAAATCACCCAAGTTCTAGCCATGGTCTGATTTTTCCCTTGAGATTTGGAGACATATTTGCACACCAGGCTAGAATTGGAAGGAATTAAGCTTAGCAAGGCCTATGGTCAAATAAGCTTTTAGCTGAGCTTAGTATGAGAGAAATAGCCTTCTGCAGAGGTTTTAGTGAAATGGCTCTTTCCTGGGGGTGAACAAAAGCTACATAAGTCTTGGAGAATTAGTGTATGTTTTCAGTATGAGTGTACATCATTGGCTGGGACTATGGTGTTGTGAATGCTTTGTTTTCATGAATGAAATTCCATGTGCTAGCTATTCCTGATCTAATAAGAGGAAGGGAATTTTAACCTGAAACATGGCCAACAGGCTCTGTAACGAACTCTTGAGCAGCAGGGATTAGGGTGGTATTTTAAGGCTATACACACAATGACAGGAACCAGGAGAATCTGAATCTTCATCCTGCCAGTCTCAAGATGCAATCTTAAGGGTGCAGAAATATCTTGACGACACTCTTCCTCAGGAACAGCTCCTCTGGTTGCACAGCTTTCCAGTCTGACACCTGAGTGAGACACTGAGTTGGGATCAATCCTTAGCCCGGTGACATGGTTCTGCTTTTCAACTATTGAGCCATAAGTCATTCTCCCTGGATTGGTGTCTTTGATTTTATTGTTGCGGCATTAGTCTATACATCCCTTTCCATAGTGTCATTGTTAGATACTTGTTCCTTTTAAACTCAGGCACGTATTGTGAAAACATACGCAGCTCCATTCCTCAGCAACCTTTAATGCTGTTCTATCTTCCTTAGTCTCAATGTCAGGGATGAATGTGTGTAATTGTCAGAGTCCCAATCTATAACCTGCATTTACAGTGATTTTTACTGTAAAAATATTGAGAGATTGTGAAGATATAATAGTAGCAAAGATCACATAAAACTAGACCCATAACATATTTTACATTCCATGTTTTGTAAGACATACCATTATGTAACTTGGGTTTCATAAGGACTTAGGTCAGGTACCATATCCACATTTGCAAAGTGTCGTTCAGAGAGTGCTTCCTGCATGCACTGTTTTCTTTTCCAATTGTTTGTATTCTGTTGACATTATTTTTATGAAGAAAGAAACATGTTTAGAAGGACTAAACTACTGCCCATACTACTCTCTATGTCATGAAGAGTGACAATTCTGCGCTACTTTCTCAAGTGGACTATACCTGAGGGTTCTAAAAGGGAGCACAAAAAGTTCTGAACCAACAAATACCTCCCATGTAAGTCTCTTAGGACAACAGTTCACAAAGGTCTTCATATATTTTACCAATATAAAACTCATTCACTTCAAGCAAAGTTGTGTGGAAGAATCACATCTTTCACCTCACAAATAAGGATGGCACCCATCATATAGTATTCAAAGAATGTTACAAGGGACCCAAAACAAAGAAACATGGACTCAGATATGGGATTCTTGCTGCTAAGCCCATTTGTCTGTGTTCGCACTAACAGAGCTCCAGCATTCCTCATGATACTGGGATTCTGCACAGAAAGACGGTTAGTTTATTAGAGTGTCAAGTAAGAAAGGGATATATTCATGAATTTTAAAGGGTGGAGTGGTCAGGGCATGGTTTAAGATAGCTGGTAAGTTAATAAGAAAAGATTAGATATTTTAGATAACCACAGTCACAAGGACAATATTCATAGACTGGGACAAGTGAGTTAGCACTGATGTCACAGAAGTGACATAGTTATGAAGATGAACAAATGTAGCTAAAACAGACCCTCAGTATTGCTGTTGCTCATTTAGTTGTGACTGAATGGAAAGCTTAAAACACCCTAGAAGAATACGGAGCACATGATGATCCATTGTCTGTGATGAACAAGTCCTAAAAGAGACATCAGCATGATGGAGAACACTGATTTGAAGATTTCATTCCCCTAAAACTTGCACCCACACCCACAATGTCAATGCCTGTGACATTAAATTTCTATAGCAATGGTTGGGCAGAAGAAACATGAGCAGAATTCCTGCTTAAGAGCTCTCTCCATGGCTATGCCCACCTTCTTCAAAGAAAAGCAAATTGCAGTGAGGTTAATCTTTCAGGCCATTGCTGTTATTCTTCTTAATGTACTCCAGTGCCATTCTCCCTATTATGTCCCAAATCTCATCAAAGGACATCTCCTTCCCCTTGTCATTCAGTAGTTTGTTTTTAGTACCTTCATCCATTGTCTGGAAGAGAGATGACTGTTACTATTGACATTGTTCAGGGAACAGTACCAGGTTAGACACTGAGTGAACAGAATGCAAATGCAGGTGAAAACTGACCCAGAAATTCCATTTGATTATGAAAGTGTAGAAATGAGTTCTTGTGATGATCCACACTAAGCAGATGATATTTCTTTTGAATTTGGTTCTGGCAGTCCTCTAAATCGTGAGCTAGGAGTCTGATTTTTAGACAAAGATAGCACAGGAAGTTTAGAAATGTCCCACATTGGTCCTTATAAAAATGTAGCCTGCATAAATGCCATCTTCCTTGAGGAAGACAGGAGACACCTGGTCTAGCAAAGGTGAATGGTTTTCACAGTTGCAGAGGCTGAGAACAGAGAAAAGGAGAGGGCATATAAACCTAACTTTCAGTTGTATGTAGCAGCGCTCCCTGAACTCTTTTCAGTCATTTGTCCCTAATTATTTCTCCTGGAGGCAACTAAGTAGTGGACCCCCCTCAAGCTACTTACTGGGAAACATGAGAAAAACATGACTGAGTGGTGGATCTTTCTAGGTTTTTTTTTTCCATCCTTATTAAATTGAGTATTTCTTATTTACATTTCAAATGTTATTCTCTTTCCCGGTTTCCATGCCAACATCATCTTAACTCCTACCCCTCCCATTCTTTATGGATATTCTCCTCTCAATTCTCCCCCAGTACTGCCCTCACCCCAAGATCCCATCCACTGGGGGTCCAGCCTTGGCAGGACCAAGGACTTCCCCTTCTTCTGGTGCTCTTACTTGATAATTTATTGCTACCTATGGAGTTGGAGACCAAGGTCAGTCCTTATACAGTCTTTGGTTAGTGGCTTAGTCCCTGGGAGAACTTGTTGGTTGGCATTTGTTCATATGGGGTCTCAAGCCCCTTCAGCTCTTTCAGTCCTTTCTCTGATTCCTTCAACGAGCTTCCCGTTCTCAGTTCAGTGGTTTGCTGCTGGCATTTGCCTATGTATTTGTCATATTCTGTCTGTGTCTATCAGGAGACATCTACATCTAGTTCCTCTCAGCCTGAAGTTATTTGCTTCATCCGTCTTATCTATTTTAGTGACTGTTTATGTATGGGCCGCATTTGGTGCAGGCTCTGAATGAGTGTTCCTTCAGCCTATGAAGGGAAGGATGTGAGGGGGCTCAATCATAATAATGATGGAACTTAGTGAGTCTGAGAACTCTGCAAGATGCAGATCTTACACTCTCATCTGAAACACATTGATTTAGCCTCTCCTTGTACATAACTTAACAATTCAGATGTCAGATTAGGGAGTAGTATACATGGATGGACAAAGCAAGAGTAACTCTGCCCAGAATTTTCTCGAAAAATTCTCTGTTTCAATACAGTATTCTGATTTTCTGAGTTTCTCATTTATGACAAGTTTAAACTGAGGCTGGAAATATAGTTAAAGCATTAAGAACAATTGCCCTTTTTACAGGCACATGGGTCTTGTTCTTATAGTGGTAAAAGACATCTGTATTCTACTAAATAAAGATAAATCCATACTTCTCCTCTATATTCATCAAACACACACACACACACACACATACACACACACACACACACACACACACACGAACACAATGAGGGGAAAGAGTGAGAGAGAGTGCTCCTTTCTCTCTCTCTCTCTCTCTCTCTCTCTCTCTCTCTCTCCCTCCCTCTCTCCCCCCTCTCTCTCTCTCGCTCTCTTTCTCTCTCCCTCTTTCTCTCTTTCCACCCTAGGTAGACTAGGGAATCCTAACTGTATTGGAATATGCTTTCCAAGTGCTCCTTCTGCTTGAATTTCCTTCCCTAGATCTGTAGAATAAAGCAACCAACTAGGACTACATCAAGCCCCCATTCGGGGCTTAGTATTCCTCCATTTCCCAGTAAATCAGTATTGTGGAATGCATTCATGGACCTGGCCTTAGGTCTAATATTCCCAATTGATAGTGGAAATTACATCTCTTTTACCATAGCAACTTGAATTTGCTTTATGAAAACCAACCAAAACCGAAAAAACAAAAACACCCCCACACACACAGAAACAAAATCCCACCCAGTCTATCTTCCTGCCAATTAAGGAAGTGAGATTAATTGTGTTTTAATTTTGTGCCTCTCTCTCATTGCTGAGCAGATATATGCCTTTGTTTAGAACATGGGCTCTCACAGTACACTCTAACTGCAGTTTCCTGAGTACCAATACCCAAGTACGATCACTGCAGTCACCCTGAAAGGAAAGAGTTTGAACTTTTGCTCTGACCTTTGCAGACTATACACTCCACCATCAGTAAGAAGTACCTACCTTTAGAAAATTTGGAAACTGACCTCTCAATAGCCTTTTTATTTACTGGGCCTCCAGTTTTTCTAGCATTCTCACAGAGTAACTTTGAAGTATGAGGAAGATTCTCATTACCTCATGCTCAGTTGAGGTCAAATTTTGATCCATCTTGTACTGTTGGAAGAATTGAAATAAAAACGTTGCAAGGAGTAAGAATTTTTCACCTTTCCTAGACCTGTTTTCTAGAACGGAATAAATTGTAAGATCAGAGGAGCATCACATAAAAAGAAATGCTATGTTATGGGCTGGGGAGAAAGCTTGTTAATCATATGGAAAAATGAGATTTTGATATTCTATAGAAAATCAAAAATTACAGCATTTTGAAACAGAAGGCTCTTAGAAACAGTAAAGAAAACAACAAGGCTGTCAAGGTCGACTGGAAAGACTTCTAGGAGAAAGGATTAAAACAATTCTGTGTTAAGGAAAAAATAAATCATTATGATCCAGCTTGTAGCACACTGATAGGGAAATTGAAAGATCACTTACCAAACTGTGAGGCTACACGGAGTGTGTGTCAGAGAAGGTGTACACAAATATTTATAGGTAGGCTCTTGCTGGAGTCATGACTTTCCTAGGAAAATACTGAGTCACAATTTAATAATCTACTTACCCTCCCAATCCTAGTGTTGGGACAGACATAATATCTCTATATATCTTTCTCTTTCTCTCTAGTTTTCTCTCTGCTCTTCTTTCTTTGTTTCTCTTCTCCACTCTCTTCTTCTTCTCCCTCCCTACCTTCTTTGCTTGCTATTTTACTCTTCCTCTTTCAAATCACTAACCTGAATGTGAAGTTGGAAGAGGACTTCCTGATCTGGCTTCAGTAAGAGAAGATGGACATAATATTTTAGAGACTCTTTCCTGTTCACTATTAGTAAGAACGTGAAGTAGAATAGCGTCTGTGGAGTTTCATGTGGAAACAAACATAGAACTATCATAAGGCACAAGTAATGATTAAAGAATATAGTAGGGGAGGGGAAGTTCTGTGCTCATGTGTCACTTAGATTAACATAGAAAACATTTCCATGTAACAAAGGCAATCTATAGATTCACTTTGGTCTCCAGCAAAATTCAAACATTATTCTCACAGACCTTGAAAGAACAATTTTCAGCTCCATATAGAAAAACCAAAACTGCAAAAAAGGGAAAACAATAAAATAATTACTGGAAGTCACATCATTCTTGATTTCAATTTACACTATATACCTATAGCAATAAAACCTGTATGATATTGGTATAAAAACAGACAAGTTGATCAACAGAATGATATCAAAGCCCCAGACATAAATACATATACCTACGGACACCTGGTTTTCTTAATAGGCCAAAACTTCACACTAGAACAAAGGATAACACCTTCAACAAATAATGAAGTTCATACTGGATGCTTACAGGGAGTAGAGTAAAAATAGAACCATATGTATCACCCGCAACAATTCTGAAGTCTCTGTGGATCAAATAGACCTCTATATTAAACCAGATACACTGAACATAATAGAAAAAAATGACAGTCTTATATTCATTGGCACAGGTAACTACCTCCTGATGAGACCACTGACACCTAAGCACTTAGACCAACAATTAGCAAGGGGGACCTCATAAAACTGAAAAGCTTTTGTATTGAAAAATACACTGTCATTTAGACAAAGGGGCAGTCTACATATACAAGGGGAAAAGTTTTTCACCTACTCCACAACTGCTAAAGGATTAATACCAAAATATAGAAAGAAACCAAGAAGCCATATAACAAGAAAACTAATAATCCAAATAACAAGTGGAATACAGACCTAAACAAAGAATTTTAAATGAAGAAACTCAAATGGCTGAGAAATAAAGAAAACTTCAGCATCTGTAGCCATCTGGGAAATGCAAATGAATACTACTTTGAGATTTCATCTTCCAACTCTCAGAATGGTTAGGGTCAACAGAACCTGTGAGAAATCATTTGGTGAGGAAATGGAGCAAAGGGGACATTCTTTCCTTACTGGTGAAGGTGCAAATTTTTATAAAGAGTTGATAGAATTCAATATAGCAGTTCTTCAGAACTCCAGTGGGTATCAATCTATCTCAAGGAGCAGGGATATTACTCAGGGCCATGTATCCATAGGATGTTTGGTCTTACAACACGTATACATGTTCAAAGTGTTCATTGTGGCTGTATTCATAAAAGCTAGTACATAAAATAACCTAGATAAAATGAAGATTGGATAAAGAAAATATAGCACATTTATAACATGGAGTATTCATGAGGATAAAAAGACTATATCATGAAGACAAAAAATATTAATCAAACTAATGAAAATCATGCTGAAGCAATTAACCCAGAGCCATAATAACAAATCTAGTATGTATTATTTGAAAAGTTTCAGGTCCTACCAAGAGGTACAGGGGATTTTTGCAAGAGTGTTTCATTGCCTGCAGAGATATAGCCTTCTCAATTATATGCTGCTGTTGTACCCACCTCTTTCAATCAAAATGAAAAAAAGAAAATTAGAAAATAAAATCATTAAGATGGGTTTGATGAAAAAGATTTAAAATGAAAACAAAAATGAAAAGAAATGATAAAGATCAAGAAGGAGGAGGAGACAGTGGCATTGAATTAATTATTGCTGTTCCTAATATGATAAATTTGGCAAGCCTCTGACCATTTTGGGAAACTCAGTTATGGTCCTCTTCCATGTACCTGGCTCAAAAATGCGAGGAAATCAACATAAGTAAAATGGAGATATCTTACAGATACATGTGGGAATGTGATACTGATTTAATAGTGAAACTGGGTTTATTTTACAATTTTCTCTAAAAATATACAAGTTTTATAATTTCAGACACATTGCTCTGTGGCATCTATTGGGTAGAAGCAGTTGGACTCTTAAATGTTTAAATGTTCACTCAAAAGTTGTTGACTTAAATTGGACAGTTCAACTCTCCACTATGAAAACATGTCCATCTGCAGACCAGAGAAAATTTTTAACAGCTGCTTCCATTGCCTTATGTAATCTCTAACATTTTGCTGTACTTCTGAACAGGTTCCTTGGGCAATATTCGAACTCAGGTCAAGTATAATACTTTAAATACTGAAGACAAACATGACCGTATACTATTCATGAAGGGATATTAATTCTGGAGTCTTTTGAATACTGCATCTGAACTATGTAATATTTCACTCAAACACTGGGCTAATAACCATTGGGCCATTTAGGCCTCTAATATAGGGGATTCTCAAATATGTCAGAGGATAAAATTGCTTAGATGCCTTGGACTGGAAAAATGAATTAGCCGTTTTATGACTTTTATATTTTACTCTGTCATAAAATTGTGTGGACAAGATCTGATGCGACACCGGGAGTTATACTCTCAGTAACTAATAGGAGAAGCCTTTTTCATGGGGGCAATTAATTACTGATATCAAACTCCCACATGTCTCAAGCACCGGGACCAGTGCAGAGGAATGGGTGAGACAGATTCTAGAGTCACCAGTGGGTTCTGTTTCCCAATAAGCTCTAGCTGTATTAATCTTTATATGCGTCTTCCTGCTCAACGCCTTATCATGAACACTGCCCTGATCCTTATCTGCCTATGTTTTTTTAAACTTTAAACTCCATGACCAAGCATATCTGATACAGGTCTCTATTCTTCCTTGTAGGAAATGTTGAGCTCAGATGAATGACATGATTACACTTTTCACTATACATTCAGTAGAATAGAAGAAAATTATATATCCCTAAATCCTGGCATTTGAAATACTCCTTGATTCAAATCCAAATACTGAAAATAAAGCTAATATCCAGGTATGGCTCCAGAAATGCCTCAGGTGTGATTTTGAAATTGTCTAATTGTGAAATTTAATTGCCAGTTAGCATAATCAAATTTTCTATGTAACAATGTTTTGAACATCAAGGTAAGGGATCTTAAATTTTCGTGTGACTAAGATAAATAATTTCATTTTACACTTTAGGTCATTTGAAATATCTTGAAACAGAGCTGAAGGATGTCAATATGGGAGAGAATGATATTCAAATATTTCATATATGAACTTTCTAATTACTTACATTTAATTTACTTTTTCTCCAAAAGGATTGTGAATATAAGAATATTCCCTTTCTTCCTAGAATACACATATATATAATTTAATTCTCTGTTATTAGAATAAGTTTTCTGAGTCAGTATACAGTTAAAATCAGTGTAGCTCCAATTATTTTTTTCAGGAAAATTCACAGTGACACTTCAATGTGCTCTTGCAATCATAGTTTATTGGAAATTTATTGCTGAAATATAACATTATTCAACAATAATTTTGAATAAGATAAAGATATCGTTAGTGATTTTTCTGCATTGTAAGATTACATGGGTTCTTATATGTAAAGTAAGAAAACTGCTGTACAAAAGACACATAATGGAATTCTGTTATTGCTTAGCAGGATTCCCAGAATATTGTTAAAAGTAAAGAAGCTGACCTGTAAAAATAACTTTGGAAACACTTTACATAAATTGTGGGAGATACCATAATGAAACCTGTTAATTTTGAGGCTATATTAGGGAATTAAACTCCTTTACTGGAACACAGATGTTTGTGAGTATTAAACCCATATGCTCCACCAAAGCTGCAAGTGCTCTTAACAGTTAAACCAGATATCCAGCTTCGATGGAAAGGTTACTATAAATGAGGAATTGAGAATATCAGAATGCTGGAAAAAAGGCAAAGGAAGAGTGTGTGCAGGAATTTTCTGAGCATAATTGTCCTTTGGTAGTTGTATTAATGAATTCTACCACTTAAACTGACACCTGGAACATTAGGCACCCTGGTTCTAGGACAGGCTTAGCCATTGTGTTCCGGCCTAAGAATAGAAGATCTGCAGCTGGTGGAGTGCTCAGAAGAATAAGATTCACCACGACATTGATCCCTTTCATATGCATCTCCTACATACGTCTTATCACACATTCTTTGGAACTGAAAAGTTTTACCTCTTCCAGAACACATACATATTTTTTCTAAGTGTTTTACAGTATGAAACCTTACTGAGACACACTATCTATGTTGATGTCAGGGAAAATAAAGAGGGAGAAGTGACTGAGAAGATTTGAGAGAGAACAGTCTTTTTCAAGGGAGGGTGGGGTTTATATGCTCTGTCCGTTCCTCTTCTCTGTTGTTAGCCTGACATTCCCCTACACTGGGAGCTTTGGGGAGACCTTGGAAGGACCAAGGACTTATCCTTCCACTGGTGCCCAACAAGGCTATCCCCTGATACATGTGCAGTTGGAGCCATGGATCAGTCTATGTATAATGTTTGGGTAATGGTTTAGTCGCTGGAATATCT
Source organism: Rattus norvegicus (assembly GCF_021556685.1). NCBI lineage: Eukaryota > Metazoa > Chordata > Mammalia > Rodentia > Muridae > Rattus > Rattus norvegicus. The sequence goes on from NC_141535.1 coordinate 179,021,251, forward strand.
GTTTCTTTGGCATTGTAGTTCTTATACGGTTGCAAGCCCCTTCTGCTCTTTCAATCCTTTCTCTAATTCCTTCCACCGGGGTTCCATTCGGGGTTCAGTGGTTTGTTACTGGCATTTTCCTCTTTATTTTACATGCTCTGGTTGCGTCACTCAGAAGAGATCTTTATCCAGTTCTTTTCAGCATGCATTTCTTAACTTCATCAATCTTATCTAGTTTTAGTGGCTGTAGATATGGGCCACACGTGAGCCATGATCTGAATGGGCATTCTCTAAATTTTGGACTCTGCTCTAAACATTGCCTCCATAAATCCTCCTATGGATAATTTTGCTGCCCCTTTTAAAAAGGAGTGAATCATCTGCATTTTGGTCATCCTTCTTCTTGACCTTCAAGTGTTCTGTGGATTGATTCTTTGTTAATTTGAGCTTTTGGGATAATATTCATTGATCAGTAAATGCATGCCATGAGTGTTTTTCTGTGATTGGGTTACCCAAACCTGGATGATAATTTCTAGTTCAATCCACTTGCCTATGAATTTCATGAAATGATTGCTTTTGATCGCTGGATTTTCTCCATAGGGTAGATGCAGCACATTTTCCAAAGCCATTCCTCTGTTGAATGGCATCTGGGTACTTTCCAGCTTCTGATATTATAAATAAGGGTGCTATGAACATAGAGGAGCATGTGTCTTTATTGTATGTTGGAACATATTTTGGGTATATGTCCAAGAGTGGTATGGCTGGGTCCTCAGGTGGTGCAATGTCCAATTTTCTGAGGAATCTCCAGACTGATTTCCAGAGTTGCTGTACCAGTTTGCAATCCCAGCAACAATGGAGGAGTGTTCCTCTTTCTCCGCATCCTCGCCAGCATCTGCAGTTGCTTGAGTTTTTGATCGTAGCCATTCCACTGCTGTGAGGTGGAATCTCAGCGTTGTTTTGATTTTCATTTTCCTGATGACTTGGGATGTTGAACATTTCTTTAGGTGCTTCTCAACCATAATATATTCCTCAGCTGAGATTTTTTTGTTATCTCTGTACCCCAATTTATTTTTATTTTTTTTATTAACTTGAGTATTTCTTATTTACATTTTGAGTGTTATTCCCTTTCCCGGTTTATGGGCCAACATTCCCCTAGCCCCTCCCCCTCCCCTTCTTAACGGGTGTTCCCCTCCCCATCCTCCCACCATTGCCGCTCTCACCCCAACAAACACGTTCACTGGGGGTTCAGTATTAGCAGGACCCAGGGCTTCCCCTTACATTGGTGATCTTACTAGGATATTCAATGCTACCTATGAGGTCAGAGTCCAGGGTCAGTCCATGTATAGTCTTTAGGTAGTGGCTTAGGCCCTGCAAGCTCTGTTGCTTGGCATTGTTGTTCATATGGGGTCTCAAGCTGCTTCAAGCTTTCCAGTTCTTTCTCTGATTCCTTCAACGTGGGTCCTGTTCTCGGTTCAGTGGTTTGCTGCTGGCATTCGCCTCTCTATTTGCTGTATTCTGGCTGTGTCACTCAGGAGAGATCTGCATCCGGCACCTGTCTGCCTGCACTTCATTGCTTCATCCATCTTGTCTAATTGGGTGGCTGTATATGTATGGGCCGCATGTGGGGCAGGCTCCGAATGGGTGTTCTTTCTGTGTCTGTTTTAATCTTTTCCTCTCTATTCCCTGCCAAGGGTATTGTTGTTCCCCTTTTAAAGAAGGAGTGAAGCATTCACATTTTGATCATCCATCTTGAGTTTCATGTGTATTAGGCATTGAGGGTAATTCAAGCATTTGGGCTAATAGCCACTTATCAATGAGTGCATACCATGTGTGTTTTTCTGTGATTGGGTTACCTCACTCAGGATGATATTTTCCAGTTCCAACCATTTGCCTACGAATTTCAGAAAGTCATTGTTTTTGAGAGCTGAGTAATAGTCCATTGTGTAGATGTACCACATTTTCTGTATCCATTCCTCTGTTGAAGGGCATCTGGGTTCTTTACAGCTTCTGGCTATTATAAATAAGGCTGCAATGAACATAGTGGAGCACGTGTCTTTTTTATATATTGGGGCATCTTTTGGGTATATGCCCAAGAGAGGTATAGCTGGATCCTCAGGCAGTTCAATGTCCAATTTTCTGGGGAACCTCCAGACTGATTTCCAGAATGGTTGTACCAGTCTGCAATCCCACCAATAATGGAGGAGTGTTCCTCTTTCTCCACATCCTCGCAGGCATTTGCTGTCACTTGAGTTTTTGATCTTAGCCATTCTCACTGGTGTGAGGTGAAATCTCAGGGTTGTTTTGATTTGCATTTCCCTTATGACTAAAGATGTTGAACATTTCTTTAGGTGTTTCTCAGCCATTCGGCATTCCTCAGCTGTGAATTCTTTGTTTAGCTCTGAACCACATTTTTAAGAGGGTTATTTGTCTCCCTGCGGTATAACTTCTTGAGTTCTTTGTATATGTTGGATATAAGGCCTCTATCTGTTGAAGGATTGGTAAAGATCTTTTCCCAATCTGTTGGTTGCCGTTTTGTCCTAACCACAGTGTCCTTTGCCTTACAGAAGCTTTGCAGTTTTATGAGATCCCATTTGTCGATTCTTGATCTTAGAGCATAAGGCATTGGTGTTTTGTTCAGGAAATTTTTTCCACTGCCCATGTGTTCGATATGCTGTCCTAGATTTTCATCTATTAGTTTGAGTGTATCTGGTTTGATGTAGAGGTCCTTGATCCATTTGGACTTAAGATTTGTACAGGGTGATAAGCATGGATCGATCTGCATTCTTCCACGTGTTGACCTCCAGTTGAACCAGCACCATTTTCTGAAAATGCTATCTTTTTTCCATTTGATGGTTTTGGCTCCTTTGTCAAAAATCAAGTGACCATAGGTGTGTGGGTTCATTTCTGGGTCTTCAATTCTATTTCATTTGTCTATCTGTCTGTCTCTGTACCAATACCATGAAGTTTCACTATTGCTCTGTAATACTGCTTGAGTTCAGGGATAGTGATTCCCTCTGAAGTCCTTTTATTGTTGAGGGTAATTTAGCTGTCCTGGGTTGTTTGTTATACCAGAAAAATTTGCAAAATGTTCTGTCTAACTTTTGAAGTATTGGATTGGTATTTTGATGGGGATTGCATTGAATCTGTAGATCGCTTTTGGTAAAATGGCCATTTTTACTATATTAATCCTGCCAATCCATGAGCATGGGAGATCTTTCCATCTTCTGAGGTCTTCTTCAATTTCTTTCTTCAGAGTCTTGAAGTTCTTATTGTACAGATCTTTTACTTGATTGGTTAAATTCACACCGAGGTACTTTATATTATTTGGGTCTTTTATGAAGGGTGTCTTTTCCCTAATGTCTTTCTCGGCTTGTTTCTCTTTTGTGTAGAGGAAGGCTACTGATTTATTTGAGTTAATTTTATACCTAGCCACTTTGCTGAAGTTGTTTATCAGCTTTAGTAGTTCTCTGGTGGAAATTTTGGGATCACTTAAATATACTACCATATCATCTGCAAATAGTGATATTTTGACTTCTTTTCTAATCTGTATCCACTCGATCCCCTCTTGTTGTCTGATTACTCTGGCTAGAACTTCAAGAACTATATTGAGTAAGTAGGGAGAGAGTGGGAAGCCTTTTTCTAATCCCTGATTTTAGTGGGATTGCTTCAAGTTTCTCTCCATTTATTTAATGTTAGCAACTGGTTTTCTGTATATGGCTTTTACTATTTTAGGTACTGGCCTTGAATTCCTATTCTTTCCAGGACTTTTATCATGAATGGGTGTTGAATTTTGTCAAATGCTTTCTCAGCATCTAATGAAATGATCATGTGGTTTTGTTCTTTCAGTTTGTTTATATAATGGATCACGTTGATGGTTTTCCGTATATTAAACCATCCCTGCAAGCCTGGGATGAAGCCTACTTGATCATGTTGGATGATTATTTTGATGTGCTCTGGATTCGATTTGCCAGAATTTTATTGAGTATTTTTCCTTCGATATTCATAAGGGAAATTGGTCTGAAGTTCTCTTTGTTTGGTGTTTGTGTGGTTTAGGTATAAGAGTGATTGTGGTTTCATAAAAGGAATTTGGTAATGCTCCATCTGTTTCAATTTTGTGAAATAGTTTGGATAGTATTGGTATGAGGTCTTCTATGAAGTTCTGATAGAATTCTGCACTAAGCCCGTCTGGCCCTGGGCTCTTTTTGGTTGGGAGACCTTTAATGACTGCTTCTATTTCCTTAGGAGTTATGGGGTTGTTTAACTGGTTTATCTCTTTCTGATTTAACTTTGGTACCTGGTATCTGTGTAGGAAATTGTCCATTTCCTGCAGATTTTCAAATTTTGTTTAATATATGCTTTTATAGTAAGATCTCATGATTTTTTGAATTTCCTCTGAATCTGTAGTTATGTCTCCTTTTTCATTTCTGATTTTTTTTTTAATTTGGACACACTCTCTGTTTCCTCTCGTTAGTCTGGCTAAGGGTTTATCTATGTTGTTGATTTTCTCAAAGAACCAACTTTTGGTTCTGTTGATTCTTTCTATGATCCTTTTTGTTTCTATTTGGCTAATTTCAGCTCTGAGTTTGATTATTTCCTGCCTTCTTCTCCTTCTGGGTGTATTTGTTTTTGTGTTCTAGAGCTTTTAGGTGTGTGGTCAAGCTGGTGACAGATGCTCTTTCCTGTTTCTTTCTGCAGGCACTCAGAGCTATGAGATTTCCTCTTAGCACAGCTTTCATTGTGTCCCATAAGTTTAGGTATGTTGTACCTTCATTTTCATTAAATTCTAAAAAGTCTTTAATTTCTTTCTTTATCTCTTCCTTGACCAGGTTATCGTTGAGTAGAGCCTTGTTCAACTTCCACTTATATGTGGACGTTCTTCCTAATTGATATTGAAGACCAGCTTTAGGCCATGGTGGTCTGATAGCACGCATGGGATTATTTCTATCTTTCTGTACCTGTTGATGCCCATTTTTTGACCAATTACATGGTCAATTTTGGAGAAAGTACCATGAGGAGCTGAGAAGCAGGTATATCCTTTTGTTTTAGGATAGAATGTTCTATAAATATCTGTTAAGTCCATTTGGTTCATGACTTCTCTTAGTCTGTCTATGTCTCTGTTTAATTTCTGTTTCCATGACCTGTCCATTGATGAGAGTGGGATGTTGAAATCGCCTACTATTCTTGTGTGAGGTGGAATGTGTGTTTTGAGCTTTAGTAAGGTTTCTTTTATGTATGTAGGTGCCCTTGTATTTGGGGCATAGATATTTAGGATTGAGAGTTCATTTTTGGAGATTTTTCCTTTGATGAATATCAAGTCTCCTTCCTTATCTTTTTTGATGACTTTTGGTTGAAAATTGATTTTATTTGATGTTAGAATGGCTACTCCAGCTTGCTTTTTCTGACCATTTGCTTGGAAAGTTGTTTTCCACCCTTTCACTCTAAGGTAGTGTCTTTCTTTGTCTCTGAAGTGTGTTTCCTCCAGGCAGCAGAATGCAGGGTCCTCATTGGGTATCCAGTTTGTTGATCTATGTCTTTTTATTGGGGAGCTGAGGCCATTGATGTTGAAAGATATTAAGCAATAGCGATTATTGCTTCCTGTTATATTCATAGTTTGATGTGAAGTTATGTTTGCGTGCTTTTCTTCTCTTTGTTTTGTTGCCAAGATGATTAGTTTCTTGCTTCTTCTAGGGTGCTGTTTGCCTCCTTATGTTGGGCTTTACCGTTTATTATCCTTTGTAGCACTGGATTTGTAGAAAGATATTGTGTAAATTTGGTTTTGTCATGGAATATCTTGGTTTCTCCATCTATGTTAATTGAGAGTTTTGCAGGATACAGTAACCTGGGCTGGCATTTGTGTTCTCTTAGGGTCTGTATGACATCTGTCCAGGATCTTCTGGCTTTCATAGTCTCTGGCAAAAAAGTCTGGTGTGATTCTGATAGGTCTGCCTTTATATGTTATTTGACCTTTTTCCCTTACTGCTTTTAATATTCTTTTGTGCATTTTGTGTTTTGACTATTATGTGATGGGAGGAATTTCTTCTTTGGTCCAATCTATTTGGAGTTCTGTATGCTTCTTGTATGCTTATGGGTATCTCTTTCTTTATGTTAGGGAAGATTTCTTCTATGATTTTGTTGAAGATATTTACTGGTCCTTTGAGCTAGGAGTCTTCACTGTCTTCTATAGCTATTATCCTTAGGTTTGATCTTCTCATTGAGTCCTGGATTTCCTGTATGTTTTGGACCAGTAGCTTTTTCCGCTTTACATTATCCTTGACAGTTGAGTCGATGAGTTATTTGGAATCTTCTGCTCCTGAGATTCTCTCTTCTATCTCTTGTATTCTGTTGGTGAAGCTTGTATCTATGGCTCCTTGTCTCTTCTTTTGGTTTTCTATATCCAGGGTTGTTTCCATGTGTTCTTTCTTGATTGCTTCTATTTCCATTTTTAACTCCTTCAACTGTATGATTGTGTTTTCCTGGAATTCTTTCAGGGATTTTTGTGATTCCTCTCTTTAGGCTTCTACTTATTCATTTATGTCTTCCTATGTTTCTCTAAGGGTGTTCTTCATGTCTTTCTTGAAATCCTCCAGCATCATGATCAAATATGATTTTGAAACTAGATCTTGCTTTTCTGGTGTGTTTGGATATTCCATGTTTGCTTTGGTGGGAGAATTGGTCTCCAATGATGCCATGTAGTCTTGGTTTCTGTTGCTTGGGTTCCTGTGCTTGCCTTTTGCCATCAGATTATCTCTAGTGTTACTTTGTTCTGCTATTTCTGACAGTGGCTAGACTGTCCTATAAGCCTGTGTGTCAGGAGTGCTGTAGACCTGTTTTCCTGTTTTCTTTCAGCCAGTTATCAGTACAGAGTGTTCTGCTTTCGGGCGTGTAGTTTTTCCTCTCTACAGGTCTTTAGCTGTTCCTGTGTGCCTGTGTCTTGAGTTTACCAGGGAGGTCGCTAGGAGCAGGAAGGTTTGTCTTACCTGTGGTTCCAAGGCTCATATTTGCTCGTGGGGTTTTGCTTATGAGCTCTCTGTGGGGGCAGCAACCAGGAAGATCTGCGCCACCCTTTCCGGGAGCTTCCATGCACCAGGGTTCCAGATGGCGTTTGGTGTTTTCCTCTGGAATCAGTAATGTGTGCAGAGTGCAGTCTCTTCTGGTTTTCCAGGCGTGTCTGCCTCTCTGAAGGTTTAGCTCTCCCTCTTACGGGATTTGGGTGCAGAGAATTGTTTATCTGGTCAGTCCCTTCAGGTTCTGGCAGTGTCTCAGACGCAGGGGACCTGCTGCTGCTGTGCTCTTATCCAAGGGATCCCAGAGGCTGTATACAGTTTCTTCTTGGGCCAGGGATGTGGGCAGGGGTGGGCAGTGTTGGTGGTCTCTTCCGCTCTGCAGTCTCAGAAGTGCCCAAGTGTCCAGGCGGCGGTGAGCTCTCTCTCCTACAGGGTTCGGAGCAGTGAGCTGCTGCGGGCAGTTGTTTATACGAATTTTATTGAGTACTTTTGCATTGATACTCATAAGGGAATTTGGTCGAAAGTCCTCATTCATTGTTGGGTCTTTGTGTGGTTTAGGTATAAGTAAAATTGGGGCTTCATAGAAAGAATTGGGTAGTGGTAATTCTATTTTTAATATGTCAAATATTTTGGAGAGTATTGGTACATGGTCTTTTATGAAGGTTTGATAGAATTCTGTACTAAGCATTCTGGTCCTGGACTCTTTGTGGCTGGGATACTTGTAATAATTGTTGCTATTTCCTTATGAGATTTTGGGCAGTTAAATGGTTTATTTGTTCCTGATTTAATTTTTGTTCATGGTATCGGTCTAGAAAATTGCCCATTTCACCCAGATTTTCCAATTTTTTAGGGTATACGCTTTTCTAATAGGATCTGATGACTTTTTGAATTTCTTCCAATTCTGTGGTTATGTTTCCCATTTCCCTTCTGATTTGGTTAATTTAGATACAAACTCTGTGCCCTCTTGTTAGTATGACTAAGGGTTTATCTATCTTCTTTACTTTCTCAAAGAACTGAATCCTTGTTTTGTTGGTTCTTTTATCATCCTTTTTGTTTCTACTTGGTTGATTTCAGGCCTGAGTTTGATTATTTCGTGGGGTATATTCCTCCTGTGTGTATTTGCTTCTTTTTGTACTCTAGCTTCAGGTGTGCTGTCAAGCACTTAATGTGTGCTCTCTCTAGTTTATTTTTGGAGGCATTCAGACTTATAAATTTTCCATTTAGCACTGCTTTCATTGTATCTCATAAGATTTGGTGTACTGAGCTTTGATTGTTATAAAATTATTTTTTCTCTTACATCTTTATTAAATTGGCTATTTCATATTTACATTTCAAATGTTATTCCCTTATCCATTTTCCACCTTTTCTCTCCCCTCCCCTTTTCTATGAATGTTCACCTCCCCATGCACACACATTACTGCCCTCTGTCCAATAATCCCATTCACTGGGGGTCCAGTCTTAGCCAGGACCAAGGGCTTCCCCTTCCATGAGTGCCCCTTCTAGGCTATTCATTACTACCTATGAATTTGGAGCCCAGGGTCAGCCTAGGTATAGTCATTGGGTAGTGGCTTATTCCCTGGAAGCTGTGGTTGGTTGGCATGGTTGTTCATATGGTGTTTCAACCCCTTCTCCTCTTTCAGTCCTTTCTCTGGCTCCCTCAGTGGGGGCCCTGCTCTCAGTTCAGTGGCTTGTGGCTGGCATTCACCCATTTCTTTGCCATATTGTGGCTGTGTCTCTCAGGAAATATATGCATCCAGGTCCTGTCAGCCTGTACTTCTTTGGTTCATCCATCTTATCTAGTTTGGTGAATGTATATGTATGGGCCACAAGTTGGCTAGGCACTGAATGGGCATATCCTCAACCTCAATTCAAAACATTGCTACTCTATTCCTTCCCAAATGAATTCTTGTTCCCCTTTAAAGAAGGAGTGAAACATCGGCATTTTTGTCATCCTTCTTGAGTTTCATGTGGTCTGTGCATCTTGAGTAATTCGAGCATTTGGGCTACTATCCACTTGTCAGTGAGTGCATACTATGTGTGTTTTTCTGTGATTGGGTTACCTCAGTCAGGATGATATTTTCCAGTCCTATCCATTTGCCAATGAATTTCAAAAGTCATTGTTTTTGATAGATGAGTAATACTCCATTGTGCAGATGTACCACGTATTCTGTATCCATTCCTCTGTTGAAGGTCATCTGGGATCTTTTAAGCTTCTGGTCACTATAAATAAGTCTTCTATGAGCATAGTCTTTGATGTACGTTGGAGCACATTTTGGGTATATGTCCAAGAGAGGTATAGCTGGGTCTTCAGATAGAGCAATATCTCATTTTCTGAGGAACCTCCAGACTGATTTCCAGAATGGTTGTACCAGTCTGCATTCCAACCAGCAATGGAGAAGTATTCTTATTTCTCCAAATTCTCAGCAGCATCTGCTGTAGACTGAGTTTTGAGCTTTTGCCATTCAGACTGGTGTATAGGGGAATCTCAGCATTGTTTTGATTTGCATTTCCCTAATGACTAATTTTATTTTTACATTTCTTTAGGTGCTTCTCAGTCATTTGATATTCCGCAGCTGTGAATTCTTTGTTTAGTTCTGAACCACAATTTTAATAGAGTTATTTTTCTCCCTGCAATTTAACTTCATGGGTTCTTTATATATGTTAAATATTTGGCCCCTATCACTTGTAGGATTGGTAAAGACCTTTTCCCAATATGCAGGTTGCAATTTTATACTAATGACAGTGTCCTTTGACTTACAAAAGCTTTGTAGCATTATGAGACCTATTTTGTCAATTCTTGATCTTAGAACATAAGCCATTGGTGTTTCATTCAGGAAATTTTCTCCAGTAGACATGTGTTTGAGATTCTTAGCCAAATTTTTCTTCTATTAGTTTGAGTGTATCTAGTTTGATGTGGAGACCTTTGATTCACTTGGACTTAAGCTTTGGACAGGGCGATGAGAATGGAATCGACTATATAAACGAACTGAGAGAAAAAAACCACATGATCTTTTCATTAGATGCTGAGGAAGCATTTGAAAAAGTTCAACACCCCTTCATTAAAAAAAGTCCTGGAGAGAATAGAAATTCAAGGCCCATAACTAAATATAGTAAAAGTCATATACAGCAAACCAGTAGCTGACATTAAACTAAATGAAGAGAAACTTGAAGCAATCTCACTAAAATCAGGGACTAGACGAGGCTGTCCACTCTCTCCCAACTTATTCAATATAGTTCTTGAAGTTCTAGCCAGAGCAATCAGACAAGAAAAGAAGATAAAGGGATACAGATTGGAAAAGAAGAATTCAAAATATCACTATTTACAGATGATATGATAGTATACTTAAGTGATGCAAAAAAATTCCACCAGAGAACTACTAAACCTGATAAACACCTTCAGGAAAGTGTGTGGGTATAAAATTAACTCAAATAAATCAGTAGCCTTCCTCTACACAAAAGAGAAACAAGCCGAGAAAGAAATTAGGGAAACAACACCCTTCATAATAGACCCAAATAATATAAAGTACCTCGGTTTGACTTTAACCAAGCAAGTGAAAGATCTGGATGATAAGAACTTCAAGTCTCTGAAGAAAGAAATTGAAGAAAACCTTAGAAGATGGAAAGATCTCACATGCTCATGGATTGGCAGGATTAATGTATTAAAAGTGACCATTTTACCAAAAGCGATCTACAGAATCAATGTAATCCCAACAAAATTCCAATCCAATTCTTCAGAGAGTTAGACACAACAAATGGCAAATTCATCTGGAATAGCAAAAAACTCAGGATAGCCAAAACTACCCTCAACCACAAAAGGACTTACTTGGGAATCACTATCCCTGAACTGAAGCAGTATTACAGAGCAATAGTGATAAAAACTGCATGGTATTGGTACAGAGATAGGCAGATAGACCAGTGGAATAGAACTGAAGACCCAGAAATGAACCCACACACCTATGGTCACTTGATTTTTGACAAAGGAGACAAAAAACATTCAATGGACAAAAGATAGCATTTTCAGCAAATGGTGCTGGTTCAACTGGAGGTCAGCATATAGAAGTATGAAGATTGATCCATGTTTATTACCCTGTACAAAGCTTAAGTCCAAGTGGATCAAGGACCTCCACATCAAACCACATACACTCAAACTAATAGAAGAAAAAGAGGGGAAGCATCTCAAACACATGGGCACTAGAGGAAATTTCCTGGTCTAAGATCAAGAATCGACAAATGGGATCTCATGAAACTACAAAACTTCTGTAAGGCAAAGGACACTGTGGTTAGGACAAAACAGCAACCAACAGATTGGGAAAGGTCTTTACCAATCCTATAATAGATAGAGGCCTTATATCCAAAATATACAAAGAACTCAAGAAGTTAGACCGCAGGGAGACAAATAACCCTATTACTAAATAGGTTTCAGAGCTAAACAAAGAATTCACAGCTGAGGAATGCCGAATGGCTGAGAAACACCTAGAGAAATGTTCAACATTTTTACTCATAAGGGAAATGCAAATCAAAACAACCCTGAGGTTTCACCTCACACCAGTGAGAATGGCTGAGGTAAAAAAAAAAAAAAACTGAGGTGACAGCAAATTCTGGTGAGGATGTGGAAAAATCCCTCCATTGTTGGTGGGATTGCAGACTGGTACAACCAATCTGGAATTCAGTCTGGAGGTTCCTCAGAAAATTGGACATTGAACTACCTGAGGAGCCAGCTATACATGTTTTGCGCAAATGCCCAACAGAGGCCCCAACATATAACAAAGACACATGCTCCACTATGTTCATAGCAGCCTTATTTATAAGAGTGAGAAGCTGGAAAGAACCCAAGTGACCTTCAATAGAGGAATGGATACAGAAAATGTTGTACATCTACACAATGGAATATTACTCCACTCTCAAAAACAATGCCTTTATGAAATTCATAGGCAAATGGATGGAACATAAAACATCATCCGAGTGAGGTGACCCAATCAGAGAAAAACATACATAGTATGTACTCATGGATAAGTGGATATTAGCCCAAATGCTTGAATTATCCTATATGCGCAGAACACATTAAACTCAAGAATGGCCTAAATGCAAATGCTTCATTCCTTCTTTAAAAGGGGAACAAGAATACACTTGGGAGGGAATAGGGTGGCAAAGTTTAGAAGAGAGGCAGAAGGAATACCCATTCAGAGCCTGCCCCACATGTTGCCCATACATATACAGCCACCAAACTAGATAAAATGGATGAAGCAAAGAAGTGCAGGCTGACAGGAACCCGATTTAAATCTCTCCTGAGAGACACACCCAGAATACATCAAATACATAGGCGAATGCCATCAATAAACCACTGAACTGAGAACGGGACCCCCTTTGAAGGGGTCTTAGAAAGGACTGAAAGAGCTTGAAGGGGCTCGAGACCCCAGATGAACAACAATGCCAACCAACCAGAGCTTCCGGGGACTAAGCCACTACCAATGAGTATACATGAACTGATCCTGGACTCCAGCTGCATATGTAGCAATGAATAGCTTGGTGAGAGCACCAGTTGAAGTCCTGCCAAGACTGAACCACCAGTGAACTTGATTGTTGGGGGGAGGGCGGTAATGGTGGACTGATGAGGAGGGGTACATCCATAGAGAAGGGGAGGGCGAGGGGCTAGGTGGATGTTGTCTGGGTAACCAGGAAGCAGAATAACAATCGAAATGTAAATAAGAAATACTCAAGTTAATACAGAAGAAGAAGAAACAAAAAAGGGAATACCAAGGAGGATTATAAGGCAGAAAATATCAAAATCATGGCTGAAATCAATCAGGTAGAAACAAAGAAAACAATACAAAGAATTAACAAAACTATGAACTACTTGTTTGAGAATATCAACAAGACAGATATATCGTTAGCCAAACCAAACCAACTGAAAGACAGAGACAGTGTCCAAATAACCAAAATTAGAAATTAAAAAGAAGACAAAGCAGGAGAAACTGAATAAATTCATTTGGTCTTACCTCAAAATCTTATACTCTACAAAATTGAAAAATCTTTATGAAATGGATAATTTAATAGACAGACACCACTCACCAAAGTTAATTTGTGATAACATAAACTAGTTAAACTAGTTAAATGTTCCTATAACTGCTATGAGTTTCATCTTCAAAAATGAATTGGATAGTATATAAACCTGTAAGTACACCCAATATTTAAGAGCTACCAAAGTCATGGCTCTGCAAGAGATCAAATATTCAAGAGCACATACTGCTCTTATGAGATGAGGGCTAAGTTCATGTCTCAGAATCCACAATAGTGAGCTTGCACCAACTGAATCTACAGATTCAGGGCAGACAAGATACTTCTGGCCTGTAGGGTCCATGTGCTCATATGCACATATTCATAAACAAACACAGTTCAAAATAATGAATATTTTAAAAATAAGAGTTACAAACTTCAAATACATTTAATCCAATAAGCTTTACTCATTTAGCATTTGCTATATAGGTAATCATTCATGAACTACAAAACATCATATATTGCTTTAAATTTAGCCTGGTTCAAGATGGATAAATATTTATTTATAAACATCACATGACTCTTGATCTGTGTTTAACTGAAATTTAGTCAATAATAATAATATGTGGAGAGACTTAAACATGGGTGGTATATTGCTAGTATTATTATATAAGTCATATTCTGAAAACATTACATTGTCTATGTATGGCTAATATTTTCTTTTTATTTTGGCTTAACAGAATGTAGAATCACTGAACATAGAAGCCTGAGGGGGATAATCTAGACATCGTAAGATAATGTGGGAAAACTTACCCTAAATGTAGGAACCTTTATGGATCTAGATTTGATAAAAAGAAAACCCTAGTTGATCATATATATTCATTCATTTCTTTCCTGGCTCTACATAAAGTTATCAAATGCTCCAAAGTTCCTCCTACCACTCTGAAGTCAGAGATTGTTTCCTGGAACTGTGATACAAAACAATGCTTCCTTAAGTTGCTTTTCATGGATTCTTTTCAAAATAAAATGGTTATTAGTGCATAATCATTTCAGTCACAAATATATTATGAAAGATGGTTAGTATTGTCTATTTTAATGAATCAAAGAAACATCAATGTTCAGATTTTTGGAGTATGAAAGCCACTTTCATGATTCCAATTTGAATAATAATCTATTTTCTCCATAGAAATACCATAAAAAAGACAAGTGCAGTGGAGCTAATAGCAGAACAGAAACTGGGAGTATGTCTGTCATTCAACTCAAAGGCAATTAACCCAAGAAATTTTGACATGGTTTACAAACCTTAACCGCATGCTGGGAGGCACAAAGAAGTTGATACCAAAAGTCTGAGGATGTTCTCCATGTTCACTGCACACAAAAAGTGAAAGAGATCAGCAAACTGGAGGCCACTGACAACATGATTCTGCTCATTCTGTAATTAGGACACCTGGGACTGCATGGCACCATCTTTGCTTCCTAAGGACCAAGACCTGGTTCAAAAATATTAGGAAAAATGACACATTCAGGTGCTATGTAATTGTGAAGAAGTTGATGTCATTCTAGACTACAACTACCTTGTACAAACCCCAGGAATTATTCATTTCTTGTAGTAGCTCTGGACTTGTGTTAGGTCTTCTACACTTGTCAAATATAACAATTTCTGAAGTCCATATGAAAACATTATGGGAAAGCTCTACAGATATTCTCATTTCCACTACTATGAATTTGTGGTTAGTATTCATACAATGTTGGAAGAAAACCAACTCGTGGCTCATTTTTTTTGATGAGAGTATAGGGCCTTAGTCTTAATAATGAGTTGTTGCAGGTTAGACATCATCCCATTCAGTGTATTGCACTCAGAAGTATGTGGTCTAGAAAAGTAAGTTCCTTCTTCTTCAAAATCCATGAAAAATGCTAAGATCACCTGTTCTTCAGGAAAAATGTAGATAACATCCAGGTAAGTTCCCTTTCTGGTTTCACGGCATTTCTAAGCCTTTTGTGAGGACTCCTCATATCTTTTATTAAGCAGCATAGAGACTTGTGACAATATATGCACAGAAGATTAAATCGTGATCATGAAATTCCTCAGAAGATACAGAAAGAAAATATCCCTCATAAATTCTGAAGTGTTCCAATGCCAGACCCTATGTCTGGATCCAAATTTCTGGTTATTTTCTGGTGAGTGCTGGAGATTCATCACATAGAAACAAGAGTTGCAGCCCAGAATTATGCCAGGTCTGCAAATCCAGAAATGTTTCTGCTTTGATAGGCAGAAACGAATGGTTCATTTATGTACTGGATGACAGGAGAACACCACATGTTGCCAATTAAACCATTAGTTTCCCACAATTAGAAACTCTGCAGAGGTTACTGTGGTATTTCAGAATAGAGATTACTCCTTAGTTTTGACACACGGGAATTTACAGATGGATTATTTTAGTAGCACAGCTTAAAATTTGAATCTATGATAACTTCTGACCCAAATCTTGAGAGGAAGAGAGCTTCAAGGACTGCAGACATCCTGAGACCTCAGAACAGACTGCCACCTATGCACACCTCTGCACACATCCCTGGTCCAAAGGGAAACTGCACAGTGCCTCTGGACACAAGGATGTAGGAATAGACAGCCACAGTTACCCGTGGTTCTGGTCTGTGCAAAACAGCTCCATACACCCCAATCCTGTGGAAGAGAGAGCTGGACCCTCAGAAGTGTGGATACTCCTAAAAAGACAGAAGAGACTACACCCTGCCCACAGTCCAGACCCAAGAGAGAACCGCATAATCCCAACTGTGCCTGCTGGGTTCAAGGACCTAGGAGAAATCAGGGGCAGGACCCTTTGATTTCTGCCAACGCCTAGAGCTGGAAGACAGACTACAAGAGTGCTGACACATCTGAAATCAGAGCACGTGTTCTCAGAAAAGGCTGAAAGAAAACAGGAAAATAATTCTAGAGAAGTGCTGACACAGAGGCCTGCAGCAGGGTCGATTCACTCTTAGAAACAGCAAGCGAAGTAAACACAAGAGACAACCCAAGGGCTAGAGGAAAGCACAAGAACCTAGAGCAACAGAAACCATGACTAGTTGGCATCATGAGAGCTCAGTTTTCCCACCAAAGAAAATACTACATATCCAAACACACCAGAAAAGCAAGATTTAGATTTAAAATCACATTTTTTGATAATGATGGAGGACATTAAGAAAGACATAATGAATTCCCTTAAAGAAATGCAGGAAAACACAAGTAGACAAGTAGATGACATTAGAGAGGAAACAGAAAAAATTCCTGACAGAATAATGGGAAAACACAGGCAAACAGGTGAATGAATTGCCTATGGAACTAGAAAAAATAATGAAAGTACAAAGGTAGACAACCCTGGAAATAACATTCCTAAGGAAGAAACCAGGCACTATAGATACAAGCATCAATAACAGAATACAATAGATAGAAGAGAGAATCTCAGAGGCAGAAGATACCATGGAAAACATCAACACAACTGTCAAGAATGTTGCAAAACATAAAAACTTCCTAGCCCAATACATACAGGAAATCCAGGACACAATAAGAAGGTCAAATCAAAGGATAATAGGTACAGAAGAAAATGAAGACTCCCAACGTAAAGGGCCAGTAAATATATTCAACAAAATTATAGAAGGAAACTTCCCTACCCTAAAGAGATGCCCATAAACATACAAGAAGCCTACAAAACTCCAAGTAGATTGTACCAAAAGAGAAATTCCTCCCATCATATATTAATTAAAACATCAAATGCACAAAACAAATAAAGAATATTAAAAGCAGTAAGAGTAAATGGTCAAGTGACATATAAACGATGACCTATAAGAATTACACCAGACTTCTCACCAGAGACTAGGAAAGCCAAAAGATCCTAGACTGATGTCATACAGACCCTAAGATAACACAAATTCCATCCCAAGTTACTGTATCCAGCAAATCTCTCAATTAACATAGATGGAAAAACCAAGATATTCCATGTCAAAACCAAATTTACATAATGTCTTTGTGCAAATCCAGGCCTACAAAGGATAATAGATGGAAAACTCCAACGCAAGGAGAGAAAGTACACCATACAGAAAGCAAGAATATAATTTCCTTGCAATGAAACCAAAAGAAAAACAAACAAACATAATTCCACCTCTAACAACCAAAATAATACTAAGTAAAAATCAATATTCTTCAATATCTCTCAACATCAACCAACTCAATACCCTGTAAAAGACGTAGACTAACAGCAGACTGGATACTTAAAGAGGACCCAGAACTTGCTGAATGCAGAAACACACCTCAGAGACAAAGACAGACACTACTTTAGAGTAAATGGAGGGTAAACAAATTTCTAAGCAAATGGCCTGAAGAAACAAGTTGGAGTTACCATTCTAATATCAAATAAAATTGACTTTCAACCAAAAGTCATTAAAAAAGATAAGGAAGGACACTTCATATTCCTTAAAGGAAAAATCCACCAAGATGAACTCTCAATCCTAAACATCTATGCTCCAAATGAAAGGGCACCTACATAAATAAAAGAAACCTTAACTGAAATTCAAATTACACATTGCACCTCACACGATAATAGTAGGAGATTTCAACTTTCCCCTTTGATCAATGGACAGGTCGTGGGAATACAAATTAAAGAGAGATGTAGAGAAACTAAACAGAAGTTATGAACCGAATGCATTTAACAGATATTTATAGAACATTCCATCCTAAATCAAATGGATATGCCTTCTTCTCAGCACCTCATTGAACCGTCTCCGAAATTGACCATATATTCAGGTACAAAACAGTCCTCAACAAATATGGGAAGGTAGAAATACTCACATGCATCCTAACAGATCATCATGCACTAAGATTGGTCTTCCATAAAAACAAAAATGACAGGAAGCCCACATATACATGGAGGCTAAACAATAACCTCTTCAATGACAACTTGGTCAAGGAGGAAATAAAGAAAGAAATTAAAGACTTTTAAGAACTGAATGAAAATGAAGATACAATATTCCCAAACTTATGGAACACAGTGAAAGTGGTACAAAGAGGAAAACTCATAGCTCTGAGAGCCTGGAAATGAAACAGGAGAGAACGTATGTCAACATATTGAAAGAAAACCAAAAAGCTCTAAACAAAAAGAAATAAATGAACACAAGAGGAGTACAAGGAAGGAAATAATCAAACACAGGGTTGAATCAACCAAGTAAAAACGAAAAAGACTACACAAAGAATCAAGAAAGCCAGGGAATGGTTCATTGAAAAAACCAACAATATAGATAAAGCCTTAGCCAGACTAACCAGAGGTCACAGAGAGTGTATTCAAAATAACAAATTCAGAAATGAAAAGGGAGCCATAATAACAGAATCAGAAAAAAAATTAAAAACTCATCAGATCCTATTATAAAACCCTATATTCAACAAAACTGGAAAATCTGGAGGAAATGAACAAGTTTCTAGACAGATATCATGTACCAAAGTTAAATCAGGAACAAATAAACCATATAAACAACCCCATAACTCCTAAAGAAACAGAAGAAATTATTAAAAGTTCCCCAACCAAAAAGAATCCAGGACCTGATGTGTTTAGTGCAGAATTTTATCAAAACTTCATAGAAGACTTCATACCAATACTTTCCAAATTACTCTACAAAATAGCAACAGATGGAACACTAACAAATTCCTTCTATGAAGCCACAATCACTCTTATACCTAAACCACCCAAAGACCCAACAAGGATAGAGAACTTTGAATCGCTGAAGAACACACTTGGTATGCACTGATCAATAAGTGAATATTAGCCAAAAAGCTCAAATTACCCAAGATAAAATCCACAGACCACAGAAAGCTCAAGAAAAAGAATGACCAACATGCGGATGCTCCCACCCCTTCTTAAAAGGGGAAAAATATCCATATGTTGGAATATGGAAGCAAAGTTTAGAGCAGTAACTCAAGGAATGGACATTCAGAGCCTGCTCCTCATGTGGTCCATATATATATATATATATATATATATATATATATATATACACAAAAACTAGATAAGATTGATGAAGCTAAAAAATGCATGCTGAAAGGGACCAGATATAGATCTCTCCTGAGACACACATCCAGAGCATGCCCAATATAGAGGTCGATGCTAGGAGCAAACAACTGAACTGAGATCAGGACCCCCTTGGAGGGAATTAGAGGAAGTATTAAAAGAGTTGAAGAAGCCTGCATTCCCATAAGAACAAGAATGCCAAACAATCAGAGCTTCCAGGGACTAAACTACTCCCAAAAGATTATATTTCCATGGACTGACCCAGAGCTCCAACTGCATATGTAGCAGAGAATACCCTTGTTGGGACACCAGTGGAAGGGGAAGCCCTTGGTCCTACCAAGTTTGGACCCCCAGTGCAGGGGCAATATTGGGGGCTACTAAGGGGGTTGTAAGGTCATAATACCAGTATGGGAGAGGGGGAGGGTAGGGGATGGGGGCTTATGGACAGGAAACCGGGAAGGGGAATAGATCTAATAAACTATTTTAAAAAAGAAATGTAAACAAAAAATATCTAGTTAAAGAAGAAGTGAAAAAAGAAAGTAATAATAATAATAAAAAAAACAAAACTTCCTGGATCAGCAGAAGACCAATATTAAGTGATGTAGTAAAACTCGTTCACTTAGGAATCTGACATTAACACCTAAAAGTGAGCTCTTTTCATTGATGGAGGCACCAATTAAAACTAAGTTGTGAGAATGAATTAGAGACTTTTGCTTTAGAAAACACAAATATACATCATCAAACAAATTAGAAGCAAGAATCACCATGCCCAAGATAGAAGAGAACTGACCTCCTTAAGTATAACAAATAAATCAATGTGAATAAATCAAAGGTTACTCCACAAAAGTCCTGCAATGCATGTAAATCCTTGTCAGCAAGATGCTTGGATCTTGATGATGCTTTCCCAATGCTTTGTATTCATTACAAAATCCACGCTCCAGTATTTACATACTATCAATCTTTCCTTTGAAAGATTAAAACATCCCCACCCTTGCAGATAGCTGAGCTAATGGCATTTTTCGCTTTCTCCCTAGTCTCAAATACTGAGTTTTCTTGACAGGCTAATGTTGTAGACATTTTTAATCATGACTTGGGGTTTCTACCCCACCTTTGATCTTAAAGTTTTTAGAGAAAAGTCATCGATAAAATATTTATAAACCCTAAATAACATAATAGCTACGTAGATTTTTATCCTCTATGCTATCACTATGTATGCTTCTCATTAAAATGCCAAATTATATTTATTATTCATATTATTTTATTTGAACTGGTCTGAACTCTAATTGGCCAGGTCTCAGGACTATGCTTTGTGGTATATCAAACCCATATTTTCTTCTCTTCCTTCTCTATCTTCTTATCTCATGAGTTCCTTTTCTGTTGACCTCCAACACAGGAATACTAAACCCTGTCTATGCCTCCTCTCTACGTTGGCATTTTTATTTACCAATCAGAAATAATTTGGGGAAAAGTTTATATAGTATCTACATGTGACTCTTTAATCTCTGTGGAACCAGCAGATATATAAGCATTAGAATACAGGCAACATCAAGCCAACTCATTACATTTCTCCCTTTTTTGCATTTAAAAGGTTTTCTTTTCTTATAGCAACAAAAATGTATATTAGAATCTATTTTTGAAATAATAATGAAAATTATTGTGTATGAATTACATTTAAAAGTCTTATCTATATGTCATAACTTAGATGAAGTACTTAATTTTTCATCTATTTAATCTTAATGAGTTTGTAATTTTTATCTAAATTATCTCTTATTTTAAAACATATTATCATCTTAAAACTACCTTTTAGAAGTAGAACATCTTTCTAATTTTTAAATCCTTTATAGTTTTATTGTCAGTCTCAATTTGTTCTTTAACCTCCTCAGAGAATTGAGACAGAAAAAAAAATTTGAGTATGTAGAAAGAATCAAGAACACAACTTTGATAATTTAAACAATTTGTAAAAACAGCTGGCTGCTTGGATAGTCTCTAACTATTCCTTTAAGTATTTAAACAGTTAGCTATTTACTGAGATATCTTCAATGAAAGGTGCAAAAACATGAGGGGAAGTTCAAATAATAATTACAAAAGGAGTCATCCATGCTCCTGTGAATAGTGAAATTATGGTCAACAGCCTTCCAAATTGACTACTCTAAATTCACAATTCTAATTTAAACCGGGTTACAAGTTAAGCCACTATCATAAAATACAAACAGATTTGATTCTTCTTATTAGCCTTATGACTCCAATTCAAAGTCTAAAGAATGGCACCTCCAAAGCAAACACATTTTATATATGATAGCCTGCATTTAAGCTGTATATTTGCTGTTTGAAAGCTGTCCAGAAAAATAGAAAATATATGAGATAGACTTTTTATGAATATGAAATGTTAAAGCTAATCTTTTTTAACTATATATCTCATCATCTTTGCTATAAAGTAAGAATTGTTTACTTTAGCCAATATATCTTAGTGAGTTTTATTTCTTCAGAAATGTTATCCCTGCATGACATAAACTTTAACTACACTTTTACTGACTCCTAAGCCAGCAACAAAAAGGATACCATCACTCTAAAACCTCTTCTCCTGGCCATGAGGTCTCTCTTGCATCATGATAATGTATGAGTCTGCTCAAGAGCAGATACGCCAAGAATATTCCTAGAATCATCTGGCTGTGGGCTAATCTGTACCTATTGATCACCAGTGCCTAAAGAATACTTTCTAATAGTAGCAAAATAAAGTTTATTTCTGGATTTTCCTAAAAGGACTTAGAAATAAATTTATCAGGAATGAACAGAAAAGGAAAACAGAGAAATCTGGTGAAACCTTGGGGGTCACTTAAGTATATCATCATATCATCTGAAAATGGTGATATTTTGATTCTTCCTTTCCCATTTGTATCAATTTCTCCTCCTTTCGTTGGCTGATTGCTCTGGCTAGGATTCGAGTACTATATTGAATAAGTAGGGAGAGAGAGGTCAGCCTTGTCTAGTTCCTTATTTTAGTGGGATTTCTTCAAGTTTAGTTTGATGTTGGCCACTTCTTTTTTGTATATTGCTTTTACTTTGTTTAGGAATGGGCTTTGAATTCCTCAACTTTCCAAGACTTTTAGCATGAAGGTGTATTGGATTTTGTCAAATGGTTTCTAAGTATCTAATAACATGATCAATTGTTTTTTTTTCAATTGAGTTTATTTACATAGTGGATTACATTGAATCATTTCTATATATTGAGACATCCGTGAACCCCTGAGATGAATATTACTTGATCATGATGGATGACCATTTAGATGTTTTCCTGGATTCGACTTGTGAGAATTTTATTGAGCATTTTTTGTAGATATTCATAGGGAAGTTGGTTTAAAGTTCTCTTTCTTGGTTGGGTCATTGTGTGGTATAGGTTTAAGCACAATTGTGACTTCATAAAAGGATTTCAGCAGGGCTCCATCTGTCCCTATTTTGTGGAATAGTTTGGAGAGTATTGGTATGAGATCTGCTATGAAGGTCTGATAGAATTCTGAACTATACCCAACTGTTCCTATGATCTTTTGGTTGGGGGACTTTTAATAAGTGCTTCTATTTCTTTAGGAGTTATGTGACTGTTTAGATGGTTTACCTAATCCTGATTTAACTTTGGCACCTGGTCATCTGTCTAGAAAATTATCCATTTCATCTTGATTTTCCAGTTTTGTTAAATATAAGCTTTTGTAGCAGGTTCCAACGATTTTTTGAATATCTTCAGATTCTGTTGCTACATCTTCCCTTTATTTGATGCTCCAACATACACGAAAGAAACCACCTCCTCTATGTTCATTGCAGCCTTTCTTATAATAGCCAGAGGCTGGACAGAACTCATAGACCCTCCAACAGTGAATGTATACATCTACACAACGGAGTACTGATCACTATCAAAAGCAATGTCATGATGAAAGTCACAGGGAAATAGACGGAAATAGAATGATATATCATCCTTAGTGAGGTAACCCAATCACAAAAATCAGATATGGTATGCATTCAGTGATAAGTTGATATTAGCCCAAAAGCTGAAATTACTAAGATACAATCCACAGACCACATGAAGCTTAAGAAGAATGATGATAAAAAAAGAAATGTGTCAGTTCTCCTTAAAAGGTAGAAAAATATTCATAGGAAGGAATATGGAGACAAAGTTTTCTCCACACACTGAAGGAATGATCATTCAGAGCCTTCCCAACATATATATGTATGTATGTATATACATATATACAACCACCAAAACTAGACAGCATTAATTAAGCCAAGAAGTACATGCTGACAGGAGCCTGATATGGCTGCTTTTTTGAAAGGGTCAGGCAGAAAGAGACAAATACAGAGGCAAAAGCTATCAGCAAACCATTGAAATGAGAATGAGATCCCCATTGGAGAAATTAGAGAAAGGATTGAAGGAGCTGATGAACCTTACAAGCCCATAAGCACATCAATACCAATCAAACATAGCTCCCAGGGTCTAAACCACTACCCAAAGAGTACATGGACAGACACATTGCTTCAGGTATATATGTAACAGAGGATGGCCTTGTTGGGCACCAAAGGGAGCAAAATCCCTCTTTCCTGCCAAGGCTGGACCCCTCTTCAGTGTAAGGCAATATAGAGGTTCAGAGGTGGGAAGGGGGTGGCTGGGCAGGGGGATCATGCTTACAGAAGAAGGGGAGGGAATGGGATAGGTGGTTTATGGACAGGAAACTGGAAAAGGAAATATCATTTGAAATGTAAATAAAAAATGTCCAATAAATAAAGGAAAATTTTTACAACCTAAATTTAGCATTTGAGCTATGAAATCTTTCTGGGCCAGCATAAAACGCTTCTCATCTAATAAAATGCTAAATTTTATTCATTCAGAAAAACTGTGCCACTCACAGCCAACAATCCTTAAGATCTTTGCAATGAGATAAACCTAGTGAAAGTTGTTTATTAAGAAATGTTCAATTTCTTCAAACACATGAGAGGCAAGGACCAACATGCACAAGACAGAAGTCCTGCCTATTGACTTGTATAAATCATGGTCAACAAGTCAATCTGTTTCCTCAAAACTATTTCAGTCCATTAAAGACCTTGTCAACAAAACCTTTGAGTCTTGATTACCTAATGATGACGCTTCTGCAAGTGTGTGTTTATAGTGCAAAAATGTCCCAATGTTGTTAGTGACCTGAATGATGATAGATAAAAACAGGCCTGGTCTTGAAGATTACTGAACTGATGGCATCATCTTCTCTCCCCATTTTCAAATGCTGAGCTGAGAGAAAAGGATAAAACTTGGATCCCACTGCTATGTGATATGTCTTATACAAAAATGTAAATGTCTATCCAGTAGAAAAGTGAGAGTAAACAGTTACAAGGGGTAAGATAATTGGCAGAAATTTCATAGTGTGCCATGAGAATCAAACAGTCTAGGCAAATAGGCAATGGTAATACATAACTAAATACCTTATTTAGACAAATGGAAATAGAAAATATTTTCTTTGTAAAAATATAGCTTAAACGGAAATTATCAGAGGAAAATTCTCCTCTGTGCTTATATTTAATTTGATGGATTCTATGTTCTTGAATGTGAAGACAAACACAATGCTGTTCACAAATACTCGAAGATTCTGTGTTGTTCTAGCCTTGCAAATCAGAGGATAGTCACTTTATTTCCTTTCATGATGATGATTCCCTCCATCAGTCTTGAACATTGTTCAAGGACTGTCAACACTTTAGAGTTTGTTTTCCCTGATCCAGGAAGGACTTCCCTCCCTGAAAATGTAGTGCAGTAGTCATGCTCTGCCATCACTAAGAGAAGAAGGAAATAGTGAATCTCTAACAAAAGACACAGGAGAGAGAGGCATGGGCCTCAGACTAGGATGACCTGAAGAAACCCAATGAAACCAGACTGGACACAGGGAAGTGATGAGCTCAAAATTCTTCATTCCTGGGAAAGTTCTCACTGTAAGAATTCCTTATCTATAGCAGTATTCAATCAGTCCATCATGTATCTTGACATGTCAATGAAGTGCATCTTGATATCAGAGAACCCTGTGGCAATGAATATAAGTGTGCTTGAGAAACCTGAGTTCTGTGGGTTCAGGTAACTTTCATCCTACCTCCAACATCAGGGCCCCTAATAGGAGCAACTTGCAGGAAATGAAGCAATCAACAGTTCCTAGGACCCACGTCACCATGTGTTATCTGCAGAACTTATTAACCATTGCCATGTGTTCATTTCATCTATGGTTGGCATACCATACTGCTTTTTTGAAAGTACTAATCCTAGCTCCAACTACATATTCACTGATCCACGGAGGGCATGAGGGTTTTGCATCAATATAAAGCAGGTACATACACATTTCTTCAATAGAAAAACACAAAAGAGTTATTGATATATAACTTCTTTTGAAATTAATGTTTAACTAATCATCTATTGTCTACCTTTCCACAAATGTGTTATACCCTGAAAGCAATAATGCTTTTGTCATTGATTAAGTAAATTTAAACAAGCCAGTGTATAATAGCAAAAAATGTACTAAACTTAGCTGAGAATAATGTACATTTATAACAAACAGATCATTCTCTATACTATGACCAATTTCTAAAATTTTTCCCAGATAAACTGATTTATCATCTATTCTCTTCTTATACATAAAATAGAATTATTTATTCTTTATTTTTAACATTCGTTTTCATGCTGCACAAGGAAACATATGCAATATCCCTAGATCACAAGTTCCAGGAACACAGACCCAATCTGGAGAGATATTTTCCTTGATTATTAACTTGTCTCAATCCTATTTTCATCTTCTAAGTCAATTATGTGCTTGAGATGCAGGAATGCTCACTGAATTATTCCTATTCCTTTAAACCCTCCTTATTCCAGAAGGAAGGGGCACATTCTGCTTTTACTTCTAACCTTATTATATTCTACTTTCTAAACAACATAAACCATTTTCTGAAACTTTCTATCAACTACCCTATCTTCCAAAATCAATTTAAATAATATCATGAATTTCATAAAATCATTAATTCTTTCGAACAATATTATTGTATGAATGTTTGTATTCATTTGGATATTCAGGAAAAATGCCTAAAAGAGTAAGTTATCATTCAAAAAGTAATCATGTCAGGCAAAGACAGTGAGAGTCTCCCCACCCTCAGTCACCCCAGGCTAGATATTGGAGCATTGCAAGAAAAATATGAGATGACCCATCAGCAGCAAGTCGGCATGCTGTGAGGAAGTCCCTGGGGCTGTGGTTCTTGAATATATACTCCTTGCAGCTGTGAAAAATGGTGAGTCTTCTCCAGGAGTGTTGTCCTTTGGGGTCTTCCAGAAAACATTCACTTTGCATAAATTACTTAAATACAACTACAGCCAGTAAATTAGCCCTTCATACACACTTATAAATGCTCATACATTCGTATATTGTATATGTACATGTATACATACATATCATAATTATTAGAAACTCTAAAATCAATGAAATGACATTTAATTGGCTTTCTGAACGAGACATCTTCTCTCTTGACACAGAAATCCTCCTAGGAGGGAAAGGATGGGTAAGTTATATTTTTGTTTTTGTTGCACAGCAACAGGTAAATCTAAGTGGAGTGAGGATTTCTGGATCATGATCAAGGAATGCAGTTTGGCATGCTGGCAAATGCAATATGGTGGGAATAAATCTAGTTTGTGACAACCAGAGAATGAGAGTGCTTGTTCATATTTCAGTTGTTCAGAATGTACAGTATAGCAAGGGAAGAACACCTAACATATAATACATAAAGATGTCTCCACCCTCCGAATGCTAATTCATGCAACAAAGCCAACAGCCTCCCCAACGTATACAACAGCTGAGAATCACATGCTTACACATGGGGATCTTATACATTAAAACTTTAATACTGACTCTAAAAAAACAGTTGTGAGAAGGGATAGAGACCTCTTGGTGCTGAGGTTAGTACCAGGCCAACAGCTCCTACCAAGTAACCAATGGAGTGTGAGAGGAGATTCTCAGCGACCCAAGGTTGCATGAAGAATACAACTTGCCAATATAGGCTGAAGACAGGTAGAATGTGATAAATGCATCTTTAAGCCAGACCATACATCCTTAGCCATAAAATCTATACAATAACAACCACATGCATGTAATGGCCCCTGTGCTCTGGGAAGTTGGTATGCAACAACAGAAAACACTGGTATAGCAGATTACTGGCAGGTCATGGCTAGTAACTTAGAATGAAAACTTCCTATTTAACATCTTAATAATTATACAAAGTTTAAAAGGAGTAAAGTTATATTTTAACATCACAAATATCTAGTGATGCTGCCACAAACACTCAATTAGTTCCCAAGAGTCTGAGGCAGAAGCATCAAGGTTAGTGAAGGATAAATAGCATAATATTTCATCAATAAGGGTATCTCAGGACTAGGGATGTAGCTCTACTAGTACACTAATTTCTTGGCACATAA
This sequence comes from Rattus norvegicus, assembly GCF_021556685.1. Classification (NCBI taxonomy): domain Eukaryota; kingdom Metazoa; phylum Chordata; class Mammalia; order Rodentia; family Muridae; genus Rattus; species Rattus norvegicus. The sequence continues at coordinate 179,048,745 of NC_141535.1, forward strand.
TAATCCATGTACATATTCTGATAACTGCATAAATATGACTCAGTGCTTAATGTACAATATCATAGCACTTGAGAATTAGAGAGAGAGAGAGTAGTCTGGAATACACAGTCATCTCTAGTGAGTTTAAGGCTAACGTTTGATACATGGGCCCTTATCTAAAAAACACATGTGTAAATCTTCAGTAAAATTAGAAAATAATCTTTAAAATTTGTAGTTCTTATGAAATTGTAAAAACAAAATCACACTATCATATAACTATCATAGTAAAAATTCTATGACTATATATGTAATATCATACATACTAAACTTACACAGAAGGTATCAAAAGAAGATAGGCAGAGGAATATTCAAAAAATAAAATATATCCAAAAGATATATTTAATGATTTATCTACTATATTTCGAGGAGAGTTCCTAGACTGGTCTTGTTATTTTGGCATTCTGTACTATGGTACTGGGATGGGCATCTCCTTCATTAGGTTATAAAAGATTCTGGTACATTTTTATACAAAATATTCTGTATTCCCTTGCTGTCATTTTTTTCCTTCGTCTATGAACAGAATTCAAATATTTTTGAGGTTAGTTTGTTTGTTTGTTTGTGTTGTGCCTAAACTCCTTGTGTTCTGATTGTTTCTTTTGAATTTAGAATCAATTCCTTTATTTTATCTCGTACACTAACATACTGTTTTCCATATTGAGGAGGCCCTCTTCTGGGATTTTTTATTTGAAAAATTAGATTTTTTATTTCTAGCATTATTTTAGTTTGAGGTTTTTAATCTCAACCTGCCCCAGTCAGTGAGGCTCTGTCCCTGCAGATTATAAAGAACTGCCAAGCAGCAAACCACTGAACTGAGAATAGGTCCCCTATTGAAGGAATCAGAGAAAGAACTGGAAGAGCTTGAAGGGGCTCGAGACCCCAAAAGTACAACAATGCCAAGCAACCAGAGCTTCCAGGGACTAAGCCACTACCTAAAGACTATACATGGACTGACCCTGGACTCTGACCCCATAGGTAGCAATGAATATCCTAGTAAGAGCACCAGTGGAAGGGGAAGCCCTGGGTCCTGCTAAGACTGAACCCCCAGTGAACTAGTCTATGGGGGGAGGGCGGCAATGGGGGGAGGGTTGGGAGGGGAACACCCATAAGGAAGGGGAGGGGGGAGGGGGATGTTTGCCCGGAAACCAGGAAAGGGAATAACACTCGAAATGTATATAAGAAATACTCAAGTTAATAAAAAAAAAATAGTAAAAAAAAAAAAAAAAGAACTGCCAAAATCTGCATGGGATATTCAGGAGAGTGCTAGAAACTGAGCAGAATATTAGTGCAAACAACAAGTTTTGATTTTTCTTTTCTTTCCAAGCATGATTTATGATTATAATGTGTTGAAATACGTATAAGTACAGTGAGCAATACACCCTCTATTATGTCATATCACCTTGGGATATATAAACAGTCCCAGGAATATTCCTCCCATGCCTTTGCCTTTCTCATAAAAATGATGTTGAAATGTGAGAGCATTCACATCAAGTCTTTCCCTTTCTCATATATTCAGTTACTATGCTTTATTAAAGTCTTCCTGGAAGTCCACTCTTGGGCAAAAACATTCTACCTTCTGCTGCATTCATAATTCACAGTCTTCAAACACGGGATCCCACATTTATCTGTTCCTATATTGTAGAATCTTTGAAAACAAAACTTGTTCATATACAGGTTGAACAGCTGTACCACAAAATTTTGTACATATTGCAATTGTTGGTAAGGATATAATTATTAATGCTAAAAACTTTGCAGAGCAAAAATGTCACAATCAATGTAAATCATTAGGTTACAAAATTTTGACTGAGTTCTTTGTATAAAAAATCTACATTATCTTGTGTGTTATGTGAGAAGTCTCAAACGATAAAGCAGCCTCTTCCAATAAAAATTCTTTACAAACAATGTGGGTCTTTTTTAATCAATATGAAAATAGATTGGTGTTAAATCTTTAACCATTGTTCCTCTCACTTCACTCGGTTCCTGATTTATCTCTAACAGTATGTGGGCATTAATTTCGGTAGATTTGCTAAAGTCTTCTATTTTTCATATTTCCAGCATCTCACTATTTGGAAATGGGAGAGGTAATGCTTGAAAAGTAGCAATGGTAGTTGGACCAAACACATGGCAGTTACCACTATACTCTGCATAGAGTCCTCCTGCAGAATAGTCACAATACAAACCGAGGCCATAGACTTCCTGAACTTCCCTTGACAAAACTGCAAAAGTATGATAATGAGAGAAATGCCCACATGTAGGGAGCTTTCCTTTGCCTTCCCGGAAATATTGCCAGGTAATACACAATGATTGGGCATGTTATTTCAGATAACATATAGCCAGAGATAGCAGCTTTCAAATTAAGAACTACTCTCAGCACCCAAGGCTCATTAAGTTGCCTCAGTGCAGTTCACTAAAGATACATGCCTTTTGAATGCAAAAGATTTTCAGTGGCGCCCTGGTTTTCCCAATGTAGCCAAACATTGTGGAGTCTCCTTGGGAGAGGTTAGAGGAGACCATTAGGTAGGAATTAACATTGATCTCAGGTCTTCTGAGTCATTAGAAAAACAAATCCCTATTAGAGGAAGTTACTTACTATATACTAGTTCAAACTTAGTGAGAATAATACTCTATATACTTATAGTTTTGATGTTCTAAAGCTCTCTAATACCCCTCTTGCTCTTGTTAATAGTATGCAAGGATTTAATGTTTGTGTTCTAAAAAACGTTGTAATATAGAATTATGTCGTGTGCTATATAATAGCAATAACCGGCACAGCTTTATAGATTCAAATACCTGGTCATTAGGCAGTGGTAATGCTTTACTTAAGAGGGATTTTTAGTTGTAGGCTTTTTGGAGAAACTGTATTCAGTTTTCCAAACACAAGTCAGTCACAATATTTCTCACTTCCTTCTAATGTGGATCCAGATGTAGTAGTGTTATTTACTTCACTAGGATCATGTCTGCCTGTGTACTGCCTGGTTTAGTATATAGCATGAAAGCACTTTATGTTGGAGCTTATGAGACTAGTATGCAGCACCATTTTCACTTTTGATTACCTTAGGAATTTTTATAGAGGCAAAGAAAGCCTGAATGTGTGATCTGATGTGACTAGATGTTCAACATTTTGAGCTGTATCCTATGTCATATTGACAAAACGTCACTTTTGATTAACTTAGAAATTTCTGTAGAGGCGAAGCAAGACTGAATGTGTGATATGTTGTGAATTGCATGTTCCACATATTGACCTGTGTTCCATGTCATCATGACAAAAAGTATCTAAAACCCTGTGGGTATAATTTTGCTTGACAAATTCCAAACTATTGTTAAATCCACTTATCAGAGTTAATTTGTTCCTGAAACACAGATGTTTAGAATGGAATTTAGAAAATTAAGATATTGTGGAGCTATTATTTTTTGCTTGTGTCTTACATAAACATAATTTTGCTGGCAGAAATCCAGTAAGATTGTTATTTAGAGTGTTGTAGTCACTGGAATTTAGGACAAGTGTCAGTAAAGATAGAGAATAGACTAGAATATCTACCTGGGCAGTGATTGTGCCAAGGTCTCAGGCAATCCCAGTGTTTACACATGGAATTGATGCAGAGATGCAAGACATGGAATGGACTGCTCACAGAACCAGGAAGAAAAGATTATGGATAACTTTATCAGTTTGGAATATGGAGCTATTTCCAGTAGAGCATTGCTGATGGTATATATGGTGAATCATTGAAAAAGCAAATTGAAGACCATGAAGTTCTAGAACGTTTGTGGCTGTGTAAATTTTCTATTGGGCTGAGCAGTTGTTAGTAAGAAAAAATAACTTGATCAGGTTCTATGTATAAACCTTGCAATCCTGTGTTTGATCTGTGAATTAAGTACAAGCATCAATAAAACTGAAAGTAGCATAGTTAGAAGTGGGAACCCATGAGGACGTTTTGAAGACTAAACAATTTCCAGAGTTATGACAATCAAGCTCCATAATATAAATTGAAATTTATCACTGAATATACTTTTTCCTTAAGCAATTTTACTTTTTATTATCATATATTACTTGCACAATATATGCCAGAGACATAATACAACTGTTTTTTATTTCATTATGAGATTTTTCATGTATTACTTTCATTTTAAAATTTGTGTTTATAAGACCCACTTTGTTACAACATAGTTTTCTTTTTCCTTGAGAGAGGCAGCTACAACATTAACATTATCAATGAGGCAGGCCTTATGTATGCAGGCTCTGAAACAATCTTCCAAATGTCCTCCTGTACCTACTGGGGGCTATGATGCTCTGTAAAAGAATGCATACCAAATTTGTTATTCTGGGTCTGGGATACTTGACTCAGAATGATTATTTTCTAGTTTAATCCATTTTTTTCTCAAAGTACACTGTGTAATCTTTTTAAACAGCTGTGTAAATGTTCCACATTTTCTTTATATATTTTGCTGTTGGGGGATGTGTAGGTTGGTTTTATTTCTCTGTCTTTTAGAATACAGTCACAAAGACATCGTTGTGCAAGTATTCTTATTGTAGAATGAAACATCCCTTGGCTACATGCCTTCAAATGATATAGTTACATCCTGACATAGATCATCTGTTGTTCATATCCATTCTGAGTCATATAATATGAAATCTCACAATACTTTTCTTTGCATTTCCCTGATGTCTAAGGATATATTAGTTTTTTATGTCTTTCATAATATAGATATTGCTAAGTTGCTTAACTAACTTTTTTCCTGTTCTGCATTCTGTATCTTGATGCAGTTAATGCTCTACTTTGTTATATAGATTTTTGTTTTATTTTATGGGTCTCCACTTATCCATTGTTGACCTTATTTATTGGTCCACCAAAAATATGTTTGCATTCTTCCTGCCTATCCTTATATCTCAACTATTTTTCCCAATCTTTTCTTCTAACAGTTTTGGAACTTGGGGTCTTATGCAAGGTTTTTAATATAATGTATTGTTTATTGACTAGGAGGAGTGACATGCACCTAATTCAATTCTTCTACAGGTGGATATCTTGTTTCATGGCATTATTTTTCAAGTAGTTTACTTTTCCACTATTATAACATTCTTAGCAGTTGGACAGAGAAGATCTACAAAGTCAACTAACCTAGGACCATGGAGGCTCACAGAGACTGAACCATTAACCAACAAGCATGTAGGTGGTGAACTGAGACTTGTTACACATGTGTAGCAAATGTGCAACTTATTCTTTATGTGTATCTCCTAACAATTATAAAAGGGCTTTCTCTGACTTTGTTGCTTGCCTTTGAATCTCTTTCTGCTAGCTAGACTGCTTTGTCTGGCCTTAGAAGAAGACCTGTCCTGTTATGACTTGGTGTGCTAGGGTGGGCTGGTACCCATGGAGGTTGCCACCACATCTCAGAGGGAAATAAAGCAGCAATAGGTAGAGGAGGATATGAAAGTTAGTCTTGCAGGACAGGAGGATGAAGCCAGTGATCAGGATGTGAACTGAATAAATTATGCAATGAATGAAAAAATAGAACCAGAAAACACTGAGATATATGAGTCTTAGACATGGTTAGATAAACAAAAGTACCTTTTGCTCTATCAGAGAACCTGAGTTCAATTCTTAGCATATATGTGGTAGCTAAAACTCACCTGTAATTCCAGTTTTAGGGGAGCCAATGGATTCTTATGGAATCTGTCATTGCTCAATACACATGGTACACAGACATATATCTAGGCAAACACCCATACTAATAACGTAAAAACAAATAAAATCTTAAAATAATAAATCAATCCAAGTTATTTGCAGGAGAATATGGTCTGGAGGTAAAAGTCACACTTTATGAAGATAAAAGAAGGGAATAGCTAAGCATGAGGAAGGGTGATAGAGTGGGTAAATAGGATAAAAATAATTTGTATGTGTATGAAATGTCACAAAGAAAGCCACTAATTTATACATGTAATGCATTCTAACGACAAGAAATTAAAATCAACACTTCAATTTTCTGTTTTGTAAGCTGGGCCCAAATTGGGATTAAAATTATGAAGTGATCTTACGAATTTAAGAGAATTATTTGTGCTGAGGATCCTCACTCACTCTGTAACAAAGAGAAATTGGTTGAAATTTTACTTCACCAAGAACTTTGATATCTTATAGTAATTCCCATTCAGAGGACCATCAGCTATATGGCCTTGTACACTTTTCATTCTGCATATCAAATTCCTCATCTGTAATATAAGCAGTTATCACTTCTCACAATATTTTAAGTGTGATCTATATTTCAGCAATAAAAATTATCCTCATAAGGGTATTTGATAGAGTCAGACAATCATGGGTTAAGAATCATTTTATTAGAAGGAGGGACATAATGGATTTAATTTTGGGGAACAAGCCACCTCTGGGTGCTCATACAGATTTTTAAGTTATATATATATATATATATATATATATATATATATATATATATATATATATATATATATAACTTAAACACACACACACACATATGGGATAGAAAAGTGTCAGACAAGCTGTCTTGTTCAAGGTAGTTAAAAGATAGGATGAAAATGGCCCATATATATATATACAGCCAGGGAATTAGATAAGATGGATGAAGTAAAGAAGTGCAGGCTGAAAAGAACCGGATGTAGATCTCTCCTGAGAGACACACCCAGAATACAGCAAATACATAGACGAATGCCAGCAGCAATCCACTGAACTGAGATCGGGACCCCTGTTGAAGGAATCAGAGAATGGTCTGGAAGAGCTTGAAGGGGCTCGAGACCCCATATGAACAAAAATGCCAACCAACCAGAGCTTACAAGGACTAAGCCACTATGCAAAGACTATACATGGAATAAACCTGGGCTCCAACCTCATAGGTAGCAATGAATAGCCTAGTAAGAGCATCAGTGGAAGGGGAAGCCCTTGGTCCTGCCAAGACTGAAACCCCAGTGAATGTGATTGTTGGGGGGAGGGTGGTAATGGGGCGGAGGATGGGGAGGAGGTGAAGCCCACATAGAAGGGGAAGGGGAGGGGTTACGGGGATATTGGCCCAGAAACCGGGAAGGGGAATAATAATCTAAATGCAAATAAGAAATACTCAAGTTAATAAAGATAAGAAAAAGAAAGCACAATTATCAATGACTGATAATACAATATCTAAAGTGCCACTTAGTACCAATATTTGAGCCACACATAGTTATTTTCAATATTACATTATTTTATCTCATGCAATTATTTGTATTTACATTTGTTTATTTCGAAGTTTCTTTGTATTTAAAAATATTATAATTTTTTCTTTATTAACTTGAGTATTTCTTATTTACATTTTACCATGTGTGTTTTTCTGTGATTGGGTTACCTCACTCAGGATGATATTTTCCAGTTCCAACCATTTGCTTATGGATTTCATAAAGAAATCATTTTTGAAAGATGAGTAGTAATCAATTTTGCAGATATACCACATTTTCTGTATCCATTCCTCTGTCGAAGGGCATCTGGGATATTTTCAGCTTCTGGTTATTATAAATAAGGCTGCTATGAACATAGTGGAATATGTGACTTTGTTGTATGTTGGAGCACCTTTTGGGTATAGGCCCAACAGAAGTATAGCTGGGTCTTCAGGTAGTACAATATCTAATTTTCTGAGGAATCTACAGACTTATTTCCAGAATGGTTGTACCAGTCTGCAATGCCACCAACAATGGAGAAGTGTTCATCTTTCTCCAAATTCTCAGTAGCATATGCTGTAGACTGAGCTTTTGATCTTAGCCATTCTGACTGGTGTGAGGGGGAATCTCCGGGATGTTTTGATTTGCATTTCCCTAATGAGTAAAGATGTTTAACATTTCTTTAGGTGCTTCTCAGCCATTTTTTATTCCTCAGCTGATAATTCTTTGTTTAGTTCTGAACCACAAATTTAATAGGGTTATTTTTCTCCCTGCAGTATAACTTCATGAGTTCTTTATGTATATTGGATATTAGCCCTCTATCACTTGTAGGATTGGTAAAGACCTTCTCCCAATATGTTGTTTGCTGTTTTGTCTTAATGACAGAGTCCTTTGCCTTATATTAGATTTGTAGCATTATGAGATCCATTTGGTCAATTCTTGATTTAGAGCATTATCCATTGGTGTTTTGTTCAGGAAATTTTCTCCAGTGTCCATGTGTGTGAGATTCTTAGGCAACTCTCTTGTATTAGTTTGAGTGTACCTGGTTTGATGTGGAGGTATTTGATTCGCTTGGACTTAACCTTTGTACAGGGCTATGAAAATAGATCGACTATATAAACAAACTGAAAAGAAAAACCACATGATCATTTCATTAGACGCTGAAAAAGCATTAAACAAAATTCAACACACTATCATTATAAAAATCTTGGAAGGAACAGGAATTCAATGCCCGTACCTATACATAGTAAAGCCATATACAGCAAACAAGTAGCTAACATTTTTCACGCCCACCTCATCTGGCAAGGAAGATGCAACACGGTCGGATTCTTCTCAACAGCCTTTATTGCAGGACCACCTCTTTGCTGATATGGGGACCTCGAGCGGGCAAAAGTGCTCGCCTTATATACACAACAGGCTGTGGCTATGCTAATTGTCCTTCAGGGATTGGCTGAGCATGAATCACCCCACGATCACCCCTGCTATTTGTTCTCCAGGGATTGGGGGAGAACGAATCACCTCACTAGCATGGTACTGCCAACTGATGCCAGGTACAAAACCCATGCATGCACAGTACCGTTGTTCACCACAGGAGGGTGTACTACATCTCCCCCTTTTTTGTTTAATAAAATGACTGGTCTAGATCTGGGTGTCTCGTCAATCTTGTCATTGCTCCTGTCTTAGGTCGTTCTCATCCAAACTTAACCTTACCCGTCATAGAGTTACCCTATTGCCACTGGGCCCCATGTCCTAGGTTGGTCTGAGCTAAATGAAAGTTGCCTGTCTCTGGATACAATGACTCCACATGACAGTGACAAAAATGATCTAGGGCGAAGTCTTAATTTTTCAAAGAGGCCAGCCATATGTTGGGAGAAGCCCCATTTTCAATGGCAGTAATAGCCTGGTAAACAAACACTTTGTGTCTGGCATGTTCTCTTTTTAAATGGCCAATAAGCCAGAGACCTACTCCGCATCCCAGGAGGACAATAGCTCCCCAGGAAAATATGCCCACCCATCCTTTAAAAGGGAGAAAGCATTGGTAATCCATGAGGTAAAATCTTCAACTGTGATGGGGTCCAACCTAGTGCTGTTGAGGACAGCAATTTGCATCAGCAATTGTCTTGATAGTTGCTCTGCTTTCATGAACCAGTTTCCTTTCAGGTAATTAGAGATTTCTTTGCTCCGTTGAGAATGCTGAGAAAAGGAATAATGCATAAACCTCTAAAGGAGGAAACGCAGGATAGCTGAGTCATATGATACAGTGCTTCAATTTGTTCTTGAACTAAATCTATCCTTTGATTAGCTAATAGAAAGCCAGATTCCAAATGGGTACATTGCTCACATTAGAGCTTATATTATATTGAATATTGAAATGTGGCTCTACGCAACCAAACACAGGGCAGGGAAGAGTTCTTAACAGTAAAACATAAGGTATGCGACAGAGAAAAGTTAGTGGGGGCATACCGTTGGGGCATTTCTCCATTTGGCTCTATACAGGGAACATCACGCAAACAGGAGGTAGAGAAAAAGGTTGGCAAAACAGTAGAATTGCTATGAACTGGCATGGGTACTGGCCAGGATCTGGCAATAGCCCACAAGATGAGTGAATCAACCTGGATTACCATTCCCAGTAATAGTAGGGTTCGTAGTCTCATCTTCAGGAAGAGCAGAAGGCAATTTTCGAGTCAAGCACTCAAGTACCCAAATTGGATTTTCTTGATTCTGTGGAAAAACACAATCAGCTCCCCTAGATCTTGAAATCATGGGATCTGGGCCACGCCATTCACCAGTTAACACATCCTTCCACTTTAGTTCTGCATTAGTCATAGGTGTAATAGCAGCATGGCGATCCGCGGCAGAGTGGCCATGTGCATCCAAAATTAAGAAATTTAGAGTAAAAAGAGCTAAAGAAAGTTGTTCTTTTGGTGTTTGGCCGCTGGCAATTTCCTCTTTTTGTTTTTGTATAAGCTCTTTTATGGTACGATGCGCTCTTTCCACAATTCCTTGACCCTGGAGATTGTATGGTAATACTGTAGTATGACCAACTTGCACTGTCTGGCAAAATGCCTGAAAGGACTTTGCTGTGTAGGCAGGCCCATTGTCTGTCTTGAGACTATCAAGCTTTCCCCAGGCCGCCCATGCCTCTAAGCAATGACTAATGAATGGCATTACGAGCCTTTTCACCAGTCATCAGAGTAGGATGTATAATACTGGAACAGGTATCAACAGAAACATGAGCATATTTTAAATTTACTAATTGAGATATGTGTGTGACATTCATCTGCCAAAGTTTTAGCGGGATCAGACTATGAGGGTTAATCCCCACATGAGGAGGGTGGCGAAATTGAACACAATTCTGGCAATGTAACACCACATCATGAGCTGTAGCCCTAGAGATGTTAAATTTTTATTGAAGAGTAAAGGCAGGAAGATGAAATTTTTGATGAAATTCTCTAGCGAGATCACCCGGAGCAGCATGAAAAGTAAACTCTCTACGAGTACTAGCATCCACCAGGGCATTATTACTGGTCATGGGAACAGGCAAATTAGTATGGGCTCGAATATGTTGTATAAAAAATTATTTTTTCTGGCCCAAATCATTTTTTGTAATTCTAGAAGAATTTGACATACGGTACTAGTCGACCGAATTGGCCCTGCAATTTCAAGTGAGCACACAGCATTAACTACATAAGCAGAGTCAGAAATTAAATTAAAAGAATCATGAAATCTTTAAAAAATTTCCAATACAATTTTACATTCTGTAATTTGGGGGGTGCCTAGACTGTATTGAATTAAGACTGGTTCTTGAGAATCAACCATATAGCTACCTACACCTGTTTTGGAGCCATCTGTATAAATTTTTAACGCTCCAGACAAAGGCTCTGATGCAGTGACCTTTGGAAAAATCACTGGATGTTCAATGAAAAATTGTAACAAAGGGTCCTTAGGATAATGATTGTATTCAAAAAGATAAGATTTCCAATCTAAGTATTGACCTGAGGAGAGGCAGGCTTTAGCCAGACTCCCCCAATCCCCAGGGGTGAGGCAATACCTAGCAATATCCTCAACTTGAGCCACAGCGAAAGCTGCACTGAACCCATAGGTTCTGATTGATTCTGCCAATTGCTTTATAGTCTTAAAGTCAACGGGTTCATGATATCGATGCCCATTAGCATCCAGAAACACTGGAAAATTTAATCCCATCTCTTTCCACACCTCTGGGCAAAAGGAAGTAGCTTTTGTAGGCTTCACCATGCTTTTGTGTTGAGGGTTATATGGAGGTGCTGTTGGTATAACCACTTTCTTGCCTAATTGTCTGCCTCATTGCCACGTGGCACTAACGTGTGGCCAGTCTGGATCATATCTCTCCCTCTCACACTGAACAGCCTCTTCCTCGAGATCAGCCTCATCATCCCAAAATCCAGTCTCCAAAACACCGAGTCTATCCTTCATGCTACAAGGTTTGACTGCCAATTCCTACATATGAACACATGATGGTGTGGTCTCCAATACCTCAACAAAGAGACATTGCCTTAAAATCTTTTAGAAGCCTGGTTTCTAGGATAAGATATCCATAAAAATATCATCCCAATTTAGACCTGTTTCCCTAGATTGGCTCATGCCACATGTTGTCTAGAATGACGCCATCCAAATTTACCAGTTTTATGTCAACTTTCTGTTACCAGTGTTACTTTTTTTTAACCATATACAATAACTTAAAAGCCAATAGTCCATAACCAAGGCATGTAGAGAATATTTATACATTTGAAACCAATCAGAGACAAAATTGAAGTGGCTACACATACCTTTAATATTTAAATCAATCACCATTTTTACTTTTTCTAGCTGTAGTTTTAAGAGAAACACCTTGTCACTTGTTGAGTCCAATAATCACAGTCAAAGATTTTTCTAAGGGAAACAGCCATCAGTTCCGTTACCTTAGAAGCTGTGAAGCTTCTGGTGTCTTTAGGATTGGCTAGTATAAACATTTAGCCAGCCCCCTGGGGAGCTGGCCCAGCTGACTTAGGGTTCTAGCTACAGATGCAGGCTCCAAAAGCCAATTGAAACTTTTTTATTTATTTGTTCCTTTCTTGAAAGGAGTTAAAGCTACATCAATGGGTGAATCAATGAGCATTTAAAATTTTAACCTTTTCTTTTAAACATGAAACACAAAACATTCAACCAACGAGAAGCAAAACCCAGACATAAATTGATATACATGGACAGCTTGGTGCACCAAGGACAGACAATAGACACAGAGGAAAAGAACTACATGGTGTTCCACCAAAGGGACCCAGACATCCTACCTAAAGAACCCAGAACCAGAAATAAGCACTTATCCAATAGGATCCAGCAAGAAGGCAAGACGTCTCCCATCTCCTTCTGTCTCCAGGAGAGCTTCAAAAAACTTAAGCTCATTTCCTTCTTTTGCCAAAGCATCTGCGGAGAGTTTGGGAGGACTGTTTTTCTCAACCCCATTCTCTCTCTTGTTTAAGGTGTAAACTGTCTCTAGTCAGGGTCCAAAGACTAAAAGCGTCTATGAGAATCGAGTTTGCTTCTCTAGATTTTAACATAACTCTAAAAGAACACATACACAAAAATATTTTACCATTATTACCTTGTCCCCTTTTGACCACTACCACTTTATCTTTATCTTTGCACATGCTTTCAATTTCTGTGATCCTTCTGAATTCTGCTTACTGGGGTCTTTAAAATCTGTATCCACCACTTGAGTTCCCATTCGAGGGGTCAGTACAAGTCTGGTGGTGGAACTGAGGTCAAGTCCTGTGCTTCCTTTTGTTGCTCTGTGGGGCAGCCCTGGACCCGATGGTTCTACCTTTAGTTTCACTTTCTCTAAGCTGTCGGAGATGCTTTCTAGATTGTGTGACATTTCTAAGGTCAAGGCTTTTAAAGAAGAATATATCTTATTTTTTTCCTGGTTCTGATTATCCTCTTTTTTTTATCTCTGCCTTCTCTCTGTTCCTTTTATCTCCTTTTCTTTTCTTTTTTTCTTTCAAGAACTTTTCTCCCTCTGACATACTTTCTTGTTGCTCTGCAAGGACCCTCTGACATATCCTAACAGCTCTAATGGCTTCCCCACATCGTTTATCCTCTAAGCAGGCACGGACCATTCGGCAAAGAGGTTTTGGTCCAGGCTTAAGCTTGCCCTCTGTGGCTTCTCTATCCCACACACAAAGAAAAAAAGAAACAAAATTACAAGCCCTACCCACAAAGGGTCCATTGGAAACAACATTGCCGTAGTTTACAAACCTTTCGGCCTCTATACCAAGGTTTTCATCTTCTCTGCTTACCTCCAGAGAACCTTATCGTCTCTTATCCGGGAATTTACCGACGTCGCCGTCCTGAATAAAAGAGTTCTGAATCCAAGAGAATGTCCTCAGGTCCTAGCACAGGCCACCAGTTGTCACGCCCACCTTGACCAGCAAGGAAGATGCAACACGGTCGGATTCTTCTCAACAGCCTTTATTGCAGGACCACCTCTTTGCTGATATGGGGACCTCGAGCAGCAAAAGTGCTCGCCTTATATACACAACAGGCTGTGGCTATGCTAATTGTCCTTCAGGGATTGGCTGAGCACGAATCACCCCACGATCACCCCTGCTATTTGTCCTCCAGGGATTGGGGGAGAAAGAATCACCTCACTAGCATGGTACCGTCCCGGCCAACTGACTCCAGGTGCAAAATCCGTGCATGCACAGTACTGTTGTTCACCACAGGAGGGTGCCCTAAAAACATTAAGCTAAATGGAGAGAAAATTGAAGCAATCCCACTAAAAGGAGGGACTAGACAAGGTTTCCCACTTTTTCCCTACTTATTCAATATAGTTCTTGAAGTTCTAGCCAAAGCATTCAGACAACAAAAGAAGATCAAAGTTACACAGTTTGGAAAGGAAGAAGTCAAAATATCACTGTTTCCAGATGATATGATTGTATAATTAAGTGATCCCAAAAGTTCTACCAGAGTACTTCTGAACCTGATAAATACCTTCAGGACAGTGGCTGTGTATAAAATTATCCAAATAAATCAGTAGCCTTCCTCTGCACAGAAGAGAAGCAAGCCAAGAAAGAAAATAGGAAAATGACAACCTTCATAAAAGTCCCAAATAATATACAATACCTCGGTGTGACTTTAACCAAGCAAGTGACAGATCTGTATGATAAGAACTTTAAGTCTCTGAAGAAGAAATTGAAGAAGGTCTCAAGAAGATGGAAAGACCTCCCATGCTCTTGGATTCGCAGGATTAATATAGTAAAAAATGGCCATTTTACCAAAAGCGATCAACAGATTCAATGCAATCCCCATCAAAATTCCAATCCTACTCTTCAGAGAGTTAGACAGAACAATTTGCAAATTTATCTGGAATGGAAAACAAACCCAGGGTAGCTAAATCTATTCTCAACCATAAAAGACTTCCTGGGGGAATCAACATCCCTGAACTCAAGCAGTATTACAGAGCAATAGTGATGAAAAGTGTATGGTGTCAGTACAGAGACAGGCTGATAGACCAGTGGAATAGAATTAAAGACTCAGATATGAACCCCCACAACTATGGTCACTTGATTTTTGACAAAGGAGCCAAAAAAATCAAATGGAAAAAAGACAGCATTTTCAGCAAATGATGCTGGTTCAAGTAGAGGTCAGTATGTAGAAGATTACAGATCAATCCATTCTTATCACCCTGAACAAAGCTTAATTCCAAGTGGATCAAGGACCTCCATGTCAAACAAGATACACACAAAGGAATAGAAGAAAAATGGGGAGGAATCTCAAACATATGGGCACTTGAGAAAATTTCCTGAACAAAATAGAAATAGGTTATGCTGTAGATCAAGGATCAACGAATGGGATATCATAAAGCTACAAAGCTTTCGTAAGGAAAAGGACACTGTTTTTAAGACAAAACTGTAACAAACAGATTGGGAAAAGATCTTTACCAATCCTAAAACTGAAATAGGGTTATATCTGGTACAACCATTCTGAAATCAGTCTCGAGGTTCCTCAGAAAATTGCACATTGCAGTACCTGAAGACCCAGCCATGCCTCTCTTGGGCATATACCCAAAAGATGCTACAACATACAACAAAGACACATGCTGCACTATGTTCATAACAGTCTTATTTATAAAAAAATAGGAGCTGGAAAAAACCCAGATGCCCTACAACAGTGGAATGGATAAAGAAAATGTGGTACATGTACACAATGGAATACTACTCAGCTATCAAAAACAAAGACTTCATGAAATTCATAGGCAAATGTATGGAACAGGGAAATATCATTCTGAGTGATGCATCCAAATCACAGAAAAACACACATGGTATGCAGTCATTGATGAGCAGATATTACCACAAAACTCCATTTACCCTAGATGCACAGAACACATGAATCTCAAGAAGGATGATGAAAATGGTTATGGTTCACTCCTTCTTAAACGGGGGAACAAGAATACCCTTAGGAGGGGATAGGGAGGCAAAGTTTAGAACAGAGATGAAGGAACACCAATTCAGAGACTGTCACGTATGTGGCCCATGCGTGTACAGCAACCAAACTAGATAAGGTGGATGAAGCAAAGTGGTTCAGTCTGACAGGAACTGGATGCATATCTCTCCTGAGAGACACAGCAGGAATATGGCAAATACAGGTGATTGCCAGCAACAAACCACTGAACTGAGAAGGGGTCCCCTGTTGAAGGAATTAGAGAAAGGTCTGAAAGAACTGAAGGGCCTAGAGACCTCATATGAACAATACAAACCAAATAGAGCTTCCAGGGACTAAGTCACTACCCAAATACTCTTGGCTCCAAATTCATAGGTAGCAATGAATGAATAAACCAGTAGGGTCACCTGTGGAAAGGGAAGCCCTTGGCCCTGCCAAGTATGAACCCCCAATTAACAGGATTGTTGGGGGAAGGGTGGTAATGGGGGGAGGATGGGGAGGTGAACACCCACATAGATGGAGCAGGGGAGTGGTTATGGAGATGTTGGCCTGGAAACCAGGAAAGTGAATAACATTTGAAATGTAAATAAATACCCAATTTAATAAAGATGGAAAAAATAGAATGTTTCAATTAGCATTCTTCTACGTGCTGACCTCCACTTGAACCAGCATCATTTGCTGAAAATGCTATCTCTTTTCCATTGGATGGTTTTGGGTCCTTTGTCAAAAATCAAGCGACCATAGGTTTGTGGGTTCATTTCTGGGTCTTTATTCTATTCCACTGGTCTATCTGCCTGTCTCTGTACCGATGCCATACAGTTTTTATCACTATCACTCTGTAGTAGTGCATGTGTTAAGGGAAGGTGTTTCCCCCAGAAGTCCTTTTATTGTTGAGGATAGTTTTAGCTACCCTGGGTTTGTTTTCCATTCCAGATGAATTTGCAAATTGTTCTGTCTAACAATATGAAGAATTGGATTGGGATTTTTATGGGGATTGTTTTGAATCTGCAGATGGCTTTTGGGAAAATGGCCATATTTGCTTTATTAATCCTTCAAATCCATGAGCATGGAAGATCTTTCTGTCTTCTGAGATCTTCAATTTCTTTCTGCAGAGACTTGAAGTTCTTACCATATAGATCATTCACTTTCTTGATTAAAGTCACCCCGAGGTAACTTACTTTATTTGGGACTATTATGTTGGGTGCCATTTCTTTCTCAGCTTGTTTATGTTCTGTGTAGAGGAAGGCTACTGATATGTTTGAGATAATTTTGTTCCCAGCCTCTTTGCTGAATGTGTTTTTCAGGTTTAGTAGTTCTCTGGTAGAATTTTTGGGGTCACTTAAATATACTATCATATCATCTTCAAATAGTGTCATTTCTACTTCTTCCTTTCCAATTTGTGTCCTTTTTACCTCCTTTTGTTGTCTGATTGCTTTGGCCAGAACTTCAAGAACTATATTGTGTAAGTAGGGAGAGAGTGGTTAGCCTTGTTTAGACACTGATTTCAGTGTGATTGCTTCAAGTTTCTCTCCATTTAGTTTAATGTTAGCTACTGTTTGCTGTACATGGCTTTTACTATCATCAGGTATGGGTCTCGAGTTCCTGATGTTTCTAGGCCTTTTATCATGAAGGGGTATTGAATATTGCCAAATGCTTTCTCAGCAGTTAATGAAATAATCATGTGGTTTTTATCATTGAGTTTGTTTATATAATGGATTTTGTTGATGATTTTCCATATATTAAACCATCCCTGCATTCCTGGGATGAAGCCTACTTGATCATGATGGTTCACTGTTTTGATTGGTTCTCAGATTCAGTTCACAAGAATTTTATTGAGTATTTTTGTGTCAATATTCATAAGGGAAATTGTCTGAAGTTCTCTTTCTTTGTTGGGTCTTTGTGTTGTTTAGGTATAAGAGTAATTGTGGCTTCATAGAAGGAATTCAGTAGTCCTCTGCCTCTTTCAATATTGTGGAATTCTTTGACAGTATTTGTATGAGATTTTCTACAAAGATCTGATAGAATTCTGCACTAAACCCATCTGTTCCTGGAAACTTTGGATGGGAGAGTTTTAATAACTGCTTCTATTTCTTTAGTAGTTATCTGTGTTATTTAAATGGTTTATTTCTTCCTGATTTAAATTTGGTATCTGGTATTTGTCTAGAATATTGTTAAGTTCCTCCAGATTTTCAAGTTTTGTTATATATATGTTTTTGTAGTAGCATCTGATGATTTTTTGAATTTCCTCTGATTTTGTTATGTCTCCCTTTTCCTTTCTGACTTTGTTAATTTGTATGCACTGTCTGTGCCGTACGCTTAGTATGACTAAGGGTTTATCTATCTTATTGATTTTCTAAAAGAACCTGCTTTTCCTACTGTTGATCCTTTGTGTAATGCTTTCTTACTTACTTGGTTGATTTCAACCCTGAGTTTGATTATTTCCTACAGTCTTCTCCTCCTTGGTTTATTTGCTTCTTTTGTTCTAGAACTATTAGGTATGCTGTCAAGCTGTTGATGTATGCTCTCCCCTGTTTCTTTCTGCAGACACTCAGAGCTATGAGTTTTCCTCTTAGCACAGCTTTCATTTTGTTGAATAAGTTTGGGAATGTTGTATCTTCATTTTCATTAAATTCTAAGATATCTTTAATTTCCTTCTTTATATCTTCCTTGACAAGGTTATCATTGAGTATAGCATTGTTCAACTTCCATGTACAGGTGTGTGTTTTTTCCTTATTGTTATTGAAGACCAGTCTTAGCCCGTCGTCCTCTGACTAGACTCATGGGATTATTTCTATCTTTCTGTAACTGTTGAGGCCTTTTTTGTGACTGATTATATGTTCAGTTTTGGAGAAAGTACCATGAGGTGGTGAGAAGAATGTATATTCTTTTGTTTTAGGTCCATAAATATCCATTTGCTTCCTAACTTCTGTTTGTCTGTCTATGTCTGTGTTTGATTTCTGTTTCCATGATCTGTCCATTGATGAGAAAGGGGTGTTGAAATCTCCTACTGTTAATATATAAGGCATTATGTGTGCTTTGAGCTTTAGTAAGGTTTCTTTTGTGTATAGCTGCCCTTGTATTTGGAGCATTGATATTAAGAATTGAGAGTTTATCTTGGTGGATTTTCCCTTTGATGAATATGAAGTGTCCTTCCTTATCTTTTTTGATGACTTTTGATCGAAAGTCGAATTTTTTTTAAATATTAGAATGGTTACTCCAGTTTGCTTCCTCAGGCCATTTGATTGGAAAGTGGTTTTCCAACTTTATACTTAGGTAATATCTCTTTTTGTCCCTGAGGTGTGTGTTCTGTAGGCAACAAAATGATGGATCCCCATTATGTATCCAGTTTATTAATCTGTGTCTTTTTATTGGGGAATTGGGTCCATTGATGTTGAAAGTTATTAAGGAATAGTGGTTGTTGCTTTTTGTTATTTTCATATTGGGAGGTGTGATTATGTTTGTGTGTTTCTCTCTCTCTCTTTCTCTCACACACACACACACACACACACACACACACACACACACACTGGAAAAAGAATAGTTTCTTGTTTTTTCTAGTGTGTAGCTTGCCTCCTTGTTTTGGGCATTGCCCTTTATTATCTTTTGTAGGACTGGATTTGTAGAAAGACATTTGTAAATTTTGTTTTGTCGAGGAATATCTTGGTCTCTCCATCTATGATAATTGAGAGTTTTGCTGGATACAATAACCTGGGCTGGTGTTTGTGTTCTCTTAGGGTCTGTATGACATCAGTCCAGGATCTTCTGTCATCCATAGTCTCTGTTGAGAAATTTGGTATAATTCTGACAGGACTGCCATTATATGTTACTTGACCTTTTTCCCTTACTGCTTTTAATATGCTTTCTTTGTTTTGTGCATTTGATGTTTAGACTATTATGTGACAGGAGTAGTTTCTTTTCTGGTCCCATCTATTTGGAGTTCTGTAGGTTTCTTGTGTATTTATGGGCATCTCTTTTTTTTTAGGTTAGGGAAGTTTTCTTCTATGATTTTTTTGAAGATATTTACGGGTCCTTTAAGTTGGAAATCTTCATTCTCTTCTATACCTATTATCCTTAGGTTTGACCTTCTCATTGTGTCCTGGATTTCCTGTATGTTTTGGGCGAGGAGCTTTTTCAGTTTCACATTATCTTTGATAGTTGTGTTGATGTTTTCTATGTAATCTTCTCTGACATCCTCTTTCTATCTCTTTTATTCTGTTGATGATACTCACATATATATCTCCTGATCTCTTCCCCAGGTTTTCTATCTCCAGGATTATCTACCTTTGTGCTTTCTTTAGTTTTTCTATTTCCATTTTTAACTCATGGATTGTTTTGTTCATTTCCTTCTCCTGTTTGGTTGTCCACTAGCTTTCAGCTCTCCCTTTGGGCAGGAACCAGAAAGGTCCTGTTCCTACTTCTCCTAGTTCCCTCTTCTCAGGGGCAACAGATGGCACAAGGCATTGTCCTCTTGAGTCATGAATGTAGACAGAGAGTAGTACCCTCTAGTTTTCCACGACTGTCTGCCCCTCTGAAAGTCTATCTCTCTGCCCCCAATGCCCCTACAAAATTTGGTGCAGGGAACTTTTGGACCAGTTCAGTTCAGATAAAGGAACAGTCTGGACCGTGGGGCTCCAGCAGCTTCACTGCTCCTATATTCCTGTGTCCATAGGCATTCTGCAGTTTCCTCATGGGCAACGGATGTGGGCAAAGGTGGGCAGAAGTGACAGTCTTTCCTGCCCTGCAGTCTCAGGATTGCCCACACCTCTTAGTGATCAGCTCTCTTTAATTATATTCTGTTGGTGATGCTTGCATTGCCTCCTGATCTCTTTCCTAGGTTTTTATCTCCAGGGTTGTCTCTCTTTGTGATTTCTGTATTTTTTTTTGATTTCCATATTTAATCCTGGATAGTTTGGATCAATTATTTCACCTGTTTGGTTTTGTTTTCCTGTAATTCTTGAGGGATTTTTTTTCCGGAGCTGGGGACTGAACCCAGGGTCTTGTGCTCGCTAGGCAAGTGCTCTACCGCTGAGCTAAATCCCCAACCCCTCTGGAGGGAATTTTTGTATTTCCTCTCTAAGCGCTTCTACTTCTTCAATTTTTTGTCCTGTATTTCTTTAATGATTTTAATGTCCTTTTTAAAGCCCTCTATTAACATCATGATATGTGATTTTAAATACAAACCTTGCTTTTCTGATATATTGTGATATCCAGTGTTTGTTTTGGTGGGAGAATTTGGTTGTGATGATGCCAGGTAGTGGTGGATTCCATTAATTTTTATCCTGTGCTTGCCTCTAGCCTTCTGATTATCTGTGGTTTTAACTGGTCTTTGACAGTGCCTTGACCCTTCTGTAAACCTTTGTGTCAGCACTCCTGGAGACCATCTTTCTCCCTACAGGATCTGGGTGCAGAGAGCTTTGTCACAGGGTTTGGTCTGGGCACAGGCAGAAAGTGGTAGGATATAGTCCCAGACTGGTCCTTGGTTCCTGTGTCCAGAAATCTCCAGGCAGTTTCTTCTTGGGCCAAGGATGCGAGCAAAAGTGATGGTCTCCCCTATGCTTTCAGGATTGTCCACACCTCTGAGAGTACAGCTCTGTCCCCTATGGGATCTGGGTCCAGAGACCTGGGGGATGCAGTCAGCTCTGGGCACAGGGAGAAACTGAAAGGATCCTGTCCTAGTCTGCTCCTAGTTCCCAGTGTTTATAATACTTCTGAATTAGTCCTTTTAACCTAGACACTTCCGGAACTATTAATACTTCTGTATATTTCATAGGTGGAACAAAGGATCTGTAGGCAGTGAAAATTGAACATGAATAAGGTACTTTTCTTTATACTTACTGCTCATCCCAACAAAATAATTACATAGCCATAAACGTCCTAGAACCTCAACATTTCCAGTTAGCATTGTCACTGACTCTCACTTTAAATCTATCAGCACCCCTATGCTGGAAACTGCTACAGACCCCCAATATGATAAAATTATCCAAAATCTTTTGAACTTGGCTCAGTAAATAATTAATTCACATGTATGCTCATTTGGGATATCTGGATACCTTGGCACGATAAATATTCAGGCAAATTCTACTCTCCTCTCTGCCGTTACTTATACCTGTCATAAATTTCACTGACTGGCACACTCTAAATCTATCCAACTCTGTTTTTGCTGTCAGAATTTTTCCTATACAAGAATCAGGGAGAAAAAGTAATAGGACTACAATATCCACATTTTTCCAAATTTAATAGGAATATACTGAAGTACAGAAATAAATAAATTTGATCAGTGGATATTAATATAGTCTGAATTTGACATGCAAGAATATGCCCATGTCTCTGTAGATGCATTCTTCAATGTGACATGGGCCACAGTTTGTCATGGAGAACATTCTATTCATGTATATCACACTTTTGGGTTTGTTGCCACTATGGAAATTCCTAAGACAATCAAAGCTGATAATGGAACTGAATACTGGTCTCATACACTTAGAAATATTTTACATTGCTTTCATTTTATACACTAAATAAGATACTCTGTATCTTAAATATCATTCTATACCCCTGAGCAGCCATTATGACTATGGCAACTCATATACAGAAAGTCTTTAATTAGGGGTTCTTACAGGTTAGAATGGTTAGATAACTATCATCATGTCAGGAAACATGGCACCACACCGGCAGGAATGATGCTAGTTAAATAGTGAACAGTACTACACCCAGATCCGCATACTGCAGTATTAGAAATACATTATGACTGGCTTGGGCTTTGAAAGCCAAAGCATTTCTTCAGTAACACGTTACCTCTAAACATGTTATAACTCCTTTTTTGTTCTGTTGTATTTATTTATTTACTTACTCAACTATATGTTTGAATATATTATATTCAACAAAATTTAAAAAAAAAGATGTCTCAAGTTTGAAATGGAGTTGGGGTTTTAGAGGAGTGATTGGGGAGAGGACAAGAAAGTATGATATAACATAAATACAGCAAATACATATGAAATCAAAATGCAAGAAAACAATTTTATTTTCTTAAGATAAAATGAAGTCAGCCTTTCCTTATGTTATACTTAAATAACAAGTTTCCTAGCAGTTTTTATGGAAAAAGAGTATATTTCATGACTGAGGTTGTATTACTTTGGTTCACTAGCTTAATATACCCTACCCTTGAAATATTCTTCCTCTTTTAATTCTTTTTATTGGATATTTTCTTACCTTGTTTATCAAATGTTAAACCCTTTCCTCATTTTCTCTCTGGAATCTCCCTATCCCTTTTCCCCTACCCTGCCTCTGTGAGAGTTCCAACAGCTACCCTCCTACTCCCTCTCATCTCACAGTTTTGGCAATCCCCTACACAGGGACATTGAGCCATCGCAGGGATAAGGGCCACTTTTGTCACTGAAGCCTGATAGGGTCATCCTCTGCTACATATTTGGCTAGAGCCATGGGTTCCTCCATGGGTACTCTTTGGTTTTTTGTTTAGGCTCTGAGAACTCTGGGTTGTCTGGGTGGTTGATACTGTTGTTCTTCCTATGGTTCAAAAACCCCTTCAGCTCCTTCAGTCATTTTTCTAGCTCCTCTATTGGGGGCCCCATTTTCAGTCCAATGGTTGGTTAACAGCATCTGACTCTGTATTTCTCAGTTTCTCTTTAAGGTTTTATCATACTCTAATGACCAAGTATTCAAATCTATAACCCTATAGGTAATGGTTTCCTTCAATGTCCCAGACAATGTAATTTTTGGGGCTAAGGCTTTATAGAACACAAACACTAAAGAAATTCATGCTATTTAAAAAGGCAAAAAAGTGGATTGGGGATAGACAGCTATAGAACACCATAAATGAGAGAGAGAGAGAGAGAGAGAGAGAGAGAGAGAGAGTGAAAGTGAATTTTTGCACAATAATAAACTTTCACTGATAGAGATTTGTTATTCTAATAAGTCAAATGACATGATGTCCTTGCTAACTACTTCCTTGGTGAATCCTGTAACATTATAAGGTGTGAGGTAAAGGTTTTGTTTGTGTCATCTCAGTTACAAGAAACATCTTTTGGCTTCCTCGGCACAGAATGAAAATCTGTATGAAGACATATGATTCCTTGGAAAAAACTTCCTCAAGAATCTGAAGAAATCTTCTATAACTTGCAAAACATGCACAATAATTTGTACTTACATGGTGATGATTCTGAGTCATGTTAAGTCTTTGAATGCTGCCTATGCCCTTCAGGTTGCTCACATGGGAGTGCCAATTTGGGAATACCTTGTTATCTTAGAGTATTACTATATTTTCCTACTGTTAGTATAGACCACATAAAATGAAGAACAAATTATCTAAACATTTATGTAAATGGAAGGTGTAAATAAACAGATTGCAGAATATCATCAATCAATGTAGATGAAATAGCAATGATTCAGTAACTCTAAATTGCCTCTAGAATTCTCTAATTTTGGAAACTTGCCTTCTAAAAGTGTCAAAATGATTTTTTATACCTTTCTATAAACAAAATATATGCTTCATGGTATATAGGTTACATTAGTAAATAAGATCCTTAATTTTTGGCTTAAAGTGACAGAAGGACCTCATTGAAAAAAGTTTGTTTTCAAAAGACATGTAACATTAAAGAACTGTACCAAGGTGGCAACTTAATGGGCCTTGGCTGCTGAGAGTGGCTTTTAATTTAAAATGAAATCATATACTTCCCTGTACATTAAATAAAACAATGTTCCTGATTATTATCACACTGGAAATATTTCCTGGAAATCTGAGAAAAGCTTGCTATAAGTAGGTGTTACTTTATAATAATTATACTTTGAAGGTTTGTCAAGTGAATTTGGAGGAGATTATGATTTAGCTGTGTTGTGCCCCTCCTCCTCTAACACACTAGACATCTCAGGAACTCTCCATGCATAATGTAATGGTAACTTTCATGTGTTTGATTCAACTGTCATTGCCATTGCTACACCATCCCTTATTCCTATGTCTATAGGAGGATGACGAATGAGTTATTCAAAATAGCATGTATGTATGGCAAAGATACTAAGGTCAATGACACTATACTGATAGAGACAAATCAGAAACTGGTTGAACTGAGAGGAACAGCCCTTCAAGATTGAGCAGAAATTGATATACTGATAAAGAACACATTGTCTGTAAATTCCTATGTGGAAGATGCTGTTTTAACATTTGAGACTTCTCACATAACATGCAAGATCATCTAGATTTTGCATAGGAACATTAGATAAAAATTCTAGAAAAATTCATAAACTATGATAAGCAAATATACATGAAAGCACCACATGATGCAAATGACCTTACAAGTCCACATCATTTCTGTGGGAAAGGCAGAGGCCTGAAAAGAAAATGATAGTGTGATTTCACATATCTAAAGATGATAAGACCTAATACCAGGTGCGTTTCCTCTCACTGAACTTGTACTGACTTAAGGTAACTGTATATATCAACCATGTTTTGATTCTTGCAAAGTAAAAAAAATAAGTAATGCTTTGTTTGTGGCACTTTTAAACTCAGTTGCTTAGGCTTTCCTGGCTATCACATGCAGAATTTTGGCATTTACTGAAGTCTACAGAGACTTAACCTCACTGACTGAAGTGGGTCGAGATTGAAACATCTCAAATTAAAATTATCACGGAAGTGAAAAAATCTAGTACACTAAATGAAAACATCTGTGGAGAGGCTTTTCAATATGCAATACAGTATATCAGGATAGGATAAGAAGTACAGAAATTGAGTCTAAATTTAAAACAGAACACAATCAGACCATCAGTGGTTAAGACACAACTAAAAACAAACATACACTGAACCCCACACACCTTTGATGCTAGTCATATACAATGACAGCAAACATGACACTAAGAGCATAGAGGATATTTTTAATAAAGTTGTAGCAGAAATATCTTATGGCATATTGAAAGAGATGTTCACCATCGTACTTGAAGCTGACAGAGTGCCAAAAGAACAGGAATTGAATTGGAACTTTCCATGATGGTATTATAGTAAAAAGACAACAGAAGAAACATATTTTTGTTTCTTTTTTTTTATTTTGTCAATAATCCTATGCCTATTTTCTTTTGATGACTTTTGAGTTAGGTAAATATGTATGTTTTAATTTGTACACGCATATATGTTTTATAATGGTAGTTTTATGATAGTGTTTAGGTAATGTTTCATGTATCAGAAGTTAGCCTTAAAGTCACTATAGATAACCTTGAACTGAAGATGATTTCTTCTCTACTTCTGGATGACAGACGGTTGCATTAAATTAACCACACTGCCATTTTTATGTAATTATGGAATCAAACCAGAGTTTCCTACGTGCCAAGCAGTGAATTCTTTTCCTTGAACTATTCTTATTGACATAATGTCACACTGTGTATCAATGGCTAATGACCACACCTTCATGCTCTACCTCAGTCTTTTGAGGTATGTAATTGCATGTCGTGCCATCACAAACAGATATTTGTGAAGTTTAAAAATCACTTTACTTGTTTTAAACCTTCTTATGATTATGAAGAAGGTAAGTTACTAGTAATGGCTTGTGGGTCATTTCCTACACCTGTGTTATTGAATGATGCATACTCACTACCCGTAGTTCAGAGAACAGATTATGATTATTATTACATAGATTTTGTGGCTAATGTTTCTTGATCTGTCTTAAAGAGGGCATTTATCCACATTCTACCCAACTGCAGTCAATTTTGGCAAGTTGTGTTCTCCATGCAAACTTGGCCAGGGGAGAATCTCTCCTTTGATACTTAGCAGGACTCGGGGTATTACCTTGGTACCACTATCAGCCCCTACAGGTCTCACTGTGTCTCTTCTTATGACTCTTCTTATGGACTGTATTAAGTTTTTTTTTTAATACGTAATGTTCCCCAGAAACCATGTGTATAGACATGGTCCTTAGCTATAATGGGGAAGTTTTGGGCTTTGTTGCATAAAGTAGGATTCTGGAGATGGAGGAATCTTTTCACATTATATGTCAGATTCACATCCCAACAAGCAGTGCTTTCTGGTCAACTGGAAATTTGAGCATTCAACCTCATCCTCCAGTTGCCAAAATCTATAGCTATTTCCACCATAATACCTTTTACACCATCATAAACTGTATTTCTTGATCCTCACTCTACTTAATTTCATTGGTTGCTATGTTACAGCAACAAAAATTTAACTTACATATTCTTTCCCTCAAAGAGAAATAATTCTCTACTAAGTAATTCTGATTGATTTATCAATTTTTATCATTACAAAAATTATGAAGTCTTAATTTACTGTTAGTTTATATTTACATAATTTATTGAGGTTAATATTGACTTGAAGACTCCGAGAATGATGACAGTTGAGCTTCCTGGAGAAGGCCTACTGTTTTGCACAGCTGCACAATGCAGTGAGTTTATATTTGTAAAGCACAGCCTCAGGGCCTTCATCTCAAGATTGCTTCTTGTGACTGAAGTGCCTTATCATGCTTTTTGCTACTACATTCCTCGTAGCTGGTGTAGTGTAATTGTTTGTGCAGAAAAGCTCATTGAATGTAGTCTGGTGTGATTACTTTCCAGGTTACAGCTCACTCTACTGGGGAATTATCCTACAGATTAAAATGAATATGAACTTTCATTAAATAATATTAAATAATAATTTTAGATAAATTAATGACTTTATGGATTTCATGATTTGATTTAAATATATGTAGGAAGTTAGTGTACTTGATAGAAAGCTTTAGGAGATTTTTAAATAGTTTTTCCAAAGACATATAATAAAAGAATAATTAAGAACAGAATTGCCCACTTGTGGAATAGTGAGTACTACATCAGTTAGAAAAAAAAGTACACTGACCTTTCATGAATTGCAATCACATAATTGCTCTTAATGAAAAAATAGGCTGGAGACAAGCTAATGATCAATGAAAATATTTCATTCTAGTTGCATCTGAGTTCCTAGATCTTGTGATCTAGGCATATGGCCATAGTTTTCCTTGTGCACCATGAAAAGAAATGGTTATAAATAAAGAGTGGTTAGCTCTATGATTAATAGTAATTTTACCTGGACAAGGCATTAAAAACAAGGCATAGGGTTAATGATAATCTGTTTTCTAGGTAAATACAAATTGTTGTCAGCTGAGCATAGGAATATTCTTACCTTTGTAAATTGCCTTGTTTAAATTTGTTAATCAATGAGAAGAGAATTATTGCTTTGTGGTTATGATGAACTTGTGGAAAGGTAGACAGGAAATGTTGAGTTAGATATGAGTTTCAAAAGAAGAATACATCATCAATAATCCTGTTGGAATTTCCTATTGTATAATAATTTTAATCTGTTTTTGAAATATAGGTATTTTGGTGATTGCTTTTAGAGAATATATAACTTGTGACTGTGAGGTAATAGTTTTCTTAGATAGAGAACTCTGTCTTAGGTGGTACAAAAAAAAATGAAAGAAAAAATAAACTATTTGAAGCCTGCTTGTTGGAGTTTGCTCCATCCATAAAAATGTTTGTGTGCATTTATATGTAAGGTTTCAGTGTTGTTCCATACTCTCAATGAATGAATGTGTATTTGTTTGTCTGTATGTGTATGTAGGCATTTGTGAAGTTGTAGGAGCTTTGGTACATCCATCAAATATTTACATATGTATGAATATATGCATTTAAATTTGTTGGGGCATATTTGTTGGAGGTTGCTTCATCTACCAAGTATTTGTGGATGAGTGTGTGCTTTATATTGTTGTGACTCCACAACTCCTCTTTGGATTTTGGAACATATTGTCAGAACTTGACTCAGACAGATCACAGTCAGTATCATGTTTGAACTGAGTAGTAAATTACATATTATTCACTGTTTTTCCTTATGTATGTAAAGATCACTTTCTCTTAAGTGCTTCTGAGTAAATCTGGGACAGCAGCACTACTGCCTTAGATATAATACATGTTAACATGTTAACTAGAAGGTCTTCTTTAAGGTGAAGTGGGTACCTCATGGACCTACCTTTTCTTTTCCTGTTCAGTTGCGATCATCTAAGTTTATTGAATTTATTTTTCTTAAGCCGTCTTTTCAAAGTGAGATTGTCTGCTTAGGTCTTTCTGAATCACACTTCCCAGTCCTAAAGTCACAAACCATTCTCATGTAAAGGGTTTAAGTACTGATCATGATAGTGAAACATGTAGTTGCAATTAAAAGTACAGGCATGAGAACACTGCCAAATGTTGAAAAGGATATGAGGTAGTTTTGTCATCATAACCAAGTATTGTCTCTTATTCCCTTTATGTCAATCTTTCCATAAAGATAACATTTAGGATTCTCAGTTCTAGAAGGTGGCAGTCAAGAACTGTGTTTACTACTTAAGACAACAGGATGTGGCAGATAAGTCCTCAGATAAACTAGCCCTGAATCATGCTGAGGTCCATCAATATGTAGCACATCAAGGTTATCGCTACTCTGTTTACTGAACACAATACTTTTCAGATCCCTTTTCTGACTATTTTTATATCAAAGAGTTGAAATTTGAATTATGTTGAAAGTTAGAGTAGAAAGTTACCCTTAAGTATCTCCAAAGAAGTACAGAAAGTAAGGAGAGTGGGGATAAAGACTAGTGACTGCTGGACAGAATTGGTGAACAAGGAGGTTCAAGAAAGACGTTTAATGGGCTGACTTTAGATTAAACAAACACATGGCAATGGGTCAGAAGTTCTGGTAATAACACATGATGAGATGGGTCCTAAAACTGTTATCTACTTCTTTTCCTCCAAGTAGGCCCTACCAGGAGGACCCTAGTAATGGCAGTAAGAGGAGATTTACCTTAACCTATTGCCTTCAGATATCTGGAGCACACATATCTCACTGGCCACAAAATTCCCTAATGTCAAGATACAGTTTACATACATCTCAAAATGCATGATGGCAGGGCTCACTGAAGGCTGTTATTAGGAAGGAATTCTGACAATTGGAATTTTCCCAGGGAAGAATTTTGAGTTAATCATAGACCGGATATCCAGCCTTGTTTCATTGGGCTTCCTGTAGTTGTAGAGATCAGAGCTACAGATACTTATCTTTTATCCTTCATTATAGATGGCTTTTGGCACTGTTCTCTAGACAATGGTAGATCCTGACCACCACACTTTAATTCTAAAGAGAGAGTTCTATCCTGGGCCAGGGAAAACAAAGTCTGAAGTGTTGACACACCTTGGAGAAATGGCAGAGACTGAAGACCAAGACTGATTAAGGGAATAATCATCATGAATGAAGAGGAAGTGACTGTATTCTGAACTTCCAAGCTGAGACTGCACAGAATGTTTATGTATTTTTAGACAGAAATGTGTTCTTTATTCATATTCTCTCTTCCTTAAGCATGTAGACTCCACCAAAGTAAAATGCAGTTGAGAACGTTCCTCATATACTTTTTCTTTAAGTTAGATTCCAATGAGGAAAATGTGTCATTCACCTAAATTATGTCCTTGTGTTTCTTAGCTTGACACTAGTTCTGTTTGCTGCCTAGAATGTTGGTTTTGTACTAACCACGACATAATTTCCTCCATTTGTCTTAAGTCTTGTAGCTCTTTACTCTCACTTTTCTACTGGATATGCATTTACTTGCTTATAGAACACACATAGCAATTGGCTCTAAGTCATAACCTGTTTTGACCGCTTAGCATTCAAAGTTGGGGAAAGAGTGATATGCCATGAATTCAGCAAACACCAAGAACATGCCTTATTTAATCTTTCAAAATTCAGGTCACTATTTGAGAAGATTTAAACATGGTTGCTTTATGAACACATATATTTGTGGAAACATCATTATTATGTAATTTAGAAACAAGTATTCTTTAATCAGAGCTTTGGTACATCCTCATAATTTTCAGGCGGCAGATTGATTTATTACCCCTATAGATTTGTTGGCCTTTATTTAAGCAAATTGGGCAAATGGGAAATTGACTCTCCTTAGGTCCATGAGGAAATTTAAAATATTCTTATTTACTTTTTTGCTAGTTGCCAACCCTATTTTGAATAGCTTAATTTTATTTGCAGTGAGGTGGACAGTTTTTCTGAATGAATGAGATCCAGTATGTTATTTGGTAAGAAGTGGCTTATGCTGATCCATCCATTTTCTACAGGCCCAAATACTAAGTTGTGGTGCTAATATTTTCCTTCTGAATATGCCCATGTTTAAAGACTAAGGATATGGTGTTTATCACATAATTCTTCAATAACACTTTCAGAGCTTCTTTACTGGGGAAAACTGATGATTTTATTGGATTCATTAGGAGTTAATATTTCATACTGACCATGAGGTGAAGTGCCTGTATGTCTGTCAAAACTGACAAGGTTTTTGTATCTGGAAGTTCCTGTACTTTCTCCCAAGGCTCCATGTTGTGAATTTCAAACACCAGAAACTAAACAAATGGGGTTCCAGGTAAAGACTCTATAGTCTGACAGGTCTAGTAGGTAGAAGGTTTAGTTTGTATTCCTAGGCTAACAAGGAAATCTTAAAACATTTGGATGCCTTTTTCTGAGTTTACTTTTATGCTTAATGAAACATAGAGAAGTCTTCACAAAAAGACCTTAAAATAAGATGGGAAGAATGAGTGGAAACAGCTGGATGATATCATCACTTTTTAAAGAGAATAAGTAGCCTTTTCATTTTTCAGGGGTCTTTGAAGAATAAGGAACTGAGTTAAACACCTCGAATATTACTTAATGCCAAACATGCCGTGAATCATCACTCAGTCCATCTATGGGCAAGTTGGTAATCTTAAATATAAAGATGAGGACCAGAACTTTTTCCAGGATTTTATGAAGATGATCCACAAAAGTTAAATACCAGAAATGAAATATCTACAGAGTTCACCCAGAACTGATTCAGATAGATTTTTAAAAATTATTGCTTTTGTCAACTGTGGAAGTCCTTAATGCCCAGAACACCTGCAAGAGTTTGGCAGTTCCTTATTGTTGTAGAAGATGGTTGTAGAATAGTCTTGCTAGACATAACATCACCTTCTTCATATTTTTAGTGCACATGAAATGTGAGGGTTATCCTTAGTTTTATGATTCAGGTGTCTCCCTTGTGCGGGAGACAGTGTGCCATGCAGTGTTGAGTGGTGGTTTTACAAAGTCAGCAGAATCTAATTGTCTCTGTGCTCCATGGTTAAGGAATTCTTTCTTCTTGTACATATCCTGGGAACACATAAAGTTGCACCCAGGTTCATTGTCGTAACTTTTCAACACTTCCCAGCCAGGTCTATTTCCTCTACTCTTATCAGTCATGCTTTTCTTAAATGACATCTATTCTTGAGTTGAATGACATGCATGTTCCCAGTGTCCTGCTTGCTAGAGACTGCAGAAGCTTCACTATTTTGTGGCATTGCTCCTGAGTAAATGTACACCATTCAGATTGGTATCATCCTTCATAAATCAGTATTGTCTTAGTCAATGTCTAATTGCTGTGAAAAGACTCAAAATCAATAGAAATTTTAAAAAAATCATTAATTTGGACTTAATTGCAGTTTTTTTCATTTAGTTCATGATCACTGTGGGAGGAGCAAATTAGCACACAGCCAAAAAGGATGCTGGAACAATATCTAATATTTCATCCATGGATAGCAGGAAGAGTGAAACTGAGTTAACTTTTGTACCACGCAAATGACATAGTTCCGTTGACAAGGACACACCTACTAAAACATGACCAAAAGTCCTGATTCTTTTCAAACAGTGCCACACTCTGAAAAATAGTCATTCAATATATAAGTATACATGAGCCATTCATTTAAAAAACTCTAAAAGTACTTTGAGATTTGCTTCTTTCATACAAGAAAACGCTAGCCTTTTCTTAGAATTTTTTTGAGATTTAATTTTGAGGCTCTCTTAGTTACCATTCTCACTGTCATGACAACATATTTTTAAAGAACAACATAAGAAGGCAACACTAGCTCAGAGTCTTACAAATGGGAGATGAAAAAAAAAAGCCTAAATTGTCCACCTCCTCTTACCAGAGAAGACTTCTAATACAACGAATAAAACAACAACCAAGCCATAATATTTCAACCTATAACTTTTCCTCCCCACATGATTTTCTGGGGGTAAATTTGGTGCAGAAATTTTGGGAATGGTTAACCTGCTTAAGATTCATTAGTTGTTGGTTAGCAGAGAGAACTAGTATAGAAACAAACACAACTGGCAAAAAAGTAAATGAAACGATTAATAATGATATTATACTATACCTATACATCGGTGATAATTAATGTCAAGCCCAGTTGCTATTAGGAGGCTTGACATGGCTACTAATAAAAATAGATGCAGAAACACATAGGCAAACATTAGGAGGAAGATAGGAAACTCAATGAGGAGCATGAGGGATTGTAAGAGCTAGAGGAAGTCAAGGACACTGAAAGAAACCCCACAGAATCAGACAAAACCCATTGTGTATTCCAGATTCTGAATCTTCATATGTGGATCCTTCATGGCAGTGATCTTCAGTACATATGACATAGTTCTGTTGCTTGATCTTTTTGTGAGATTCCTAAGATTAAGTGAGGAAGTTACCTCAGTCTCTGTGGTGTGCCTTTGATAGTCTTTTTCTTTACAGGATAACTTTATGAAGATTTAATAGAAGAGTCTTACTTCAACTTGTATTTTCCATGTCTGGATTATATCACTTGAGCTGAGAACTTTTTTGAAGAGAAAATAAAGAGTATGTAGGAAGGTGGCCAGTAAAATTGGAGGGAAGAGACTAAAAGCAGAGAAGGGAGGCAGAACTTCAATTTGGTTGTAAAAGAAATAAAATTATAATTAATAAACATTTTTTAAAATAACTGAAGGAAGAATTTGAATTTCTTCACAGTTTCGGGAGAGTGTATTATATTAATAAGATTATGGTTTCAGGATCATGTAACATTTGGGCTCTTGGAAGAGGCAATGAAAGAATCATAGGTTTTTTTGTTTGTTTGCTTGCTTGCTTTTTTTTTTTTAATTTCACAAGTTTATTATCTTAGCACAAGATTAACCTCGAAATTTAATGTGCATTTCCTATATCAGTTTACCGAATCTAAATTATCCCTCAGAGAATTGTGTGTTTAACTCACTTAAAGTAAAAAAAAAATAGCCATCATATAAACAAAATACATATTATTTAGAATATTATTCACATACTGATTGGTAGCTGATATGTTGACCAGAGTGAATTATCTCCACAGTATTTTATCATCATATTCTCTGAATGGGAGTTATTCTCAGTTTGTGAGTTATATTTATAAATAAATGCCTATTCCTCCAGAGCCAGGCTGCCTTAAAGCAATAAAATGTTTTATCATTTCAAAAATTATTACATATGCAGAAAATATTCAGTAGATAAGAAATGTTCAATTACATGGATGTGACCTTTGTAATACTATTTTAAATACATTTACTATTTTAATCTAATTATATATGTGTGAGTATGTTATGTGAGTGCAGGTGCTTTATTATTTTTTTTTCGTTTCTTTTTTTTTCAGAGCTGGGGACTGAACCCAGGGCCTTGTGCTTGCTAGGCAAAGGCTCTACCACTGAGCTAAATCCCCAACCCCGTGCAGGTGCTTTATAAGCCAGGAGTAAATGATCTTCCCTCCAAAGAACTGAAGATACAAGTAGACTAAGCTCACTGATGAGGATGCTAGAAACTGAACTTGTAAAATTGACCCCTCTCTCTACCAGAGCAGTATCTACTCTTAACCATTGGCTACCTCTCCATCCCCTTGAGCTTGAAAGTTCTTAAAATATGCTTACATGTTGTTTGATATACATAATTACTGTATAGAGAATGGAAGATACATTAGGCATCTCTCTGACATGAGTCCTTTAAAGGTTTCTATTAACTGAATCACACGGAATTAATGTTGAAGAAATTCACATATTAAGGAATCCATACTTGGCACTGTCATATCCACAACATACATGAAGAGTCATGGAGAGTTAAGGAGACAGGACTGCTGCTTGACACAGTTCTAGCAAACATTCCTACAATCACTCTCCTTCTATTTCTAAATGTTTTGATTGTCGTCTCTCTTTATTGCATCGTTTAAGATTATGCATTTAGTGTCTTTTCCTGAAAAAAAGTTTTGTCTAAGTTCTTTTTGGAAAATTCTAAAATTAACATTATCTGACCTCTATTTGAAAGTGTTCATTATGGGTCGGAGATCAATAAGGACAGATTAGCACACACTCTTGGAATCTTTTTATGGAATATTTCTCTGAGGAAACTCAAACGGTATAATTGATGCATATCAAATAGGGGCTATTTACAAACTGGGACTGGCCAGGAGTAAAGATGATAGAGTACAGGTCCCTTTTTATTATAATGTTAGACAGCTCAAAAATGAAGTTTAAAATGGGGATGGGGTCATACATGGTACACTCCTGAAAGAATAAATTTCAGTAAATAAGATATAGTGACTAAAGTAACAATGCCCTACTTGAAAGCACAGATTATGAAACATAGAAAAGAAGTTACAGATTAGGTTTTATTATTCACTAAAAGACAAGTTCAGATGTTTCTCTGTTTTTTTGTTGGAAGGCTTTCAAAGAACAAAAATTGCCATCTTAATCATAGTTTGTCATATACTAAATGTGTTTCCTTTTCAGGTGATATTTCTTGGATTCTATAAAATTTATAAGGTTAATAACGATCTGTTTTGTTTGTACTTTCTATTTGTGACTGAACTTTTAAACCTTGGATATGTAATGAAAAGTAAAATATATAATCTATATCACTAAGATAATCAAAATTCTGTCTTTGTTCTATATAACCTGTATAATAAAGAACCTCATGATTGGTCAGTTTTGAAATTCTCTGGACCATCACACCAGAGTCACACCATCCTCTAGCTAATTCCTTATCTGTCTGTAGGATACATTGTCAACAAAGTCTATCCAACTCTCCTTTCCGTGATGAGGAATCACCCTCATATTTTATCACCTCTGACAATAACTGACATCTTATTTTATGAGTGGCAATACTGAAGTCTAAAGAGAAATAACTTGCAGAAACAACTGAGACTGAGTTGAGATCTGCACTGAAACCTGTGGTCTCATTCTGATTTGTACCTGAGATGATCATAAGCTATTGGCTCTGCCCAATGTCTATGGATTTAGTCTGAGGCTTTAGCTTTATTTTACACCACCTCTTCCTCAAATTCATCATAAATCCTTTTTTCTCTTAGACTTCAATCATCCACCTGAAAATATATATTGGTCTCTTTCTTCAGTAATATCTCCTGCTTCCTGTGATCTAAGTCTCAGTGTCAGGGACATATGTGTTCAAAGGACAGAATGTGAATATTTATCATGCTACACACAGTTCCTTTTTTATTGGATATTTTTATTTACATTTCAAATGTTATTCCTGTTCCAGGGGATAACATATTCCTACCTATAAACCCCCTATCTCATTTGTGCTCCCCCTTCTTCTATGAGTGTGTGCCCCCACCCACCCACCCTCCCCATCCTGCCTCACCACAACCGCATTCCCCTACACTCTGGCTTGGAGCCTTAGTAGGACTAAGGGCGTCTCCTCCCACTGTGCCCAACAGGGCCATCCTCTGCTACATATGCAGCTGATGCCATGGGTGTGTCCATGTCTATCCTTTGGATGTAGGTTTAGTCTGTGGGATCGTGTCTTGATTAGTATTGTTGTTCTTACGGGGTGGCAAATACTTTAAGCTCCTTTAAACCTTTCTCTAACTCCTATAATGGGAACCCCATTCTCAGTTTAATGTTTGGCTGTGAGAATACATCTCTCTATTTTTCATGTTCTGGCAGAGTCTTTCAGGAGAGAGGTATGACAGGCTCCTGTCAGAATGCACTTTTTTGTTTCAGCAATACCATCTTTTTTGTTGGCTTGTATGCATATGGGCTGGATTCCCAGGTGGAGCAGGTTCTGCATGGCCATTCCTTCAGTCTCTAATCCAAACTTTTTCACATTGTCTCCTCTTATGAATGTTCTTGTTCCCCCTTCTAAGTAGGACTTAAGCATTCTCACTTTGGTAACTCTTGAGCATCATGTGGTCTGTGGATTGTATCTTGGGTAATCAGAGCTTTTGTCTAATATACAGTTATGACTGAATAACTACCATGTGTGTTTTTTTGTGAATAGGTTATCTCACTAAGGATGACAATTTATAGTTCTTTCGATTTACCTTTGAATTTCATTAAGTCACTGTTTTGAATAGCTGAGTAGTTTCCATTTTGTAAATGTACCACGTTTTCTGTATCCATCCCTCTGGTTAGCTCTTTTCAGCTTCTGCCTATTATAAATAAGGCTTCTATAAACATAGTGGAGCACGTGTCCTTGGAATATGTTGAAGCATCTTCTGGATATATGCCCAGAAGGGTATAGCTGGGTCATCAGTTATCACTATACTCAAATTTCTGAGGATACACCAGACATTTCCAGAGTGCTTCTACCAGGTTGAAATCCTACCAATAATGGAGGAGTATACCTATTTCTACATATTGTCACCAGCATCTGTTATCACCTGAGTTTTTTTACCTTAGCCATTCTGACTAGTGTGTGGTGGAATCTTAGCGTTGTTTTGATTTCAATTTTCTGAAGAGTAAGGATGGTGAACATTTTTTAGGTTCTTCTCAGTTATTCGATATTAATCAACTAAAAATTCTTGTTTACCTCTGTACCCCATTTTAATAGCGTTATTTGATTCTTTGAAGTCTAACTTCTTGAATTTTTTGTATATATTGGGTATTAACCCTCTCTCAGATGTGGGAGTGGTAATTATCTTTTCCCAATCTGTTGGTTGGCATTTCTTCCTATTGAAAATGTCCTTTGACTTACAGAAGCTGTACACAATCTTATGGGATAAAATGGAAGCACTGATCAAAAGAAAATTCATACGAATGAGTGCCTCTAAAAAAACCCAGAGAGAGCATACATTAACAGCTTGATAGCACACCCAAAAGCTGAAAATATATCCAACAGGTGTAGATGCTAATAAATAATCAAACTCAAAGGTCAAATCAACCAAGAAGATAGAAAATTCTATACAATGAATCTACAAAATCAGTAGCTGGTTCTTTGAGAAAACCAACAAACTAGGTAGACCCTTTTCCATACTAACCAGATAGCATAGAGTCAGTACCAATTTAACAAAATCAGAAATGAAAAGGAGACATAAATGAGAAGCTGATGAAATTCAAAATTTATCAGATCCGACCACAAAAGCCTATACTGAAAAAAACTGGAAAAGCCCGAGGAAATGTACTTTTTTAGACAGATACCAGGCACCAATGTTAAATCATCATCAGAAAAAAATCTAAACAGTTCCTTAAATGTTTAAGGAATAGAAGGAGTCATTAAAAATACCCTAGCCATAAAAAGCCCCAAATCAGATGGGTTTAGTGCAGAATTCTATCACCCCATCAAAGAATATGGAACACCAATACTCTTCAAACTATTTAAGAAAATAGAAACAGAAGAAACTCTACCCAAATTTTTCTTTGAAGCCACAATTACACTTATTCTTAAAGCACACAAAGACCCAATGAAGAACGAGTACTTCAGACCAAAGGTATCACTGATGCAAAAATACACAATGAGCTGCTCACAAATGAATCCAAGAACACATCAAAATGATCATTCAACTTGATCAAGTAGGCTTCATATCAGGGATGTAGGAATGGATCTATATTCTGAAATGCATCATTGTAATCCACTGCATTAACAAACCCAAATAAAAAACAAAAAAAAAATGATCATCACATTATAGGCTGAAAAAGCATTTGACCAAAGTCAACACCGTATCATGATAAATATCTTGCAAAGATCAGGAATTCAAGTCCCATACTTAAATATAGTAAAAGAAATATACACCAACCCAGTAGCCAAGATCAATATAAATAGAGAAAAATTGAAGCAATACCACAAAAATCAGGGACTAGACACCATATCTATTCAATATTGTACTTGAAGTCCTAGCCAGAGTAGTTAGATAACAAAAAGATGTCAAAGGGATACAAATTAGAAAGGAAGAAGTGAAAAAAATCACAATTTGCAGATGATATGATATTATACATAAGTGACCTCACAAATTCCACAAGAGAACACCTGGAACTGATAAACAACTTCAGAAATGTTGCTGGATATAAAATTAACTCATATAATCCAGTAGCTTAACTCTAGTTACAGGATAAATAGTCTGCAAAACAAATTAGGGAAACAAATACCCTTCATGATAGTCACAAATTATATAAAATAAGTTGTGATGGTTCTAACAAACCAAGTGGAAGATTTTTGTGACAAGAACTTCAGACCTCTGAAAAAAGAAATTAAATAAGA
This sequence comes from Rattus norvegicus, assembly GCF_021556685.1. NCBI lineage: Eukaryota > Metazoa > Chordata > Mammalia > Rodentia > Muridae > Rattus > Rattus norvegicus. The sequence goes on from NC_141535.1 coordinate 179,087,694, forward strand.
TCTCAGAAGATGAAGTTAACTTACATGTTCATGAATATACAGAATAAATATAGTAAAAATGGCCATCTTGCCAAAAGCAATCTACATTATTAAAGAAATGCCCATCAAAAATCTAAGTCAATACTTCATTGAGTTAGAAGGAACAAATTGCAAATTTGTTTAGAATAAGAAAAAATCCAGGAAACTTCAAACTATTCTCAGCAAAAAAAGAGCTTCTAGGGGAAATCACGATTCCTGACACGGTCACGGTGTATTACAGATGAATAATGATAAAAACTACATGGTATTGGTCCAGAGACAGGCACTTAAATCAATGGAATGCAATTGGAAATGAACGCAAACACCTGATTTTTAAAAAAAGAATCTAAAAGCATACAGCGGAAAAGGGACCGCATGTTTAACAAATGGTGCTCAATCAATTGGTTCTCATAAGGAAAAAGAATGCAAATCAATCCATTTCTCTCTCCTTGTACAAATCTCAAGTTCAAGTGGATCATGAACCTCCATATTCAACCTGATACACTGAAACGAATAAAAGAGAAAGTGGGGAAGAACCTTAAACACATAGGCTCAGAGGAAAAATTCCAGAATAGAACCCCAGTGGATTATACTGTAAGATCAAGAACTGATAGTACTGTATCAAAACAAAAAAAAAAGAGAGAAGGAAAGATGGAACAATGGAAAGAAACAATCAAAGAAAGAATATAAGAAAGTTTTAAGATTTAAAAACATTCAAGTGAGGTCTGCGTGTTTCCGGAGGCAGTGGGGAAAGAGTACTCTATACTACTACTTTAAGATTTCGTAAATTTTGGATTTCCTGAAAAAAAAAAAAAGCAAAGTTTTTTTTTTATTAACTTGAGTATTTCTTATATACATTTCGAGTGTTATTCCCTTTCCCGGTATCCGGGCAAACATCCCCTCCCCCATCCCCTTCCTTATGGGTGTTCCCCTCCCAACCCTCCCCACTTTGCCGCCCTCCCCCCACCAGTCTAGTTCACTGGGGGTTCAGTCTTAGCAGGACCCAGGGCTTCCCCTTCCACTGGTGCTCTTACTAGGATATTCATTGCTACCTATGAGGTGAGAGTCCAGGGTCAGTCCATGTATAGTCTTTAGGTAGTGGCTTAGTCCCTGGAAGCTCTGGTTGCATGGCATTGTTGTACATATGGGGTCTCAAGCCCCTTCAAGCTCTTCCAGTTCTTTCTCTGATTCCTTCAACGGGGGTCCTATTCTCAGTTCAGTGGTTTGCTGCTGGCATTCGCCTCTGTATTTGCTGTATTCTGGCTGTGCCTCTCAGGAGCGATCTACATCCGGCTCCTGTTGGTTTGCACTTCTTTGCTTCATCCATCTTGTCTAATTGGGTGGCTATATATGTATGGGCCACATGTGGGGCAGGCTCTGAATGGGTGTTCCTTCAGTCTCTGTTTTAATCTTTGCCTCTCTCTTCCCTGCCAAGGGTATTCTTGTTCCCCTTTTAAAGAAGGAGTGAAGCATTCACATTTTGATCATCCGTCTTGAGTTTCATTTGTTCTAGGCATCTAGGGTAATTCAAGCATTTGGGCTAATAGCCACTTATCAATGAGTGCATATCATGTATGTCTTTCTGTGATTGGGTTAGCTCACTCAGGATGATGTTTTCCAGTTCCAACCATTTGCCTACGAATTTCATAAAGTTGTTGTTTTTGATAGCTGAGTAATATTCCATTGTGTAGATGTACCACATTTTTTTGTATCCATTCCTCTGTTGAAGGGCATCTGGGTTCTTTCCAGCTTCTGGCTATTATAAATAAGGCTGCAATGAACATAGTGGACCAAGTGTCTTTTTTATATGTTGGGGCATCTTTTGGGTATATGCGCAAGAGAGGTATAGCTGGATCCTCAGGCAGTTCAATGTCCAATTTTCTGAGGATCCTCCAGACTGATTTCCAGAATGGTTGTACCAGTTTGCAATCCCACCAACAATGGAGGAGTGTTCCTCTTTCTCCACATCCTCGCCAGCATCTGTGGTCCCCTGAGTTTTTGATCTTAGCCATTCTCACATGTGTGAGGTGAAATCTCAGGGTTCCCTTATGACTAAAGATGTTGGACATTTCTTTAGGTGTTTCTCAGCCATTCGGCATTCCTCAGCTGTGAATTCTTTGTTTAGCTCTGAACCCCATTTTTTAATAGGGTTATTTGTTTCCCTGCGGTCTAACATCTTGAGTTCTTTGTATATTTTGGATATAAGGCCTCTATCTGTTGTAGGATTGGTAAAGATCTTTTCCCAATCTGTTGGTTGCCGTTTTGTCCTAACCACAGTGTCCTTTGCCTTACAGAAGCTTTGCAGTTTTATGAGATCCCATTTGTCGATTCTTGATCTTAGAGCGTAAGCCATTGGTGTTTTGTTCAGGAAATTTTTTCCAGTGCCCATGTGTTCCAGATGCTTCCCTAGTTTTTCTTCTATTAGTTTGAGTGTGTCTGGTTTGATGTTGAGGTCCTTGATCCACTTGGACTTAAGCTTTGTACAGGGTAATAAGCATGGATCGATCTGCATTCTTCTACATGTTGACCTCCAGTTGAACCAGCACCATTTGCTGAAAATGCTATCTTTTTTCCATTGGATGGTTTTGGCTCCTTTGTCAAAAATCAAGTGACCATAGGTGTGTTGGTTCATTTCTGGGTCTTCAATTCTATTCCATTGGTCTATATGTCTGTCTCTGTACCAATGCCATGCAGCTTTTATCACTATTGCTCTGTAATACTGCTTGAGTTCAGGGATAGTGATTCCCCCTGAAGTCCTCTTATTGTTGAAGATACCTTTAGCTATCCTGGGTTTTTTGTTATTCCAGATGAATTTGCAAATTGTTCTGTCTAACTCTTTGAAGAATTGGATTGGTATTTTGATGGGGATTGCATTGAATCTGTAGATTGCTTTTGGTAAAACGGCCATTTTTACTATATTAATCCTGCCAATCCATGAGCATGGGAGATCTTTCCATCTTCTGAGGTCTTCTTCAATTTCCTTCTTCAGTGTCTTGAAGTTCTTATTGTACAGATCTTTTACTTGCTTTGTTAAAGTCACACCGAGGTACTTTATATTATTTGGGTCTATTATGAAGGGTGTCGTTTCCCTAATTTCTTTCTTGGCTTGTTTCTCTTTTTTATAGAGGAAGGCAACTGATTTATTTGAGTTAATTTTATACCCAGCCACTTTGCTGAAGTTATTTATCAGCTTTAGTAGTTCTCTGGTGGAACTTTTGGGATCACTTAAATATACTATCATATCATCTGCAAATAGTGATATTTTGACTTCTTCTTTTCCGATCTGTATCCCCTTGACCTCCTTTTGTTGTCTGATTGCTCTGGCTAGAACTTCAGGAACTATATTGAATAAGTAGGGAGAGAGTGGGCAGCCTTGTCTAGTCCCTGATTTTAGTGGGATTGCTTCAAGTTTCTCTCCATTTAGTTTAATGTTAGCAACTGGTTTGCTGTATATGGCTTTTACTATGTTCAGTTACGGGCCTTGAATTCCTATTCTTTCCAGGACTTTCATCATGAAGGGGTGTTGAATTTTGTCAAATGCTTTCTCAGCGTCTAATGAAATGATCATGTGGTTTTGTTCTTTCAGTTTGTTTATATAATGGATCACATTGATGGTTTTCTGTATATTAAACCATCCCTGCATGCCTGGGATGAAGCCTACTTGGTCATGGTGGATGATTGTTTTGATGTGCTCTTGGATTCGGTTTGCCAGAATTTTCTTGAGTATTTTTGCGTCGATATTCATAAGGCAAATTGGTCTGAAGTTCTCTTTCTTTGTTGTGTCTTTGTGTGGTTTAGGTATAAGAGTAATTGTGGCTTCGTAGAAGGTATTCGGTAGTGATCCATCTCTTTCAATTTTGTGGGAAATTTGAATAATATTGGTATGAGGTCTTCTATGAAGGTTTGATAGAATTCTGCACTAAACTTGTCTGGACCTGGGCTCTTTTTGGTTGGGAGACCTTTAATGACTGCTTCTATTTCCTTATGAGTTATGGGGTTGTTTAACTGGTTTATCTGTTCCTGATTTAACTTCGGTACCTGGTATCTGTCTAGGAAATTGTCCATTTCCTGAAGATTTCAAGTAGCAAAGATGGTTTTAAACAAAGTGCAGCTAACCCATTCTTCTCCTCATTATGATAACACAGAAATATCTTCATGGATATTACCTAATAGACACATCCACACATCTACTGTGCAGTGCGAGAAGAATCATAACTTTCTCCTCACAGATAAGAATGCCAAAATCTAGAGTTACCAAATTATTGTTACAAGAGTCCAAAAGCAAGGAAACACAAGTTTGAGAAACTGAGAAATAGATTTTTGGACAATAAATATTGCCGTTAACTGTTTACACTACCACAGCTCCAGAATTTCTCTTTAGAAATGAGTCATTTCCAGAAAGACTACTAAAGTGTAAAGAATAACTCTGAGATGAGTTTATGAATGCATATGGGTGCTGTGAGTCATGTAATGGAGAAAAATAGGCTGCTATGTTCATACAAGGGACTAGCTGATTTCAATATCTACATTGAGATAGACATATTCATAGATTGAAAGGGATATTTCAACAGGAAATTGAGGACTAATGTATTTGAACATAAACAACTCCATAAGGGAGATAAGCAAAACTCTCTAAAAATGTACTCACATATTCCTAATGTTCAATTCATTGTGAATGAATGGAGAGATAAATCACTGTTGAATAATACAGAGCAACTGATGCTCAGTTTCTTGGAAGGATGAGTCCAGGAAATGACAGCAGCAGCATTGAAAGTACTGGTTTGCAAGCCTCCTTTATTTTACCTGACATGTATTGTCCTCAAACAAAACCTCTAACATCACATTTCTTTAGCCTTGTTTGGTAGGTCCAAGGAGTCTTCAACTCATGATTAGTAGGTGTAGCCATATTCATGGACAACTTCCTGAAAGCATGTATCTTGGGATGGTTCACGATTCTCCTGGAGTGAATTTCTATGAAGCTTGTCATAGTTCCTTTTCCCCATTCTTCAAATAGGACCCAAAACTCTAAGCTCAGTGGTTCCTTCTACCTTTTGTCCCTATCATCTCTCATGTTATTCTACGTATTATCATTACATTTTCTTCTTAACTTCAAAAAGTGAAGATTGTTCACCCTGACTCTAACCAAGGAAAACAACTAGTAGTCACACTGATTGATTATATCAGAAATACATGAAGTTAATTCAGTGATTCTATTTAAGAAGCAAAGTGAAGATCTGAGTACTAATTTTGTAACACATACTGAATATGTGCTTAAGCCTTCCATTTTGCTCCTGGGCACACTCCAATTTCAGAGCTAGGCAAAATGTCTCATATAGTAAAATAATTTGTTTAGTAATATTCATATTATTTATATAATAGCTTTCATAAGGAGAAACAATATTTTCTCTAATGAGGATGAAAGACAAGAGGCCTTCGTAAGCATGGGTAATTTTTAGTCATACAGAAGCTGAAAAGAGTGTAAAGGGAAGCTAAACCCAGCCCTGATTATAGTAGTCTATTTGCACTTTAAATTCCTTATTTCTCCATCATTATTTGCCCTACAACATCTAATTACTTGATTCTCCTCAGTGTATTTAATAGGAAATATTGAGGAAACACTGAAGAATAGATGTCTGTTTGGGATCTTGATGAGGTTGAGCAGAGTATTTGCTATAGTTTGCTCTCTCTTTCGCTCTCTCTCTTTGTATGATGATAAAGTGAGAAAAAGAAGTGTGTAAAGTGAAAGATCTCAATATATCTATGAGCACAATCAGCTAGAAATCTTAAAATCACTAGTTGGAACACCTGGTCAAAATTCTCTCATAAATCATAGTGGCCAAGAGCCTAGGTTTCTAAATAGGGAGTATTATTCATGGAGAAATTATGCAAAACAGAATTCTGCTCAGAAGCTTCCTGTATACCTTTTCTGTCTGCCCTGATCCAGCATTTTGATATCCTGTGGTTCTAACTTATAAGAATCTATGAATACTCACTGTTCTTGAAGAGAACATTAGATCCTTCATCATCTGGCTCACCATCTGTGTATTCCAGTAGAAGGGGATCTATTGTACTCTTGTACGTTGCATAGGCAATAGGCTTATGCACAAATTACACATCCATTACATACAAAATACTCAGACACATAAATAATATAAAATAGTACATACTATTAATAAATACAATTTGTATTAATAAATACAAATAAATATTAATAAATACAATTCCTGTTCTCTAGCTGGGGCCCAAAATTCACTGATCCCAGTGCACAGTTCGCTGCTCCCATACCCCATGGGAGAGAGCTCACTGCCCAGACAGTTGGGCACTCATGAACATCACTGAAGGAGAGAACCCCAGCGCTGCCCACCACTGCCCATATCTCTGGCCCAAGAGGAAACTATATAGGGCCTCTGGGAACCGTAAGATAGGGGCACTCAACGCTGTGGTGCAGACAGGTCAAACAGCTCCCTGCACCCAAATCCCATGGGAGGGAGAGCTAGACGTTCAGAGGTGCAGACTCACCTGGGAGCCAGAGGAGACTACTCACTCCACACATGTTTGAATCCAGATGAAAATACCTAGCTCCATCTGGGCACCCTGTGCACAGGGGTACAAACCAAGGCAGGAAAGGCCCTTCTGGTTGCTACCCTCATAAGGAGTTGAATCCCAGATCTAGGAATTGACTCCCGGCTCTGGACAAGTGGTAAGACCAACTTTTTTGCTCCAAGTGATCAGCCTGGTGGACTCAGGACACATACCCACAGAACACCTGAAGACCAGTGGACAGGAATGGCATACATGCCTGAAAGCAGAACACTCTATTCCATTAACTGGCTGAAACAGAACAGGAAAACAGGTCTACAGCACCCCTGACACACAGGCCTATAGGACAGTCTAACCACTGTCAGAAATAGCAGAACAAGGTAACACCACAGATAACTTGATGGCAAGAGGCAAGTGCAGGAACACAAGCAACAGAAGCCAAGACTACATGGACCGTCGGAGCACATTTGTCCCACCAAAGCAAATGCTGAATATCCAAACACACTGGAAAAGCAAGATCTAGATTTAAAATCACATTTGATCGTGATGATGAAGGACTTCAAGAAAGACATAAAGAAATTCATTAGCAAAATGCAGGAAACACAAATAAACAAGCAGAAGCCAACAGAGAGAAAATGCAAAAATCCATGAAAAAATTACAGGAAAACACAAACAGGTGAAGGAATTAAAATTAGAAATAGAAGCAATAAAGAAAGCACAAAGGAAGACAACCCTAGATGTAGAACAACAAAGGAAGAGACAAGGAGCTGTACATACAAACATCACCAACAGAATGCAAAAGATAGAAAAGAGAATTTCAGGAGCAGAAGATTCCACAGAAATCATTAACACAAATGTCAAAGATAATGTAAAACAGAAAACGATACAGGCCCAAAGCATACAGGACATCCAGGACACAATGAGAAGTTCAAACCTAAGGATAATAGGTATAGTTAAGGTTGAAGATTCCCAACTTAAAGGGCCAGTAACTATCTTCAACAAAATCATAGAAGAAAACTTCCCTAACCTATAGGAAGAGATACTTATAAACATACAAGAAGCCTACAGAACTCCAAATAAATTGGACCAGAAAAGAAACTCCTCCCATCACATAATAGTCAAAATACCAAATGCACAAAACAAAGAAAGAATATTAAAAGCAGTAAGGGATAAAGGTGAAGTAACATACAAAGGCAGACCTATCAGAATCACACCAGATTTCTCACCAGAGACTATGAAAGCCAGAAGATCCTGGACAGATGTTATACGGACCCTAAGAGAATGCAAATGCCAGCCCAGGTTACTGTATCCCACAAAATTCTCAATTAACATAGACCAAGATATTCCACAACAAAACCAAATATACACAATATTTTTCAACAAATCCAGCCCTACGAAGGATATTAAATGGTAAAGCCCAACACAAGGTGTAAAGCTACACCCTAGACAAAACAAGAAACTAATAGTTTTGGAAGAAAACAAAGAGAAGACAAGCACAAACATAATCTCACATCCAAACACAAATATAACAGGAAGCAACAATAACTATTCCTTAATATCTCTCAACATCAGAGGACTCAATTCCCTAACTAGATTAACTAACTAGATTCACAATAGGACCCAACATTTTGTTGTAAACAAGAAACACACCTCAGAGACAAAGACAGACACTACCTCAGAGTAAAAGGCTGGAAAACAAATTTCCAAGCAAATGGTCTGAAGAAGCAAGATGGACTAGCCATTCTAATATCGCATAAAATCAATTTTCAACCAAAGTCATCAAGAAAGATAAGGAAATTCACTTCATGTTCATCAAAGGGAAATTCCACCAAGATGAACTCTCAATCCTAAGTATCTATGCTCCTAATACAAGAGCAAGTACATACATAGTAGAAACCTTACTGAAGCACAAAGCATACACTGCACCTCACAAAATAATAGTAGGAAATTTCAGCACCCACCTCTCATCAATGGACAGATAATGGATAGAGAAATTAAACAGAGACATAGAAAGACTTACAGATGCCATGAACCAAATGGATTTAACAGATATTGATGGAACATTCTATCGTAAAACAAAAGGATGTACATTCTTCTCCTCACCACATGGTACTTTCTCCAAAATTGACCAAATAATCAGTCATAAAACAGTCCTCAACAGATACAGAAATATAGACATAATCCCATGTGTCCTACAAGACCGCCACAGGCTAAGGATTATCTTCAATAACAATAAGGAAAGAATGACCACATATAGATGGAAGTTGAAAAATGCTCTATCAATGATAACCTGGTCAAGGAAGAAAGAAAGAAAGAAATTAAAGACTTCTTTGAGTTTATTGAAAATGGAAGTAAAACATACCCAAACTTAAGGGACACAATGAAAGTTAAGCTAAGAGGAAAACTCATTGCTCTGAATTCCTGCAGAAAGAAACAGGAGAGAGCATATATCAGGGGCTTGACAGCGCACCTAAAAGTTTGAGAACAAAAAGAAGCAAACACACAGGAGGATTGCAAGATAGGAAATAATCAAAAGCAGAGTACAAACAAAAAGGACTATAGAAAGAGTCAACAGAACGCAGAGGGGTTTCTTTGAGAAAATCAACAGGATAGATAAACCCTTAGCCAGACTAACCAGTTGATACAGATAGTGTGTGTTCAAATTAAAATATCTGACATGAAAAGGGAGACTTAACAACAGATTCAGAGGAAATTCAAAAAGTCATCAGATCCAACTGCAGAAGCCTATATTCAACAAAACTTGAAAATCTGGAGGAAATGGTCAATTTCCTAGACAGATACCAGGTACTCAAGTTAAGTAAAGAACAAATAAACCATTTGAAAAATCCCATAACTCACGATGAAATAGAAGCGGTCATTAAAATTCTCCCAACCAAAAAGAGCCCAAAGTCCAGATGGGTTCAGTGCAGAATTCTATAAGACCTTCATAGAAGACCGCATACCAATACTATCCATACTGTTCCACGAAATTGAAACAGATTGAGGGCTTCTGAATTCCTTCTATGTATGGGTACAGAGAAAGAGGGATGGAACAATGGAATAGAATTGAAGATCCAGAAATGAACCCACATACCTATAGTCACTTGATTTTTGGAAAAGGAGCAAAAACCATCCAATGGAAAAAAGCATTTTCAACAAATGGTTCTGGTCCAATTGGATGTTAGCATGTAGAAGAATGCAGATCAATCCATTCTTATCACCCTATACAAAGCTTAATTCCAAGTGGATCAAGGACCTCCACCTCAAACAAGATACACTCAAAGTAATAGAAGAAAAGGTGGGGAAGAATCTCAAACACATGGGCACTGGAGAAAATTTCCTGAACACAAATCCCTTAAACTCTCAGATCAAGAATCGACAAATGGGATCTCATAAAACTGCAATGCTACTGTAAGGCAAAGGACACTGTTGTCAGGACAAAATGGCAACCACCAGATTGGGATAAGATCTTTACCAATCCAACAACTGACAGAGGGCTTACACCAAAATATACAAGGAACTCAAAAAGTTGGACTGCAGGGAGACAAATAACACTATTAAAAATGGGGTTCAGAGCTAAACAAAGAATTCACAGCTAAAGAATACCAAATAACTGAGAAGCACATAAATAAATATCCAACATCATTAGTCATATGGAAAATGCAAATCAAAACAACCATGAGATTCCACCTAATACCAGTCAGAATGGCTAAGACCAAAATCTCTGGCGACAGCAGATGCTGGCAAGGATGAGGAGAAAGAAGAACACTCCTCCATTTTTGGTTGGATTGCATTCTGGAAATCAGTCTGGAGGTTCCTCACAAAACTGGGCATTGAACTACCTGAGCACCCAGCTGTTCCTCTATTGGGCATAAACCCAAAAGATGCCCCAACATATAATAAAGACGCATGCTCCACTATGTTCATAGCAGCCTTACTTATGATAGCCAGAAGCTGGAAAGAACCCAGATGCCCTTCAACAGAGGAAAATGTGATACATCTATACAATGGAATACTACTCAGCTATCAAAAATAGTGATTTTATGAAATTCATAGGCAAATGGATGGAACTGGAAAATATCATCCTGACTGAGTTAACCCAATCACAGAAAAAGACACCTGGTATGTACCCATTGATAAGTGGATATTAGCCCAAATGCTCGAATTACCCTGAAAGCACAGAACACATGAAACTCAAGAAGGATGATCAAAATGCAAATGCTTCATTCATACTTTAACAGGGGTCAAGAATACCCTTGGGAGGGAATAGGCAGGCAAAGTTTAGAACAGAGTCTGAAGTAATGCCCATTCATAGCCTGCCCCACATGTGGCCCATACATATACAGCCACCAAATGAGATAAGATGGATGAAGCAAAGAAATGCAGGCTGACAGGAACCATAGATCTCTCTTGAGAGACACAGCCAGAAATTTGCAAATACAGAAGTGAATGCCAGTAGCAAAGAACTGAACTGAGAATGGGAGACCCATTGAAGGATTCAGAGAAAGGACTGAAAGAACTTGAAGGGACTTGAGTCCCCATATTCAAACAGTATTCTTTTAAATGAAATTCATACTTAATAATTCTCATAATTGTTTCAAAATAGTTCCTAATATCTATTTTTCCTGCTATGAGAAAAAGTCCTTTGAAATGCACAAAATGGGGAAACATAGTGGATTGGACTGATGCTTCTTTTGTTCTAATGTTGATATTCATTGCCCAAGTCTGATTTCCCCAGAGATGAGTCACTTTTATAACCTATATGACTTTGTCTCCAAGGTATTTCTGATTGGAAAATAAAGATGCCAACGGCCAATATATGGGAAAAGAGATATACACAGGTTTTAGAATTCCTTGTTTGGTGATCATCAGAGAAGGAATACAAGAAAGAAGAAACAGGTCAAAGAGGAAGAAAAGCCATTATGGGATAGATAAGACATTACAATATTGTTATGAGGCCGAGACCAATTAGAATTAAGAGCAGTTGAAATAAAACAAAATAAATAAAAATTAATAATTCAGGGTTATCTGTAGAAAATAGATTCTAACAACATAGAAGATAGATAGATGCACAGCTGTAATGTGGATTAGGACTTATATAAAGATTAAGCATGTCTTTTCTCTGAAAACTTAAAGAAGAATGATGGAGTAGAAACCCAAGGTAAAGATTAAAAATTTCTACCACAGTAACCTTTTGTGACAGTTCAGTGTTTGAGATTGGATATGAGAGGCCATTAGGTCAGCTGTCTGCAAGGTCATGGATGATTTAGTCTTTCTAAGGTAAGCTGCATGGTATGTACAGACTGGATCAAGGCACATTTAATGAACACAAAGTGTTGGGGAAGCATCATCATTAGGTGATCAAGACCCAAGCATCTTGCTGACAAGGATTTACAGGGATCGCAGTACTTTTCAAGAGGTAGTTTTATTTATGAACCTTGATTTATTTGTTATGCTTGATTTAAGGAGGTCATTTGGCATGACTTCTGTATTGGGCAAGTTAATCCTTGCCTTTATTTAGTTTGATGAAGGAAATTTGTGGATTCTAAAGCAAAAGCCTTTAACTCATTTTCATATACTTATTTAAATTGGTGCCTGCACCAAGGTGAAGAGCTCACGTTTTTGGGTGTGAATGAGAACTATTATATTATATGATATATGTCTTATCCAGTCCAGGAAGTTTTCATAGAATCAAATTTAAGCTGTGCTGTTAAATATTCCATCTGTAGATGACCATGTGTCAACACTAAGAAGTAATCTGTATCCTGAGATACCACAATAACCTCTACATAGTTTCTTATTTAAAGAAAACCGATGAATTAATTGGAACCACATGGTGTTTGCATTTCACAGTGCACATGAGTAAAGAATTCATTTCTGCCTATAGAAGCAGAAAAGATACATGGATTGCAGATCTGGTACAGTTCTGTACTTTATCTTGTGGTTCCATGTGACGAATCTCCATCTCACACCAGAAAATAACCAGGAATATGATTCAGAAAGGAGATCTGGCATTGGTCCACTCCAGTAGGTAGGAGAGATATTTATGTACCTGCACTTTGAGGAATTTCATGATTATGACTTAATCTTTTGCCCATATATTCCCATAAGTCTCTTTGCTGCTTAAGGAAATGAGTGAGGAGCTCTCGTAAAAGACTTGGAAACAGGATGAGACCAAAGACAGGGAACTCAACTGGGTGTTTTCTATGTTTTTACTGGAGGACAGGTGGCCTTAGCATTCTTCATGAAAGATGTACAATAGGAAACTCACTTGGTTGAGCCCCATTCTTGTAAGTGACTACACTGAATGGTATGTTGGCAAACCTACCTCAACTTTCACAAAGTTTAAGGCCATATACTCTCAGTTCTAAAAATGAGCCACAAGTTGTTTTTCTTCCAACACTGTATGAATGCCAACCACAAAATTAAAGTAATAGAAGTAAGAATGCCTATAGAATATTCCCATAATGCTCTCATACAGATGAGAGAAATTGTAATATTTCAGTAGTGAAGAAAGCCTAACGTAAGCCCCGAGCTCCTCCTAAAGACCAGCAATTCCTGGGAATTGGTAAAAGTAGTTGTGACTGCCATCAACCTCTTCACAATTACATAGCACCTGAAGTGTGTCAGTGTTCCTAATGTTTCTGAGCCAGATGCTGGCTCTTGCTAAACAAAGAAGGTGCCATCCAATACTGGGTGTCCCATATACAAAGAAAGAAGAATCATATCATCAGTAGCCTGCAGTGTTGTTGACCTCTCTTCCTGTTGGTGTCCAGTGAAGAGAAGAAGCAGCCCAGGATTCTTGTCTCAACTGCTTTGGGCCTCCCAACATGAGGATAAGTTATTTAACATTATCAGAATTGCTTGGGTTGATTGCTAATTGCCCTTGAATTGAATGACAGACATGACCCCAGTCCTCTTTACTAGAAGCTTCACAACCTTTCCTCTTTCCTGGAATTTCTCTGGACCAAACCAATTACCATTTAAACGAGAATCCTGCCAGTGGCTGTCATACTCCACAAATCTATACTTTGAGGTTTTTTTGATTGATTAAAACAGAAAATGCTAACAATCATTTAAAATTTCTTTGTGTCTTAAATCAAGTGTGTACTGATAAGAATTTTAATTTTGACAAAACTCTATGAAAAGATAAACTTTTGGAAGGACTGTTTATTCTCATAGTTCCAGGGAAAAGCCTATGACATCAAAGACACACTGCTGTTAGGACCATTGGATCATTTGGTAACTTTATTTATAGTGAGCAAAGAGATGAATGAATGCAAGTGATCCTCTTTTGGTTTTTATGTTTGTTTGTTTGTTTGTTTACCAACTTTAGCACGGTCACAGCTACAAAAATATAGATTAAGTTTCCCAGATCAATTTAACAAGTGTAGATAATCTGCAACAGGCTTCTCTATTCAGTGATTCTAATCTAAAATAAGCAGATTACTGATCACATACATCAAATGTAAAGTATTAAAAATAATATTCATATGATAAATATTATCTAATATGCCAACTTTTTTTAGTTATCTCCTATTTTTTTATAATTACCTGAATTAGAGTTGAACTCAGTACAGAGTCAAGTCACATTTATAAATAAACGTTCATCCCTCTTCAACCAGACTAAATTTACAGCCACATAAAATATTTTATCAGTTCATAAAGTGATTGCATATATGGCAAATACTCAGTAAATAAAAATTTTTGGATAAAGTTGATTTGAGCTTTGTAATTCTCATTTTAAAATATTTATTATTTCAAACATTGTTTACTTTTATGAGTACTGTGCATATGATTGGAGGTGCCCTAGAGGACAGAAGCAACTCACCTGCCCTGAAGCTGGAGTTACAGCTGATGTAAGCTCACTGTTATGGATTCTGGGACTTGAACTTAGCCCTCACTCCATAATAGCAGTATGTGCTCTTACAACTTTGGTCTCACTCAGACCCTTTAGTTTGGTAGTTAAATAGGGATGTATTTACATACATAATTAATGCTTGAAATTAAAATAACATATTTTCGATTTCTATAACATGGTGTGCTCTAGACAACCATTTTCATGTGATTATATGGAACTAAATTTGGGGAAACACACATGTTGGGGAAGACATTATGGATCCTTTCTGAGTGAGTGGCAATACTGACGACTGATGAGAAATAAATTACCCAAGTTCTAGCCATGGTCTGATTTTTGCCTTGAGATTTGCAGACATATTTGCACACCAAGCTAGAATTGGAAGGAATGAAGCTTAGCAGGGCCTATGGTCAAATAAGCTTTTAGCTGAGCTTAGTATGAGAGAAACAGCCTTTTGCAGAGGTTTTAGTGAAATAGCTCTCTTTCCTGGGGTTGAACAAAGCTATACAAGCCTTGGAGAATGAGTATATGTTTTCAGTATGAGTGTACATCATTGGCTGGGACTATGGGGTTGTGCATGCTTTGTTTTCATGAATGGAATTCCATGTGCTAGTTATTCCTGTTCTAATAAGAGGAAAGGAAGTTTAACCTGAAACATAGCCAGCAGGCTCTGTAACGAACTCTTGAACAGTAGGGATTAGGGTGGTATTTTAAAGCTATATGCACAATGAAAGGAACTAGTAGAATCTGTATCCTCATCCTGCCAATCTCAGGATGCAATCTTCAGAATGCAGACACATCTTGACGTCACCCTTCCTCAGGAACCGCTCCTCTTGTTGCACAGCTTTCCAGTCTGACACCTAAGTGATACACTGAGTTGGGATCAAACCTTAGCCCCGTGGCATGGTTCTGCTTTTCAACTATTGAGCCATATGTCATTCTCCCTGGATTGGTGTCTTTGATTTTGTTGTTGTGGCATTAGTCTATACATCTCCTCCCACAGTGCCATTGCTAGATACTTGTTCCTTTTAAACTCAGGCACATTTTGTGAAGACATATACAATTTCCATTCCTCAGCAACCATTAATCCTGTTCTATATTCCTGAGTCTCAATGTCAGGGGTGAATGTGTGTAATGGTCAGAGTCCCAATCTATAGCTTTCATTTACAGTGATTTTTACTGTAAAAACATTCAGAGATTGTGAATATATAATAGTAGGAAAGATCACATAAAGCTAAACCCAGAACATATTTCCCATTCCATGTTGTGTAAGACATTCCCTCATGTAACTTGGGTTTCATAAGGACATAGGTCAGGTACCATATCCACATTTGCAAAGTACCATTCAGCATTAAGATTAGATATTTTAGATAACCACAGTCACAAGGACAATATTCATAGGCTGGGACAAGTGAGTTAGCAGTGATGTTAGAGATGTGACATAGTTATGAAGATGAACAAATGTAGGTAAAAACAGACCCTCAGTATTGCTGTTGCTCATTTAGTTGTGACTGAATGGAGAGCTTAAACACTCTAGAATACAGAGCAAGTGATGCTCAGTTGTCTGTGATGAACAAGTCCTAAACGAGACATCAGCAAAATGGAAAACATTGGTTTGAAGATTTTATTCCCCTGAAACATGCACCTACACCCACAATATCAATGCCTGTGACATTAAATTTCTATAGCAATGGTTGGGCAGAAGAAACATGAGCAGAATTCCTGCTTAGGAGCTCTGTCCATGGCTATGCCCACCTTCTTCAAAGAAAAGCACATTGCTGTGAGGCTAATCTTTGAGGGCATTGCTGTTCTTCTTCTCAATGTACTCCAATGCCATTCTTCCTGTTGTGTCCCAAATCTCATCAAAGGTCATCTTCTTCCCCTTGTCATTCAGTAGTTTGCTTTTAGTACCTTCATCCGTTGCCTGGAAGAGAGATGAATGTTAGTATTGACAGTGTTCAGGGAAGAGTACACGGTTACACCATGAGTGAACAGAATGCAAATGCAGGTGAAAATTGGCCCAGAAATCCCATTTGAGTATAAAATATAGAAATGAGTGTTTGTGATTATCCACAGTAAGCAGATGATATTTCTTTTGAAGTTGGTTCTGGCAACCCTCTTAATCCAGAGCTAGGAGTCTGATTTTCAGACAAAGATAGCACAGGAAGTCTAGTAATGTCCCACATTGGTCCTTATAAAAATGTAGCCTGCATAAATTACATAAATGCCATCTTCCTTGAGGAAGAAAGGAGACAAATGGCCTAGCAAAGGTGAATGGTTTTTACAGTTGCAGATGATGAGAACAGAGAAAAGGAGAAGACATATAAACCTAACTTTCAGTTGTATGTAGCAGTGCTCCCTGAACTCTTTTCAGGTAATTTGTCCCTCATTATTTCTCCTGGAGGCAACTGACTAGTGGAGCCCACTCAAGCTACTTACTGGGAAACATGAGAAAAACATGACTGAATGGTGGATCTTTCTAGGTTGAATATTTCTTATTTACATTTCAAATGTTATTCCCTATCCCCGTTTCCATGCCAACATCCCCTTACCTCCTCCACCTCCCATTCTATATGGATGTTCCCTTCTCAATTCCCCCGCATTACTGCCCTCACCCCAAGATCCCATCCACTGGGGGTTCAGCCTTGGCAGGACCAAGGACTTCCCCTTCCTCTGGTGCTCTTCCTTGACTATTTATTCCTACCTATGCAGTTGGAGACCAGGGTCAGTCCATGTATAGTCTTTGGGTAGTGGCTTCATTCCTGGAAGCTATGGTTGGTTGGTATCGTTGTTCATATGGGGTCTCAAGCCTCTTCAGCTCTTTCAGTCCTTTCTCTGATTCCTTCAATGGGGGTCCCTCTCTCAGTTCAGTGGTTTGCTGCTGACATTCGCCTATGTATTTGCAATATTCTGTCTGTGTCTCTCAGAAGACATCTACATCCTGTTCCTGTCAGCCTGCACTTCTTTGCTTCATCCGCTTTATCTATTTTAGTGACTATTTATGTATGGGCAACATTTGGTGCAGGCTCTGAATGCGTGTTTATTCAGCCTGTTCAGGGAAGGATGTGAGGGGGCTCAATCATAATAATGATGGAATTTAGTGAGTCTGAGAACTCTGCCAGATGCAGATCTTACACTCTCACCCTGAAACACCTTGATTTAGCCTCTCCTTGTACATAACTTAACAATTCAGATGTCAGATTTGGGAGTAGTATTCATGGAGGGACAAAGTAAGAGTAACTTTGCCAAGAATCTTCTTGAAAAAATTCTCTGCCTGTCTCAATATAGCATTCTGATTTTCTGAGTTTCTCATTTATGACAAGTTTAAACTGAGGCTGGAAATACAGTTAAAGCATTAAGAACACTTGTCCTTTTTGCAGGCACATGGGTCTTGTACTTACGGTGGTAAAAAAATGTATTCTAGTGAATAAAGTTAATTCAGTACTTATCCTCCATATTCATCAATCACACACACACACACACACACACACACACACACACACACGAGCACAAAGAGGGAGAAAGAGTGAGAGAGAGACCTATCCTCTCTCTCTCTCTCTCTCTTTCCATCCTGGGTAGACCAGGGAATGCTAACTGTATTAACTGTATTGGAATATGCTTACCATGTGCTCATTCTGCTTGAATTTCCTTCCCTAGATCTGTAGAATAAAGCAACCATCTCAGACTACGTCAAGTCCCCATTCGGGGCTTAGTATTCCTCCATTTCCCAGTAAATCAGTATTATGGAATGCATTCATGGACCTGGCTTTAGGTCTAATGTTCCCAATTGATAGTGGAAATTGCACCTCTTTTACCATAGCAAGTTGAATTTGCTTTATCAAAACCAACCAGCAAACAAAAACACACACACACAAAATATCCCACCAGTCTATCCGCCTGGCAATTAAGGATGTGATATTAACCGTGTTTTAATTTTGTGCCTCTCTGTCATTGGTGAGTAGATATATACCTTGTTTAGAACATGGGCTCTCACAATACATTCCAACTGCATTTTCCTAAATACCAATACCAACATATGACCACCACAGTCACCCTGAAAGCAAAGAGTTTGAACTTTCCCTCTGATCTTTGCAGACTATACATTCCACCATCAGTAAGAAGTACCTACCTTTAGAAAATTTGGAACTTCACTTCTAAATAGCCTTTCTATTTCCTGGGCATCCAGTTTGTCATGCAGAGATTTCTTCACAGAGAACTGTTTAAATATGAGGAACATCTTCATTATCTCCTGCTCAGTTAGGGTCAAATTTTGGTCCATGTTTTACTGTTGGAAGAATGGAAACAAAAATGTTGCAAGGAGGAAGAATTGTTCACCATTCCTAGACCTGTTTTCTAGAAAGGAATAAATTGGAAGGTCAAAGGAACATCAAATTCAAAGAAATGCTATGTTACTGGTGCTGGGGAGAAAGCTTGTTAATCATATGTAAAAAAATGAGATTTTGAAATTCTATAGAAAATAAAAAATTACAGCATTTTGAAACAGAAGGCTTTAACAAACAGTAAAGAAAACAAAATAGCTGTCAAGGTCGACTGGAAAAGCTTCTAGGAGAAGGGATTAAAACAATTCTGTGTCAAGGAAAAAATAAATCATTATGATCCAGCTTGTAGCACCCTGATAGGGAAATTGAAAGATCACTTACCAAACTGTGGAGCCACACAAAGTGTGTGTCAGAGGAGGTGTACACAAATATTTATAGGCAGGCGATTGCTGGAGTCATGACTTTCCTAGGGAAATACTGAGTCATAACTTAATAATCTAGTTGCCCTCCCAATCCTAGTGTTGGGACAGAACTAATATCTCTAAATATCTTTCTCTCTTCTTCTCTCTCTGCTCTACTTTCTATGTTTCTCTTCTGTACTCTCTTATTCTTCTTTCACCCTATGTCCCTATCTTCTTTGCTTGCTATTTTACTCTCCCTTTTCAAATCACTAACCTGAGTGTCAAGCTAGCCAGAGGACTTCCTGATCTGGCTTCAGTAAGAGAAGATGGACATAATTTTTTAGAGATTAGAGGTCACAGGGAAGTGAAAGGCATGATCCTGTTGTGTGGAGCAACGTCACAGAGGCAAGGGTGAGGAGGAATGGAATGAGCAACTGCAGGAAGGAAGACCAGGGAAAAGATATGGGTAGAATGTAAATAGAATAAAAAGAAACAAAATGAGAGAAAATAGACTAGAAATGAAATAGTGTTCTCCAGGAAGATACATACTTGTTCATTGAATAATTTAAATATTTTTGATATCCTTAGACATTAGGAAACTGCAAATTAAAACTATTTTGTTTTCTCATCCTCAATCTTTATATAATGACTATCATGAAGAAGACAAAGGCTGGTAGAATGGGGATAAAATATTTCCTGTTCACTATTAGTAAGAATGTGAAGTAGAATAGTGTCTGTGAAGATTCATGTGGAAAAAACATAGAATTATCATATGGCACAAGTAATCATTAAAAAAGATAGTAGGGGAGGGAAATATCTGTGCTCATGTATCACTTAGATTAACATAGAAAACATTTCCAGGTAACAAAGGCAATCTATAGATTCAATTTGTTCTCCAGAAAAATTCAAACATCATTCTCACAGACCTTGAAAGGACAATTTTCAGCTCCATATAGAAAAACCAAAAGTGCAAAACAGGGAAAACAATAAAATAATTACTGGAAGTCACATCGTTCTTCATTTCAATTTACAGTATATAGCTATAGCAATAAAACCTGTTTGATATTGGTATAAAAACAGACAAGTTGATCAACAGAATGATATCAAAGCCCCAGACATAAATACATATACCTACGGACACCTGGTTTTCTTAATAGGCCAAAACTTCACACTAGAACAAAGGATAACACCTTCAACAAATAATGAAGTTCAAACTGGATGCTTACAGGGAGTAGAGTAAAAATAGAACCATATGTATCACCCGCAACAATGCTGAAGTCCCTGTGGATTAATATAGAGTCCCTCTATATTAAACCAGATACACTGAACGTAATAGAAAAAAAATGACAGTCTTAAATTCATTGGCACAGGTGACTACATCCTGATGAGACCACTGATACCTAAGCACTTAGACCAATAATTAGCAAGGGGGACCTCATAAAACTGAAAAGCTTTTGTATTGAAAAATACACTGTCATTTAGACAAAGGGGCAGTCTACATATACAAGGGGAAAAGCTTTTCACCTACTCCACATCTGCTAAAGGATTAATACCAAATATAGAAAGAAACCAAGAAGCTATATAACAAGAAAACTAATAATCCAAATAACAAGTGGAATACAGACCTAAACAACGAATTTTAAATAGAAGAAACTCAAATGGCTGAGAAATAAAGAAAACTTCAGTATCTGTAGCCATCTGGGAAATGCAAATGAATACTACTTTGAGATTTCATCATCCAACTCTCAGAATGGTTAGGGTCAACAGAACCTGTGAGAAATCATTTGGTGAGGAAATGGAGCAAAGGGGACATTCTTCCCTTACTGGTGAAGGTGCAAATTTTTATAAAGAGTAGATAGAATTCAATATAGCAGTTCTTCAGAACTCCAGTGGGTATCAATATTTCTCAAGGAGCAGGGATATCACTCAGGGCCATGTATCCATAGGATGTTTGGTCTTACAGCACGTATACATGTTCAAAGTGTTCATTGTGGCTGTATTCATAAAACCTAGTACATAAAATAACCTAGATAAAATGAAGATTGGATAAAGAAAATATAGCACATTTATAACATGGAGTATTCATCAGGATAAAAAGACTATATTATGAAGACAAAGAAAAATTAATCGAAGTAGTGAAAAATCGTGCTGAAGCAAATACCCAGAGCCATAATAACAAATCTAGTATGTATTCTTTGAAAAGCTTCAGATCCTACAAAGAGGTACAGGGGATTTTTACGAGAGTGTTTCATTGCCTGCATACATGGAACCTTCTCAATTATATGCTGCTGTTGTAACCACCTCTTTCACTCAAAATGAAAAAGAGGAAATAAGAAAAGAAAATCATAAAAAGGTTTTGATAAAAAAGATTAAAATGAAAACAAAAATGAAAAAATGGTAAAGACCAAGAAGGAGGAGGAGACAGTGGCATTGAAATAATTATTGGTGTTCCTAATTTGATATATTTGGCAAACCTCTGACCAGTTTGGGAAACTCAGTTATGGTCTTCTCCCAAGGGCCTGGCTCAACACTGCCTGGAAATCAACAGAAGTAAAACGGAGATATCTTACAGATACATGTGGGAATGTGATACTGATTTAATAGTGAAACTGGGTTTATTTTACAATTTCCTATCAAAATATACAAGTTTTATAATTTCAGACACACTGCCATGTGGCATCTATTAGGTAGAAGCAGTTCGAATCTTAAATGATTAAGTGTTCACTCAAAAGTTGTTGACTTAAATTGAACAGGTCAACCCACCACTATGAAAACATGGCCATCTGCATACCAGAGAAAAAATTTAACAGCTGCTCCCATTGCCTTATGTAATCTCTAACATTATGCTATAATTCTGAACAGGTTCCTTGGCAATAATAGAACTCAGGTCAGGTATAATACTTTAATTACTGAAGACAAAAATGACCGTATACTATTCATGAAGGGATATTAATTCTGGAGTCTATTGAATACTGCATCTGAAGCATGTAGTATTTCACTAAAACACTGGGCTTATAATGATTGGGCCATTGGGCCTCTAATATAGGGGCTTCTCAAATATGTCAGAGGATAAAATCGCTTAGATTCCTTCGACTGGAAAAATGAATTAGCCGTTTTAAGACTTTTATATTTTACTCTGTCATAAAATTGTGTGGGCAAGATCTGATGTGACACTGGGAGTTATACTCTCAGTAACTAATAGGAGGAGACTTTATCATGGGGGCAATTAATTATTGATATCAAACTCCCACATGCCTCAAACACTGGGACCAGTGCAGAGGAATGGCTGAGAGAGATTCTAGAGTCGCCAGTGGCTTCTCTGTTTCCCAATAAGCTCTAGCTGTATTAATCTTTCTCTGCATCATCCTGCTTAACTCCTCATCATGAACACTGCCCTGATCCTTATCTGCCTATTTTTTTTAAACTTCATCTGATACAGGTCTCTATTCTTCCTTGTAGGAAATGTTGAGCTCAGGTGAATGACACAATTACTCTTTTCACTATGCATTCAGTAGAATAGAAGAAAATTATATATCCCTAAATCCTGGTATTTGAAGTACTTCTTGATTCAAATCCAAATACTGAAAATAAAGCTAATATCCATGTAGGGCTCCAGATTGCCTCAGGTGTGATTTTGAAATTGTCTAATGGTGAAATTTGATTGCTAGTCAGCATAATCAAATTTTCTATGTCACAATGTTTTGAACATCAAGGTAAGGGATCTTAAATTTTCATGTGATTAAGATAAATGATTTCATTATATACTTTAGGTCATTTGAAATATCTTGAAAAAAACCTTAAGTATGTCAATATGGGTGAGAATGATATTCAAATTTTCCATATAAGAACTTTATAATTTCTTACATGTAATTTTCTTTTTCTACAAAAGTCTTGTGAATATAAGAATGTTCCCTTTCTTCCTAGAATACACATGTATATAATTTAATTCTCTGTTGTTAGAATAAGATTTCTGAGTCAGGATACAGTTAAAATCAGTGTAGCTGCAATTATTTTTTCAGGAAAATTCAGAGTGAAACTTCAATGTGCTTTTGCAATCATAGTTTACTAGAGATTTATTGCTGAAATATAACATTATTCAACAATAATTTTGAATAATAGAAAGATATCATTAGTGATTTTTCTGCATTGTGAGATTACATGGGTTCTTATATGCAAAGTAAGAAAACTGCTGTACAAAAGACGCATAATGGAATTCTGTTATCACTTAGCAGGCTTCCTAGAATATTGTCAAAGTTAAAGAAGCTGACCTGTAAAAATATCTTTGGAAACACTTTACATAAATTGCGGATGATCAAATGTGAATGCTTCACTCCTTCTTTAAATGAGGAAAAAGAATACCCTTGGCAGGGAAGGGAGAGGCAAAGATTAAAACAGAGACTGAAGGAACACCCATTCAGAGCCTGCCCCACATGTGGCCCATACATATACAGCCACCCAATTAGACAAGATGGATGAAGCAAAGAAGTGCAGACCGACAGGAGCCGGATGTAGATCGCTCCTGAGAGACACAGCCAGAATACAGCAAATATAGAGGCGAATGCCAGCAGCAAACCACTGAACTGAGAATAGGTCCCCTATTGAAGGAATCAGAGAAAGAACTGGAAGAGCTTGAAGGGGCTCGAGACCCCAAAAGTACAACAATGCCAAGCAACCAGAGCTTCCAGGGACTAAGCCACTACCTAAAGACTATACATGGACTGACCCTGGACTCTGACCCCATAGGTAGCAATGAATATCCTAGTAAGAGCACCAGTGGAAGGGGAAGCCCTGGGTCCTGCTAAGACTGAACCCACAGTGAACTAGTCTATGGGGGGAGGGCGGCAATGGGGGGAGGGTTGGGAGGGGAACACCCATAAGGAAGGGGAGGGGGGAGGGGGATGTTTGCCCGGAAACCGGGAAAGGGAATAACACTCGAAATGTATATAAGAAATACTCAAGTTAATAAAAAAAAAAAAAAAAAGAAGCTGACCTGTAAAAATATCTTTGGAAACACTTTACATAAATTGTGGGAGATACCATAATGAAACCTGTTAATTTTGTACAAGTATTGTATACTATACTAACAAAAAATAAAATTGATTTAAAGAAAAATATATGATAAATTTTGCGTGACATTTTTCTTGGTAAATTTGTTATCCTTCTGAAAAAATGTATTCCTTTTTTGAAACATACTCAATGTATCCTCTGTTCTAAACTTGTCACCCACCTATTATTAATGTTTTTACTTATTTCACAGATTGAATGCAGGATCTCAAGGCTGTATACATGAGAGTTTATCAAGCTTTTCTCCCTACTAATTACAAATTAACCCAGCAGAATGAATTAAATAAAGTTGTAAAGGTCCTAGAGCCACAAGTTTCCAGTTAGCATTGTAATTGACTCTTCATTTAGAGTTATCACAACCCTGTGAAAAAAAACTGCATATCTCAAGCTGATAAAGTTATGCGTAATCTTTTCCCTACAAGCTCAGAAAATAATTTATTCCAGGTCTTTAAAATTATTTATTGTACACACATCTGCTCATATGTAATTACCTTTGCTCTTGGCACAAGGAATGCACTGACATATATTCTAATTTACCTTCTGTCTTTCATTTGTTCTAAAGGTCACTGACCGCCAAACTCTAAATCTCAGCCCTGTTGAATTTCTGCTAGCCAAATTTCAAATACCTAATAGTCACACAAAAACCATAATTTTCATTGTCCAAAATTTCTAAATTGCTTTGTAGAATACCTCTTTTGGGTTTGTCTCCATTGGATAGAATGAAGTGATTTCTGATAGATGGATATTATTATATGCTAGAATTTGACAAGTAGAAATATATTCAGGACTTTGTTCATATGTTCTCAACTATGATGCCGGTAACAGTTCAAGCTTGAGAACCTGTTATTGATATCATATCTAACATAGATTGCTGTGCCTCTATGACCAATCTTAAGAAAATCAATACTGATAATGGCCCTGTATATCCCTCTAACAAGGTCCAATATTTATAACAATGCTCTCATGTTACACAGAAGATGGGAATTCAATGTAACAGTGCAGAATCACTGTACCATTGAAGCTCTAGTCACACAAACAATGAGGATAGAGAGCTGAGACTATAGGACACAGCAACTATGATTATCTAGAGAATTGTATACAACAAGTTTTGAATCTTTAAAGAGTAATGGCTCTTCTCCCCCCCAAAAGAATTGCTATTCGAATAACTCAAAGACATGAGGTCATTGCTAACTACTCTTTGATGTTCTGTTCTTTGTTCACAAGTTTAGAAAAAAATGTTTATGTAAATGTTAAATGTTTTGTTTCTATCATTACAGAAGCTGGACACTTTCTGGTTTTGTTAGCACAAAATGAAAATATGTCTCCATAACTCAGTATATCAGGTTCTGCAAAGTCGCAAAAGCTATCAGTTCAGCAGTATGCAGTGTCATATGTGTTTTTTTTTAATTCTTTTTTTTTCTTTTTTCTTTTTTTTCAGAGCTGGGGACCGAACCCAGGGCCTTGCGTTTGCTAGGCAAGCGCTCTATATATGTGTTTTAATATTTCAGATCACAGGTGTATAGTTTGACAGATGAACTCATGGCTTGTTTCCTGAATGCACGTGTTTGGGGAAGCATCATCATTAGGTGAACAAGATCCAAACATATTGCAGAACAGGATTTACATAGATCCCAGTAGATTTCAGGAAACAGCTTGATTTATTAACCTGGATTAATTTGTTAGCATTGATTAAAGGATGTCAGTTGGCAGAGCTTCTGTCTTGGGCATGTTGGCCCTCACCTCTCTTTTCTCAGATGAAGGATTTAAAAAATTCTCACAACCTTATTTTACTAGGTGCCTGCTCCATTGTGAAAAGTTCACATTGTTGGTCATGAGATGTACAGTATTGATGAATGCATGAGCTCTAGAATATTATATGACCATAAATATGGGTTTTCAAATTTTAAGTTGTAGTCCTAAAATTTTCCTTTGGAAATGCCTTGTGTAATGCTATGAAGGGGGGTGTATATCTCGTGTAATATTCCAATAACCTCTGCCTAGTTTTTGAACTGTTGAAAATTATTTGGTTGGTAGCACAGGGCATTCATATTCCATACTGTGAATGAGTAACCAGGTCATTTCTGATTATGAATTCTGACAAGAGTTTTTGATCTTGGGCATCTGATCAATCCAGTAATTTACCCCTTTGTTTCTTGTTACAATCTACATCATCAAAAACTAAGGTAGATTTTTCTTTCCACATAGAGGCTGTCCATACTGATATCTTTAAAAGATAGAAGACATAGTCTCTGTCCATACTTTTTGTGAAATTTTAGAAATATGACCTAAGCTTTTTTGTGTTCCTATGGGTCACTTTGAATCATAATAAAAGATCAGAGTTGTTGTTCTCACAAAAGATTTAGAAACAAGATATGAAAGGAGAGTGGAAACAGCTAGACGTTGTCTATATTTTTGTTAGACAAGAGATAGACTCATGATTCTTCAGGAATTTTAGAAGAAAAAGGAACTGACTTAGATGCCCACATAATCATGACTACACTACAGTGAAGTGGATGAAGCCAAACCTACCTCCACTACACTCAAGCCAGATGAGCTTCAGGATCATCAGCTATAAAAAGTGAGTCTCAGGACTTTTTTCCAGGAGGTACATGAAATCGACCCACACAACAGACAAAAGTACTAGCAAAGAGAATATGTTTAGAGTTTACCCATAACTCTTTCATTTGGATTTCTTTTGTTTAGGATACAAACACCTTTAATCCTAAACAATAAAGTAATTTTGGTTTGTAGAACGAAGCTGCCATGTTTGAAAATGATGTCTAATTGAGGAGCAAACAAAGTGATGAATCAGAGAAAGATTTGACAGAATGAGTTAGAGATAGGATATGTCCAACGTTCATGAGAATAGAGGGAAGAAAGGTGACTTAAGTGAGCAGTGTAGTGCAGATGGGAGGGAAGGGAGGGGGAGGAGGAAGAGGAATAAGGTGAGGAAGAAAAGGAAGAGCAGGAAGAAAAGGAGGAGGCAGTTTTACTGTGTAAATTTTACAGAGACAGGCTGCAGGTGAAGACAGAACAAGTCAGAGAATGAAAAGGAGCCAGAAGATTAGAACAGATTGCCAGAGTTAGTATGAGGCCAAGCGGAGAAATTCAGTCAGTAGCCCAGAGAAGCCAGTTTGAATATCAAT